>NC_037676.1:109616173-109981654 GCF_003255815.1 Theropithecus gelada
AAAAAAAAAAAAAAAAAAAAAAAAAAAAAAAATTGGCTTAGATTTAGAAACCTTGTTATATACATGGGTAATATATACTCTAGAGTGATATTTTTAAGTTATTAGAAATGACTATCAATAGCTAAAATTATATAAAATTCCCTTTTGAGGATCCTGGAATCAAACTACATCAATTAGCAGGATTTCTGAGAAAATATTAAGTACCCGAATAAAATATACAGCATGTAGTCTTTTAAGACTAATATTATGTTAGTAAGATAAGGAAATTCAAATCCTGATGTGTTGTGACCTTCAGCAAATACTTTTCTGTGCTCCCTTTTTATTATTTATAATAATATACATGAAGAATAATGATAATAGCTATCTTATATATATGGTTTTTAAAATAAATTATGTAAAGCACTTAGTATAATGATTAGAATAAAATTGTTATTCCATAAGTCACCATAATGAATGTTTAATAATTATTTTTATATTTACAAAGAAGTCCTTCTACCATTAAATCCTAAAAAAATAATAATAAAAAGCAATTCAACATAAAGTCTACCTCCTTTAGGAAATTCCTTAAGTCAGTTTATGTATGATGAAAGCCTGCAGTGTATTGGTCTTTTGAGAAAGACCATCTTTGAAGTGTTGGTGACTCAGATTGATGTGTTCCTTCCTCTTTGGTGTTCATTCTTAGACCTTGGACAATTGAAACAGAAAAGACATGGCCAAAGTGCATTCTTTTCCACAATAACGCTTCCACAGATTTGACCCAAGCCATGCATATGGCCCTCAGTAGGCGGATTTATTTAAATGAATGATATTGTTCTATGTTTAATTCATGATACAAGCATTTAAAAACACTCTGATGGAGAGGTCAGATCAAAACAGAACTCAGTGTAGACCATGTTTTTGTAAATTGCTGGCAACCCTTTATAAAATGATAGAACAAATACCAAAATGCATAATTCAAAAAAATCTACATATTTAAAGCTGTATGTAAATACCAAGGATGGATGAACTGCTTTTGAATTTTCACTCACTACTTTATGACTTTCATTTTTGTTCATCATTGACATGGCTTCATGCACAATTTAAAAGCCTGTTTTCAAAAGAATAAGGATGGAAATATTGTGCTTTAGTGTCTTTAGAATCTGGCAGCCTACTCGGACCTCATTCAAGGGCTCTGCACCCTTAGCCCGTTGCAGGGAAAATGGTGGTTAACTATCAGAGAGGAAAGAAAAGACAACATGAAAGTCTTCTCAAAAAAACACATCTGAGAAAGCTCAAAAGAGTAAATAATAGAAAACAGCCAACACTCAGTCATTTGGGGTTGATCACTTGGTTTGTTTTTCTTTCCTCTCCCTCCTACTCCCTGCCTTTTGGTCACTTCACTGCTCCCTGGCACCTCTACGAGAGGCGGTGTGTATGCAGGGTCAAGCAGGGGAAAGGAGAAGATCATCAGTCAATTTTGCATCTTGCTAGTTGTTTCAGAGAAAGATTGGACTGAAACAGATGACCACAATGAGGACTGGGGATTATCTGTAACTTTCAAAGACCATTGTTCCTCCATTATTATGAAAACTCAGCAGTGGGCTGCAGGCTCTCTTTTATTTATTCACACATATGGAGAAAGTAAATTCAGTAAGCATTGGCATATAGTCCAGAACTCAGCACTGAACATAAGAGTAATGTACAGAAATGCTATTTTCTTACAAAAAATAAAAATGATTTGGGTCAGGCCCAATTAGAGATAGTCAAAATCCAGCTGTTCTCGGGGTTTATCCAGCATTAGTAACATTGTGGTTTTACAATAACAATATAAAATGTGCTTTCAGAGGTGTTTTTCCATTTAATTCACCAACTTTTAAATGTTTGCTATTTTATCCATATGTTTTTAGTTTGTGTACATGGGATTTTTTTTTAAATGTCATTTTGCAAGACTATTTGATGTTCAAGAAGGCTCTTTGCTTATTGTTAGAAAGCAGAAATCATGATTTGTAGAGGAAAAGTTTACAAGTTTGAAAAGATTGCTTTTGAGGTTTTGTTTCCCTTCATTTCCCTTGATGTATTTTAGAGAGAAAAATGTGTTCCTCCATCTGATACTAAAAGACTCTTCATGCTGAAAGCAGAAAAACAAAGTAGGAGATAGGGTTGGGAGGTGAGGGCTCTGCTGTCTTTATGAACTGCTACTGTTCAAAGTGAACACATCCAACTCCTTGAGAAGTACAACTTCAGCAATGAAAGATGTTTAAATAGTGATAATGGATGGCAAATAAAGGAACTCTTATCTTTGGAATTTTGGAGTAGACACAAGGAAGCAGTGCAGATTTAGTTTAAGGCTTACCCTCAAAGCTGAACTTTCATGTTTTATAGACCAGTCTCTGCTTATGCGCTTCAAGAACACACAATGGGGCTTTAGAGGCTTGGCTAATCACATAAAATAAAACTACAGCACTTTATATAAAAACCAGTAATTTGAGGTAAGATTATTTTCTGTTTTCCCACAATCACAGTGTCAGGTGAATGAGGAGATGAGACAACATCACTTAAAAAGTATTACAGGCAGCAGAATAATAAATTATACTCCAACATTTATGCCTTCATTTGCTCATTTATTCATTCAGCAAGTATTCTATCAGTAGATCCTCCTCAAATTCAGAAAGCTACAGTAAATATTATCATACACAAAGCTCATTTCTATTATTATGCCTGCAACTCCTCTCTCTGATTAATCCAAAGGCAACTGATAAATGAAAAATCAAATGGCTTCAGATGTGGCAAGAAATATTCTAATCTGATGCAAAGGAATTATTTATTTAAAATAGCCCTAGGTTTTCCTTCTAACTGTTACTAAACCAGTGGCCCCAAAGTCAATTCTGTCATCTCTGATTAATACAATACTGTCACATTTCCATCAAGAAAATGGCACTCTTGCACAGAGTTATTAGCATTTTTTACAATCAGACTTTCTTACTGCAGCTTGTCTGTTGAGCTTGGATTCCAGAGCGCAACATTCTGTCAGGTTCACCAATGGGACTCAGGCCAGTTGGTTCTGGACAGCCTTGCTCCAGGTCCCACAGTCCCCAGGACCCAGGCTCAGTGGCTCTGTTCTAGTCTGTTCATCTCTGCTCAAATCAGTTCGGCTTGAACAACAGTCTGGGCACTCAGTTATCCCTTCCTTGAGATGTTTTTTCCCCATCAAAAGTCTCTAATTTTCTTACTGCTCTACTTTTACCCTTTCATAGACAGATTCTGTAAACACCTTGTCAGGGCCAATGAGATTATAATATTTTTTCCTGAACATATATTTGCATTTCAATTATGGTCATTTTCATATCAAAAATGCCTTTTTTTGTTTTTTGAAGACTTTTCTGAAGTCCATTATCTTTAGCACTCTATTTCTTTATAAAGTTTCAGAACTCTCACTTAGAATTCTTATATTTATTTTACCTTCTTTTATGTTTAGCTAGACAGTGGGCCTCATGGAAAGTAGGAACATAATGATTGTGTTTATTTGTGGGTCCTGTGCATTTTGCATAATACCTGGCATGTAATAAATATATGTGATGAATCCATCCATCCATCCACCCATCCATCCATCCATCCATCCATCCATCCATCCATCCAAGATTTATTGAGCCAGATGCTGTGCTAAGTAATAGGAAAATTATTCCAGACCCAGGGGAAAATAATCAGGGCCAAGTGGTCCTCTTGATGCCCCTCAAATCACACTCCACTGGCAGCTGCTTACACACTTGTGTAGGCCAGCCTGGACAAAGGTCAGAGGGGTCAAACACAAGCAAGGACAAAGCTCACAAATCAGTGGCTCCTGACACCATTTGAAACTGTTACCTTCAACTTCAAGGCTCTAATACTCACCCTGCCAAGAAACATTTTAATGCCAGGAAACCTTTTAATGCTCTAACCCCGTAGTTTCCTCCCCGACTAGTGTCCCACTGCAATTGGCAGATTTTAGGACTGATCTTCTAAGAACTAGAAAGTCCCTAGGTCAGGTCCTAAGGCTCCGGAATGCCCTTCCTCCCAAGTGCTGCTTTCTTCTACACAGGCCAACATGCTAAAAGGCTCCCTTTTACCCCTACAGTCCGTAGGTGACCTATGAGCATCAAAAATTTGTGTTTTCTAAACCTCTCTTTCCTTCGTTCTGCAGCTAGACACTAATTGTTTTGATAGGGGAAACGGTCTTGTCTGAAAAGCTAGGTTCTTTCTGACCTCTGAAATCACTAGGAAAGGGAGACTGAAAAAATAGATTAAATCAACTCAAACTCTCTCATGTTTCATTAATGATATACAAAAGTAGCTTTCAGATTATGACTAAAATACCAGAACATGTGACTTAACAATGAACAAATAGACAATGTAGTAGCTTCTCCTGCTAGCACAAATACATGGTCAGCATAAAATATTTAACTATTACATATTAACAACGTGAAATCTTAGCTTTTTAAAATGAGACTTTAGTAATTTGCAGTTATATTTCTCAAAAACTTTGCCCAGTTACCATTTGTCTCTTACTTAGTATTATTAAGCTCTTGAGCTTCATAAAATGTTACATAACTGTTTGTGCCAAGTAATTCATATTTTAATTTTTTGTAGGTCTCTACAACCATCCTTATTTTAAAGATATCATGAGATAAATAATACTTGTTTCTGTGGATTTGAAGAAAATCATAGGATAAAAACTCAAAATCCTGAGGCTTTGATTGACCTTTTTAACAAATATTTAAAGATGTTTTATAAAATGTGTAAGAAAATTCACATAATTCTGCTATTTTTGTTTTTGTCCAAGGAGAGAATGGCTAGATATGCAAGTGATGAAAGAAAAAAAAGCGCTAAATTTATAGATTTCAACCTCTGCAAACAATAGCTTACAAACGACATGTTGCCTCCCATGTTGACTCCAAGTTATTTCAGGTGGCATTGTACAATTTTCAAAGACCAGCTAAATATAAGTTATGTTAACACTTAAATAAACATTGTTTGGTACACCTTTATCCTTAATTCCACAAATATATCTTTAGTTTCCTATGAGGTATAAGGTACTTTATCTCACCTACATCATTCAATAAAATTGATAAAAAGACTTACAAGAATATGTATGAAATGAATTCAGGGCAAAAATACACATAAATAGAACTAAGATAAAAGGCTATGTACAAAATTTGAATGCAGATATGCAGGTGGAAAAATTATAGTTACTCAGATTGGACTATAAATTAGCTTTTAACTTATTGAAAACCAAAGTAAAATGAAATCAGCAGCTAGATAAATAAAGAGCAGTTTACACAAAATGCTTTTAATGGTTATTTAAAAATAATCTAGCTCAAACTGACACAGCAATTAGGAGACACATTGGCTCAGATCACTGGGAGTCCATAGCCAAGGTCAGCTTCAAAATTACTTGATCCAACTATAAATTTGGAGATGTTATCAAGAACCTACCAACTTTCTCTCTTTTTTCTGTGATCTACAGTGTTGACCTTTATCCTAAAGCTAGTTTTTCTGTGGTTATATGGTGGAAGGAGCCATCAGAAAGAGCTACATGCTTTCTCCTTTATGTTAGATCAGGGTTTCTCAACCTGTACATCCTTGATTCTTATTTGGGCTAAATAATTAGTTTTTGTTTGAAGGCTGTATTTTGCATTGTAGGATGCTTAGCTGCATCATCTTGGCCCTGACTCACTAGATGTAAGTAGCATCTCCCAAGTGTGACAATCACAAGTATCTCCAGATATTGCCAAATTTCCCCTGGGAAGCAAAGTAGCCCAAGATTGAGAACCGCTACTGTAGGAGAAAGGTTCTCTAGGCAAACAAGGGGAGATTTTTGCAGAAGTCCCTGGAAAACATCTCGGTTGAAATTGACCTAAATTGCATGGCCATACTGAAGCCAAACATTGCTAAGAAGATTAGAAACACTTTCATTAGGGCCAATTGAACCAATCAAGTCCCTGGCAATAGAGGAAGAGTCAGTTTCTCTTGAACCATGGGCTTCACAGGGAAGAGTGAATTCTTGAACAAAATCAGGGATCCATTAGAAATAAATAAAGGGATAATGGATTCAGGGTAGACAATCAACAACACTCACAAGACAATTCCTCAGGAAAAAAAAAAAAAAAAAACCACAGACTGATTCTGATTGTATATGTACACATATACATATGTTGAACATATGTATACATGGATATATTCCAAAGAAATTAGTTGTCTTCATAGAGGAAATACTGAGAAATGTGGTTGAGTCATTTATTTAAATCCGCATTGAGTATATCTCATATGCCAGGCCACTAGGTGCTACAGTCATGGTGGTGAGCAAGATGAATACACACCCTGCCTTCATGGAACCAGTGAAAGATAAACTTGAAAGAGATCGTGACAAAAAATATGTTGAGTGTTGTGTTGCTGGGTGACATGAAATTATTACCTCACATTGCCTAAGAGTCAAGGAAGGGCTCTTTGGTATTTGGTATTTGCCTGCCTGGTTCACTCTCTATTTCTAGCAGATGGAAATCTGGATGACTCATAGTAGGTTTCCATAAATATTTGTTGAATGAATAAACAAATGGATACTAAAATGTTAAGTTCCTCTATGTGCCAGGGACTGTTTCAGGTTAAAGAAAAAGCAGTGAACAAACACGTGGGAAAAGACAGGTAAAATCAATTAAAAAGATGTGGCCAACATGTATTATAAAACAAGTCGGGCTTATGATGTAACTAAGAACATGAGTATTTTTCTGTCATTTTTATTTTATCGAAGGAGGTAAGTTTACTCAGCCCTGGGTGAAACAGTGTCAGGAGTATGACTGTTCAATTTACTCTTAATTTAGCCTATGATCACTTCAAGTTGCAAATATATTCTCAATCAAAAAATTGAGTGACCAGTCCTGGGTAATTATGAACACATTAAATTTGACTTCATGTTAACTATACTTCCTGGTCCCCTTGTAACAGCTTTAGGCTGGAAGACAGATCTGCTCCCTCTGCTCCCCAGCCTCCCTGCCTCGAATCTTCTGTAGCTATTTCGCTCCTGACTCAGGTAAAATGGAAAACAGCTAAAGTCAAAAAATAGAGGTATGAGGGAAAACTGTTGGGACTGTAGTGAGGTGAGTGAGGTAGTTGCCTCAGGCTCGAAATTTAACCAAAAAGCTCTCAGTAACCAAGATAAATAAGATTTAGTGAACTATTAACTATTAAATATTACATTAAGTTAAAATAGTAAATATGTAAATATTTGGTATTATTTAAATTAATATGCATTAATTTAATGAATTACTCTTTATTAAAATATTTAATGTTGAAATATTAAATTAAACATTACAAAATATATATGGAAATATCAATTTTTAAATATTTTAATGAAATATTTTTAAAACAAAAATAATTTTTTAAAATTCATGATGGAAAAAATATCAAAATTTTAAATAAAGACAGGATCAGTGACCATGACTTGGTGAGCCACATTAGAGCAGGAAGGAAAATAATTTGTAATATGATGGCAGGGCAGTTAGTCTTGCAGAAAATGGATGGGAATTTAGAGATATTTTGTAGGTAAGATGGTAAGAATGAGTGGTTGGCTAGATGCGGTGAATGCTCACCAATTATTGGGAAAGGAAACATAGGAAGATAAGCGGGTTTGGTGGTGGTGAAATAAATTCAGGAAAAATGAAGGTCAAGTTGAGATTGCAGTACCTGAAAATCTTCATCTGTTCCTAATGTGGAAAGGGCCCTTGATCCATGGGTATAGGGTTGATGGTGATACCTTGAATAGCATTAATTCCTCTGCCAGGAACCCTAAATGCACACTGAAGGCAGCATGCTCAAGGATCACAGTTCTTTGGGATAGGGATGGGAAGGAGTAAGTGGGCCCCCAAACAAGGGAATCCAAGTGCACAGCTTCTGGGAGTCCACATTGATCCAGAGATTTAAAAGTAGGCTAGCTACAATGCATTATTATGTATTGTATATTTCAAAATAGCCAAAAGAAGATTTTAAATGTTCTCAATGCAAAGAAATAATGATTATTTGAGGTGATGCCTATTTTAATTCATCTGTCTTGGTCATTCCATGATGTACATACGTACAGCAACATCACATTATGCCCTATAAATATATACAATTATTATTTTTCAGTTTAAAAGAAAAGAATTTAGTGACATTACCTTACCTGTCTGTAAAAGGGATTGGAAAATGTAACTTTTTGTGTGTTCTGTTTTCTTCTCACAAGGTAACCATCAGCCCAGCAAAGAAAAAAATGAGGGTATGAGAAAGCAAGTATGGGGATAGGAAAACAGCAGCCTCGTACAAACCAGGCAATTTGTTAAGATTGTCTGAACTAACATCAACCGCTAAGACATAGTACAGCACTTCCCACTGCCAAGGGCCCATCTGAGTACTTCTAAATGAAGTATAATACCTCTACAAAATGAATGTAAATCTTTAAATTATTTGGACCTCTAATTTGTCTGCTAAAGGGAGAGGAATCTATGAATAGCCCTAGTTATAAGAAGAGGTTTGAAGAAAGGGGAAAGTATGACGTCACTTTCCACAGAGCTGCCACTCTTTGAATTTTGTCAAACTGGTTACAATATTAGTATTAAAAAATGGTTTTGAACACACAAAACAGATAATTACAGAATGCAGGCCTAAAATACACTTCTTGCTGGAATTTTAATTCTGAGTGGTTGCTGAACTAGGTAGGTGGTTGTCAAATTTAGTTTACTCTGCTCTGATCAAGGAATGTGGGTTGCATCATCCAAAACCAACATGATTTAAAGATATCTTGTAAAAAGGAGTAGTGCTAAAATTAGCTGCTTGTCAGTGATTCTGGTCACCATGATTATATGGTAAAGTATTTGTGCACATGGCATACAGAAGGGGTTATGTATAAGTGGAAGGATTTTCTCATAGAGCAAAACTTTTGAGCAAGACTTGATCTTGAATGATCTGGAATGAAAGAACCCAATAACTTCGACCATTATCTAAGCTTGTATTTTGAGTCAACTAAGATTCTTTCAGTGACATTCTACCCTAAGTAGAAACCATTGATAACTTTATAAAATGAACCTGAAACCTTTCAAAGACCATACTCAAGTTTCCCATCATAGAGCTCGATATGTCAAACCGAGTGTGTGAGTTGATTAAGGTATTTCCCCATTGCCAGAAAAGGTTTACTTTACCCATTAAAACCTAACTCAAATAGATATCAAGTATCTCTTGTGTCCTGTTACATGATGTAATTTAAGTCTGAAAATACCCATGCTTTGCTTTAACCAGAAAGTTAAAATCTTTCTCAATGGAAGCAATAGAGTATATCACCGATAAGGTAAAGGTGATACAGTAAAAGGTCACAACTTAGCCCTTTCTGGACAAACAATAAAAAGAAACTTGTCTGCTCCCATGTTATGTGGCATCAATAATCCAGCCTATTTTAGCACATCAAATCCCTTCTATGCTTTGAAGCCAACCTTTCCCTATATCTAGTATATACTAGGTAGTCATGGAGGACTCCCCTTTACAAGATAATTATTAACAGAGCTATTGAACAATTATTTGCAACTATGTATTAGCCAATGAGGGAGACAAATACATGCATAAGATATAATTCCTATTTTTAAAGAGCTAACACTTTAAAAGGAGAAAGAATATCATCAGAAAATACAGAAATTCTGACTCAGATCCCTATGACCAATGTCACAAGTCAAATTCAAAGCTAAATGAAGGAAAGAATACATTGATCTGGAGGAATAAAAAAATCTTTAAGGTAAAAGGAGGGCTTTGGAGAGGTGCTGTAAGATGGAAAAATCAGGACTATGTTGAAGATGCAGTAAGTAGGCTGGGCACAGTGGCTCACACCTGTAATCCCAGCACTTTGGGAGGCTGAGGCAAGTGGATCATGAGGTCAGGAGTTCGAGACCAGCCTGGCCAATATGGTGAAATCCTGTCTCTACTCAAAAAAAAAAAAAAAAGAATTAGCTCAATGTGGTGGCGTGCACCTGTAGTCCCAGGCACTTGGGAGGCTGAAGCAGAAGAAATGCTTGAACCTGGGAGGCAGAGGTTGCAGGGAGCCGAGATCACACCACTGCACTCCAGCCTAGGTGAGAGAGTGAGACTCCATCTCAAAACAAACAAAAAAGGGGGTTACAGTAATTATTCAACATGGTTGGCACATAAAGTAAGACCAGGAGCAAAGTGAAGAAAGGGTAGACAGATGGGTGGTTGCCATATTGCCCATTATAGGGGAGTGGAGAAGTTTACTTATTTTGTAATCATGGGATAATCTGAAGGGAAACAAACCCCACAAACTCTCTTTTCTCTGCTGTCAAACCACAGCAATCAACCTCGAAAACATTTTCCCCCATATACCAAGCAAGCAAGCAATTCTGCAGGGGAAATCATCTGGGTATCTTCCAATTCAATCCTGACACTATCCACCTGGAGATACCATCAAGCGCTCAGTCCCAAAAAACTGCCCCCATCGACTTGAGACACCAATCGCAAGTTGGGGCCTCTGGAACTTCTCACCAACTGGCTTCAAGTTGGGGTTCCCATGATTCCCTCTGTAGGTTCAATTAATTTGCTAGAGCAGCTCACAAAACTCAGGGAAACATCTAATTATATTTTCTGGTTTATCATAAAGGACATTTTAAAGAACACAAATAAGCAGCCAGATGCAACGATACCTAGAGTGAGGTCTGGAAGGGTCCCAAGTGGAAGAGCTTTTCCTCTGGGAGTTGGGATGCCCCACTGTCCAGGCACACAGATAAGTTCTTGTTCACCTTCCTGTAGGCTTCCATGAGTTCAGCTGTCCAGAAGTTCTCTGTACCCTGTCCTCCTGGGCCTTTCACGGAAACTTCATTGGATAGGCAGGACTGAAGCATGGACAACCATGTAGAAAAGTGATTGGACAAAAAGGGTATAATCTGATACTGATAGACTGAGAGGGGAATCCATCAAGCTGTATCTGTTGAAATTCTTCTTAGCCTCTCTATGCAGCATGCCTTCCTCCAGAGCATGGGGCAGAACACCTTCTGAAGTGGGGGTCTTATGACATTCAGACAAGGTAGTTCAGAGACAGACTCTCACTCTGTCACCCAGGCTGCAGTGCAATGGCGTGGTCTTAGCTCACTGCCACCTCCGCCTCCCTGGTTCAAGCAATTCTCCCACCTCAGCTTCCCAAGTAGCTGGAACTACAGGTGTGTGCCACCCCTATGCTTAGGTAATTTTTGTATTTTTAGTAGAGATGGGGATTCACCATGTTGGCCAGGATGGTCTCAAACTCCTGATCTTATGATTCGCCTGCCTCAGCCTCCCAAAGTGCTGGGATTACAGGTGTGAGCCACCATGCCTGGAGAGAATGTCTTTATAGTCAGCTCCAAGACAGAGAAGATTAGAGTATATTTTTAGTTTCTATGGCTTTCAGGAAAAATGAAAAAGGGACATGGGAGTTATAAGCCAGAAACCATGGACAAAAACCTATATGTATATGAGATATATATATATATGTGTGTATATATACACATATATAATATCACAGGTAGCCATTATAGATTCTTGTTAAGAGGTAGTCATTGCACCCTTGAGAGAATTATCTGACATTAGGATGTCAGGTGGAATGGATGGGGAGGCCAGTTAGGGGCCATTGTTATCACATGCTACAGCCCAAGGAACATCGTATTATACGGAACTCTGAGAAAAGTGAGAAATGGGCAACATTAGCATTTGCCGAATCCCTTCTCTTTGGAAGGGTGACTTCCAAACATTCATTCTATCTCAAGTCTTCTTCAATCAAAAACCTCTGGAGAGTCTTTTTTTTTTTTTTTTTTTTTTTTCATCCCCTGTTATTTTCATTTCTGGGAAGAATTTAGCATCCGTCTACATTTAAATGTTACCTTTCCCCCAAATAGATTGTGACCATCCTAGGACCAGTTAAATGAGGCTTCTTATCTCATTGGAGAGAGTTACAAATTCGTCTCTGGGAATGAGTTCTGGCCAGGAAATATGTAAAGGGCATATTACTTTCTCTCTTCAACAAAAAGCAAGAAATTAGGAGATGGGACGGAAATGTCCTGTCGCTGTGAATTTTAGTCAGTTTGTTTCAATCCTGAGCTACTTAAACATAAAACATTTGCAGCATTGAACAACATTGACATTTTAAAATCATGTAAGTCTACAGTGTGAAATGAGGGCCTTGGGGGACAGGGTTTCCCTCATAGTCTTGTAAAAGTAACAAATACATCTAGTAAGGCAAATAGAATTGATCTGTCTATGCAAATTGGCATTTCAATGTTTATCTCCTGGTAACACGCTGTGACCTTAGCTCAGGCACTAGAAATTAAAATTTCACAGCCTCTTCAAGACACTAAAGCATCACGATACACTTTTTTCCTTTTACATGAGATATATATGAACCAGATATTTGTTTCTAATGTAGAGAAAGTTTAGACTTTTTTTTTTTATGCCAGAGAACATAAGACAATATATGCAGTGAAAATTATTGCATTAAATTGGGTGGAAAATAGAGATTTATTTTATCTTCTTCAGATAAACCCCCGTCACAGTTTTACCATTTTCCATGACAACTGTATTTAGCTGAGTATGGTATAAGCTTTGCAAGCCAAAAGCATTAGAGCTGCCTTTCTTTACACACCATCAACAAAATCTGATGAGAGAAGTTTAGAAATAAATGGGCACATGAGAGTCTGTGTTCTCTCGTTTGTGATGATACCAAGTTGCTTAGTATTCCATGACATTCAACTGAATTTTGTATTGGCTGAGAATAAAACAACAGATATGATGAGACATGCAGCTAATTGGGATTGGCAATTTCCATGCTTCTCTAGATATCTGTAGAAAATTGTAAGAATGAAGTGCAATATTTGCTGATATATGTGAAAACTACTTGGAAAACCAAGTAATGAACAATGGGAAATTAAAAAGAAAAATGGCTTTTGAAGATATTTGTAAGTAGTAGTTTATTTGTAAATGACAAAGGAGGAAAAAGGTGATAAAAAATCTGGCTCATGAAAAATAAAAACGTTGGATCCAATACAGAAGCTTGCATTTTGCTCATATAATGGAACCCCAGTTGGGACCAGCCATGGGGGGCTCCAGCTCTTCCTTCAACTTCTCTGAACTAATAGAGATTTGTTTCCTTCAGCCAAAGTTGCAAAACTGCCTAGGATAACAACTCTCAAAATCAAGAGAAAAGAATCCTGCCTCTGGAATTATTTGATGTATTCAGTTATTTGTACAAAAGGCAAATACACATCTTTTACTTCTCTTCTGATATAGAAAGTTAAACCAGTATCCTAAAGCCAAGAACTGATAGGTGTACATGTATCAATAGTATATTTTCCAGGTCTAAAATCCGTCATGATCCCCCTTCATCCTGTCATGCACACAGATGGAGAAAGAAAGTGGGGAGGATTCAGAGACAGGGAGATGATGGGGTTCAGGACTCAGTGAAACTCCTATTTCGATGGGGTTCAAAACACAGCTCTTACCCATTTGAGGAAACAGCAGAAGCAAGGTTTCTCTGACCTTCTCTTGCCCTTCTCCCCGAAGCACAATTTTTTTTTTTTTTTTTTTTTGAGACGGAGTCTTGCTCTGTCGCCCAGGCTGGAGTGCAGTGGCGCGATCTCGGCTCACTGCAAGCTCCGCCTCCCGGGTTCACGCCATTCTCCTGCATCAGCCTCCTGAGTAGCTGGGACTACGGGCGCCTGCCACCGCGCCCGGCTAATTTTTTGTATTTTTAGTAGAGATGGAGTTTCACCCAGTTAGCCAGGATGGTCTCGATCTCCTGACCTTGTGATCCACCCGCCTCGGCCTCCCAAAGTGGTGGGATTACAGGCGTGAACCACTGCACCTGGCAGAAGCAAGCTTTAAAAGAATTCTCTGACCTTTCTCTGAAGTAGGTGATAAAACTTTCATTCCAGAGGTGCCCATTCTATACCCAGAGGGAAGAAAAGGAATGTCCTTATCCTCAAAGCTATAAATGCTAAAATGAATATGCATAAACAGGCTTTGCTAGGTCCCCCGAATTTGTTACCATTAGATCATACCCTTTTGTACTCCAATCACATTTTTCTATGACTTTCCACTTTTCATCAACCTAAGCATAAAAATATGTGTTTACTTGTTTCTTTGGGTCTTCATTTCTGAAAGTTCCCTGTCACTTATTAAATAAAGCTTATTAAGTAAATGTGTATGCTTTTCTCCATTAATCTGTCTTTCTCAGTTTTATTTTCAGATCCAACCAGGGACCCCAGGAGAGTTGAGGAAAACCTTGCTCCCCTACAGAGACAAGGAGAGAGAGAGACAGGGAGATACATGAAAATCGACCCAACAGGACCAACTTCAACCCAGCCAAAACTTTGGGTTATCTCAAAGCTTGTCTTGTGAGTTAAAATGATGAGATATCTAGGTTTGACTAATTTCATAGGGTTTTAATGCTTGTAAGTTGCTATTATAAATATATCATATGTTGCATTCCTATTTGATGTCAACCACTATGCTAAATGCTTTACATTCATGACTTAATTTAATGTCTGCAAACATCTCATTAGTTAATATGTGTCCATTTTACAGATAAAGAGGAATCTTAGGTTTAGAGAGGATTAGGGCAGAAGCCAGGATTTCAACTTGGGTTTCTTTGACTCATAGTCCATGAAGCTTCTAAAGAAGTTTTTAGGATTTCTATAATTGATTTTGTTCATTGATAATTGTCTATGGCTCCTAGAAGTTTAATTAACAAGCAATTACATTTTATCTGACTTGCAATCTGAAAATTACTTGTATCTATTATTATATATAGGTGCAAAATGAAGGACTTCCAGTGTTATGGCCAGCATTGGAAATAATGCCTCTGATAAGCAGCTAAAGGAGTGAACCTGGGCTTCAAGCCTCCCCCAGTTCAAATGTAAAAAGTGTTTTTAATCCTTGGGCAAGGTAGTCATGTACCATACATGACAAAGCCTATCAGTTCTTAGGAAAAAAAACAAAACAAAACAAAACAAAACAAAAAACAGCGAAAAACTGCTGTTTGCTTTATTCCTGAAAGAAATCAGTAGAATTTAATACTATGATTGTGTGTATCGAAGGCAAACATTGTAGTTAATTGTTAGTTATTTGTATCTCCTCTATTTACTTTACCTTTCCATTCATAAATTTGATAGAATAAGTCGTTAAATTTGTACATCTTCCCAATCAGATGGAAGAGAACAGCTTCAGGTCTCATATCCTCTCATATATAAAATACTCTCCTTATCAACCCTGGAGAAAATGAGAATTGGCCAAAACTTTTGTTATCAATCTGTTATTTAGGTCAGCATTCATATATGGTCCATGGAGGATGAATCACAAGATACTGAGTTTAGAAGTGTCCTCTAATTACATAAAACACACAAGCACTTCATAAGATTAAAAATAAAAGTTTGTATCATCCTAATGTTTTTTTTAGCTCTAAAAGTATGCCTTTCTATTTAAAAACATATATATGAAGTCCCTACACTACTAATCATTGAAAGAAATGATCTCATATGAAAATTATATTTATTCACTAATACTCCTTCTAAAATTTATACTTGTTAATTAATACATAAATTAAAATTTATGCAAAAAATTATTCTCCACTGTTTAATTCTTTATTCTACCAGAATAATTCTTCTATTGGGAATTTAAAAACATATATCCATAAATTCTGGCATTTCTATCTCATCAGTTCTTATAGAAATGTATGACAATATTTTATTTTATTTTGGTAGAGTGAAAACAATTTTACGTATTACTAACATTTTCTATTTTGTATCAAAAACTTTAAAAATTCATCAAAAGGTAAAATGTATATCCTTCATTTTTCTAATAGCTGCTAGCATTTCTCATTGTGAGTGAAAAATTGTCTTGTCTTTTCTCATCAAATTACAATGGAAGAAGTATTAGTCACAGTTTGCATGGAAATCTGCCAGTAAAAGAAAGTCAAAAACATTTCTCTTCAAGCCTAATAAAAATGTCCAGTGGCCTTTTGTGACGCTGTAAAGTATGACTCAAGATACCAGCCAAAACAAGGAAAGAAAGAAAAAAGACAGTAAAGTCTCACTTTTTCTGTAACACTTACAAGTATCCTAAAGCTATGTTTTATAAGAGAAATTCGACTTCGGTTTCTCTGTCAATCCTCTCTGAGCTAGGAAAGGAAAAGAAAACCTTCCCCATCACAAGTGTACAAAAGAGGAGTCTTGCTGGTAAGGTTAGCATCTGTCAATATCAGGCCTGGTGGAAAAGCAAAGCCGCTCTTTGAATTGTTTGCTTAATACGATCTCCAGTGAATGGAGTGTATCTGCAGCTTGGGGTTTCACAAGGAACGCAATGCTTCATGTGCATTATTTTAGATAGGAAGGAGGTTAGTTTCTGTAAGGCAAGAGATAAATGATAAGCTTGTCATTTTACTATAATTTGAGTTTTTGCATTGAAAACAGTTGAGTTTTCTAACATTGTCCATAAGCATGATAATTCATGTATTTTGTCACAGCCATCTGATTTTTCTCTAGGACATTATTATTTGTAATGACTTCTATTCGTTGTTTGTGTTCCATTTGTGAACCACTGCTATAGAATTTTAATGAGTTTCATGTTAAACACCTTTTAGAACACATTCTTTCAGAGTCATTCTATAGGGAGTAAGAAAGCCCATCTAAAGAAATACCTCTAAAGTTTACTAAAATCTACTAAAAATGAGAATAATTTATTCCAATTTTAAGGGTAATTTCGAGAAACATAAAATCATTACCTTAGTCTACTGAAAACTCCATATTCAGTTCCAAATTCTCAGCTTCCTACACTAATTACAGGCCTGGGAAAGAGGTATCACTTTCTGATGAGAAAACCAGGGATCAGAGAGTCTGAGCATGTGCCCAGTGACGTGCAGTTACAATTCTAACGTGAACCTCTCTTTTCATAAAACTCAAGTTCTCTCATGCCACATTGCAGTTGTCTCATAGTGTTCACAGAATAACTTTAACTTTCACAAAATCATCTTTTACAAAAGAATAAATATGTTTCTGGGACCAATGATACTCATCATGGCTAAATTCAGAGCACAACTGATATTTATCTTGTTTGCTTGGTCAGAGTTTGAAAATCTTGGTTCGTGGCTCCAGACTGTCTTCCAGTAGCATCTCATCAAAGTTTTTAACATAATCGCCTACATTCGTAAATTTGCTTTTAGTTTCAAACATTCAGATACCTCTAATTGTCACACTGACAACACAAAAAGGCCTGAATTAATTTTACATCTAGAGTTTCCTTAGCATTCAGTCTCATTTAAACTTTTTACTTAACCTAAAGAAATCGGTCCATTAACTGCCCAAATTGGTGTTCAGGTGTTACCTAATAATAATAATAATAATAATAATAATGGTTTTACTCAAATATACATACTGGAAGAAAACTGAATTTGTGCAAGCAGGTCTAAATTATATGTGAAAAACTCTATAGTAAACATTATTGCAATTTGCAGTTGCCTGGTGATTTCAGGTTGTAAATAAAGAAGAATTGAGCAATGTATTTCTTGTATGATCTCCCATTTCACAATAGGGATTAACATTACTTTTACCAAAGGCTTAATGAAGACTATAGTGCTGATGTGCTGGAGTCTGCTCATACCTCTGAGAGCCGTATGTGCACAACTCTTCACGACTCTGTATTCACTAAAATCAAGCTGGTAACCTGAATTTGGCCATGGTAGGGGTATTTACACCATGAAAATTGACAGACTATAAATCAAGTCTACTTTCTCTTCCCCTCTACTTAGATCCAGTTATTAAACATTTACCAGCACAATACTGACTAAATTAAAGCATCAATAATGAATACTAAAGTGTGCCCACATGGTTGCTCCAGGTGCAGGGAGTGCTGACTGCTGAGGACTCATCGCTAAGGGGCTGAGGACTCATTAGCTAAGGGGAGTTGACTTGCTCAGGATTATGCCCCTTCCATATCAGACAGCTGGACGGATGTGGAGATACAAAGACCTGGGTCCCTGAAAGGCCATGCCAGCTCCGGAGCATCTTGTGGGATTAGCTCAGTGGTCTGTTGCAACTGCATCATAGGTTAACGTCTCCCTTTGCCTCATCCTGCTTTCCTCCGTCTGAGAACATCCCCGACCCCTCCTCACCCTCCACCACTAAAACTGTCTGCACAAATCTCTCTCTGTCTCAAAGTCTGTGTCCCAGGGAACTTGACCTAAGACATACATGTAACATTACCTGGCACACAGTACTTGAAAAGTGTGAGTTGCTAATAACACATTTGTAATCATTTTTTCACTGTACCTTAGTTCTAATCTAGTTGTTAAGAGTTAGAGGGAAATGATTTCATCAGGCATCTTTTCCTTTTTCTTTTCTTTTTTTTTTTTTTTTTTTTTGAGACAGAGTCTCGCTCTGTCACCCAGGTTGGAGTGCAGTGGCACAATGTCGGCTCACTGAAATCTTTGCCTCCTGGGTTCAAGCAATTCTCCTGCCTCAGCCTCCTGAGTAGCTGGGACTACAGCTGTGCACCACCACATCAGGCTAATTTTTGCATTTTTAATAGAGACAGGGTTTCACCATGTTGGCCAGACTAGTCTCGAACTCCTGGCCTCATGTGATCCACCCACCTCCGCTTCTCAAAGTGCTGGGATTACAGGGGTAAGCCACCGTGCCGGACCCCTTTTCCTCTTATTAAGTTAAAAAAAAAATTCTGCATTGGACAACACAACCAAATAATGGCTATCTCTATGTACGATCTTAGTTGGCTTCAAAATGCTCAATCTGAATCAAGTCGTTTTGGAGGCCAAGCAGACAACTGGAAATTCAAATTCATTTAAGAGTCAGAAAAAAACAAAAAAGGCTAAATTTAACTCGAGCAAGAGAATAATTTCAGGAGTTCATCAAATTTAGGTTGATGATCTTTAAACACATCTAATTTTGAACTAAGAAGACATTGTACTCAGGGATCCTCCACTGTAACACGAATGCAAGACTGATAACTCCACTATTCCGAGAAGGGTGACTAACAGGATGTTTCTTTAGTAATCAGATTAGCTGATATAAACCTTCTTTGGTCAATTTCAAAGAAAAAAAAAAATTGAATGTGATGGCCATGTTCAATTAGGTCTCCTGAGACCACACGGGACCTAAGCATAATGCATCCCTTGGGAAGATTCAGTGCAAACCACAACTGGAAAACACTGGGCAGCCATTCACAGCCACCCAGTAAAATAATATTCTATGTACATCCTTGGTTATGCATGAATGTCATGATGACTACTAAGGGATTAATTATTTTATTTGTAATCATAATATTTCTCAGAATCCTATGAGGAATTTTACAAAATTAAGCCACAATAATTCATATATTGGTTATATATTAAAACAAAGTATCTCAAACATATTAGAAAGACTATTCTTTAAATATATATGTGTGTATGTACACACATATATATATATATTTTTAAGACAGTTTCTCTCTTGTTGTCCAGGCTGGAGTGCAGTGGTGCCATCTCAACTCACTGCAACTTTTGCCTCCCAGGTTCAAGCGATTCTCCTGCCTCAGCCTCCCAGGTAGCTGGGACTACAGGAGCGTGCCACCACGCCCAGCTAAATTTTTTTTTTTTTTTTTGAGACGGAGTCTTGCTCTGTTGCCCAGGCTGGAGTGCAGTGGCGCGATCTCGGCTTACTGCAAGCTCCACCTCCCGGGTTCACGCCATTCTCCTGCCTCAGCCTCCGAGTAGCTGGGACTACAGGCATGCACCACCACGCCCAACTAATTTTTTGTATTTTTAGTAGAGACGGGGTTTCACCGTATTAGCCAGGATGGTCTCGATCTCCTGACCTTGTGATCTGCCTGCCTCGGCCTCCCAAAGTGCTGGGATTACAGGCGTGAGCCACCACGCCCGGCCAGAAAGACTATTCTTAAAGCATTCCTTTCTATGCATTGGAAAAATCACATTGAAGGAATATTGTTTGGTATCTGATTTCTAGTATGGAATTCAGGCTCAGTTAGCAATATGGTGACCATACGCTACTATAGGAGGTTGCTATCTTGATTTTTTTCTGTTTATTTGCTGACTTATTACTTAATTCAGACAACTCTGGGCAAGAGAGTAGAGAAGGCACTAAGGATAATGAGAGAAATTTAGAAAGGTTATTCCTTTAATAAAACCCATAGCTTTATGGAAGAGACCCACACGTATGAAAACAAATTCAATTTGAAATAGAGGTAATTTAGTGGCTATCTTCCCAGCATGCTTATCTTGCTTTTCTAGATAACCTCACACTGCTCCTCTACATCCTTTATCCTCATTATCCTTTCCACGTTACTCTGTTGGCTCCCAGTCATAGAAAATAAATCCCTTGACACATCAGTCTCAAGGTGTGCCTGTGAAAGGCCGATCCTGGGGTTATCCCAACCAAAGTTTCTTCTCTTTTGGATCTGGAAAGATGTGAAGCAGAGGCTGAAGACAGTTACTTTCCCACAACTTGCATAAGAAAACCAAAGCAAAAAAATATGAAATGGTTTCCAAGCTCTTGTCCAACCCCAAGAGCTGGTTTCCATCACTGATCCCAGAAGCAATCGTGGTATCATTTTGAACAAGCTTGAGTTGAGTTTGTCCAGCTTTCAACAGAAAGTGTTCACCAAAGCAAGCATGGGGAGCAGCTCTGGGTTTTGTGGGACCCCAGGCTTATACCATTGGTAATCCTCTTGGAAAATGAAAACAAAATTATAAATGCACCACCAGGTATAAAAGTGCTTATTTATTTTGGAGGAAAAGGAAAAATACAAGTTCCTGCACTTCTGGAGGCTCATGTCTCTGGTGCTTTACCAGACATGCTTACACAGAATTGCTTCCCAGTTGCAAACTGGCTTCCCCTCCCACAGAGAATTCTACAACAACCAGCAACTCCTTGGACACAAAGGGGTCTGTGCGTGTGAGGGATCCTGAAGGTCAGGCTTCACTCATTGCCAGATAAATCTGCCTCCAGCAGCACAGATGTCTAAAGTACAGTGGGAGAATAAAGAGAGAAAGGGCAACCCCGGTACCAGGAAAGGTTTCTCGGAGGGGTGAGCACTCTCTGGATGATTAATTGGCATTCTGAAACAGAAAGTGGGCGGGTGATCCAAAGTTGAGTGAATTCTTTGCACTAAGTTACGGTGTCAAGAAATAATCGCATGTTTGAGGAAAGTTTATCTTATTTAAACGTGAAGACACATGAGAAAAAAAGATGATTGCAGAGTGGCAAATTGAAGAAACCCTCTCCATATAATCCTAGAATATGCCAGTTAATTTTGTGTTTTTCCTTCCCCCCTCTACTCTTCTTCCTCCTTGTATTCACTTTCCTGGACTTTGAGCTTCTAGGAGGGAGGATACTTCAAAGCCCTGCTTCCAGAATATTTATGTAGCGCATATGCTTTCTATTCTCGGGATACTCCACCAAATCCCAATATTTTGTCCTTTTCCTTAAAATAAACATAGCACTCAAAAAGGGAAAAGGATAATGGAGCACAACAATAACAAATGATCTTTTACAGCAAGATCCTTAAGACACCAAGCTTAAGCGGAATAACAAACACTACTCTTTTCAATATAGGACCTATGTCACCAAAAGTTCACCAGTGTGGTGCTGGATGGAGTCGTGTGGAAAACCAGAGGATAGTTTTTTAACTAGAGGGAAATGACCCTCCGTGTATTTAAATATATGTGTATATATTAAAAAGTTAGCATCAAAGCAAATCGATTCAATTTTTCACAGAATTTACATGAGAATTCTAACATAGAAAAAGAATATGGATCCAAACTCTGTTCCCCATGCACTCCCTTTTCCTGATTCTGATTTTAAAACATCACTTAGCCTGGGATATAGTGAGCTTGGTGAGTCCTGTTAACTGTACTCAGGACCAGCTTGCATTAGTTAATAATACCATTAAAGCTAAAGACACATTTGTGTGTGTTCTGGAGGAATGGGGGTTAGGGGCTGCCTAGGGGCCAGGACTGAATTTTGTTTCAACGTTCCTGCACTATCTCATGGCTAAGTGTCACTACCCTATCAGACATTCTGCCCTGTCAAGCTGTAATGCCAACTCAAGACACGCATCAGAGCCAGCTGTTGTGTTTTGTGAAGCAGATGCTGTTTCCTGAACCTCATCTGTCCTGCCGTGTACCAGCTATCTGTTGAGGTCCCTCTTCCTCCCTGTACTTGCAGATGCTCTCCTGAAGATGCTCTTGTCTCCTCAGGACAGAGTGAGACACACATGCGTTTGTCTTTCAGGTCAATGTCCGGTGTTGTTTACTTTTCTTGCTCCCCTTGTGTCCATAACATTTCTGTTTGATTCTCCCTTTGTCCAAGTAAGATCTTCTACAATAATTATAGTCATGAAGGGAAGGTCTCTCTGTTCCTCCTCTAGATTTGAATCCCTGTATGAATGATGGCTTATTTTAGACTGTCTCTCAGTATAGTCCCCAGGTAAGACCTGGGTAAGATCAAGTTCCTGTGCATATTGATCTTCAAATTTGATCTTCTCTCAACAGGAGGAGGAGGAGGAGAAATGGGAGTTATTATTCCCAGTGTCATTTCTGGGGCAGACACAGCTCCTAAAACAGAATGCTGAAATTGGGAAGACTGTTCTTAAACTAAGCAAGGCATTACAGGACTTTGGGGAGGCTAGGCTCCCTGAAGGCATCCACCTAGTGAGTAGATCAAGGCAAAAGGATCCCTGCATTACAGATTGAAGAAGCCATATTTTGAAAGCCAACTTATCCAGTAGGTCCCTTTTCAGGAACAAGGCAGCACTGTAATTTCCACATGACCTTTCATGTGACTTTTCTCCACTTATTACCAACCATGAAGCATCTGGAATTGATGTTTAAGAAGCAAGAATGTTTCTTTGCAAGCTACAAATAATGAAATGTGGTATATAGGTTTCCTTCCCAGATGACATTCACCTTTTATGTTTCCATCTATTACCCATATCTCAGTATATAAGAATTCAGTTCACATGGGTATAATGTCTCCTATGTGTCTAGCCCATGCTGGGCAACTTGAGAGATTACAAAAGATCTAGAAGGTCCAGAGTCTACCCTATGGGAGACAAGATTGACCCCCATGAGACTTTTTAATGCAACAACAGACTTTGCAAAGTGTAATATCCTATCCTAAAAGACCTATCCAAACAGAAACACACAGAATGATGCTATTTTCAAGTGTGTCTGAGAAAATGTAGGTTTTCCTAAGGGTCTGTCTTCAGCTCCTTTATTTGGTCATTCCACACACTCTTTTTTGATGATCTCTTGCTTTCTAATTTATGTGTTTTTTTTAGTCTTATTATTGTAGTAGTGCTGGTAGTTTTTTCATTGTTTTTTTTCGAGTACTATAAATAACAACAATCACAGATACCTGCCAGTGCTTTTTTAAGCAAGGACACACATTGATAGCCACAGCATCAGTAGCTAATTCACCTTTATGGGAATCCCAGTTATTATTTTGACCTCTTGGCTCATTCTCTAACCAAGTTGGCGAAATTCCCAAACCACCCAAAGATATTATAAAAAGCATTCATCCTATTACTGTCTTCTCTGAAACCCTCAGGTAAAATGAAAGAAAACTGATTCGTTCAATATTGCCTTTCATGCATTTTGAAAATTTGAGTTTATTTCCAAATATACTAGGAACAATTCTTTTGGACAAGAGGCTTATGCTATTCTAAGTCACATGCATCCGGCCATGTTACATGGTCTGAGAGTGATTTAAAAACAAAAACAAACAAGCAAGCAAACACCAATAGTTATGTTTAAGATGCTTAAGGGAATGGATAACCGAGTTATTTAAGGATAACTAGGTACCAATCGTGCTAATTAATAGGTGCTTATATGTTACAATGTCAAGCTGTGAGATGATTCTGTGCCTCTTACAGGGCCTTGAGAGAAATAGGGGTTGAGTCATTTAAAGCATGAAGGAACACAGTGAGGCACTCATAAGATGAGACCAGTTACTGCAGGCGAGTGAAACCCGGACTTCCCGGTGAGGCTCTCCAATCACCATCTCACCACTTAACAGCTCAGTTAACAAATTTAGACAAAAAGCAACTGAAAACTTCATCGTTAATGATCAAACTCCCTTGAAGCCGAAGTTTCCAAAGGCTTTACTAAAAGAATGGGTGTCACTAATCAATAATGACACTGAGCGGGACACTCCCAAGGAGCTCTCTTTCTGAGAGATGTTTGTTAACCCAGCAGGAAGAGTCTGCAGTGAAATGCTTCTTACTTCAGGGTTAATTATTTGTCTTTTTTCCCCAGAGCCAATAGGAGCTCGAAGAAAGAATAAAAGCCTATTGCTGAGCTCCAGGAGGGGGAAAAAAAAAAAAAAAATCAACTCTGCTGGGTTCCCAGCAACTAGTTAGTTTTTGGATTGCTTTTGTCTTGGTGAGAGAGAAATTCCTGGAGCGTAGTCAAAGGATCGTCACTGTTTTTAACCGAGTCAAGGGGTTTTCTGTAGACTAATATTATTTTTGAAATGCAGGCTTCCACAAATCTTTTGTTTTAGGACACTCTGACAGAGTATGGTGGTTTATGATGATTAACATAAAAGTAAAAGCAACAAAGAGGTAACAAAAAATCACATAGCTGGGTCAATAAATGGGTTACATTTCATTTCTGAGAGAAAAAAATCCATTTGTCATGTGGGTCATTTTTCATTTAAAGTTACAGGTTAAGTAGTAACATATATATGAATCAAGTTTTTGGTTAGAATCTTACTTCTGAAACGTGCTGAAATAATTCGTGCTTTTTGTGTTGTTTTTTTTTTTTAATTAGAATTTTTAACTAATTAGTATACAGAAAAAAAATCCTCGAAAGTATTTTAACT
The DNA here is from genome assembly GCF_003255815.1 of Theropithecus gelada. Classification (NCBI taxonomy): domain Eukaryota; kingdom Metazoa; phylum Chordata; class Mammalia; order Primates; family Cercopithecidae; genus Theropithecus; species Theropithecus gelada. Next base: position 109,641,067 of record NC_037676.1, read on the forward strand.
CCCAAGGTAAGGGTTAATGTTCTTGGAATTTCACAAGAATTGTGAATATAATTCTAAATGAAAATGGAATTTACTATTAATGAAAAATCAGTTTGGGACAAATGGTCTTTACTGGAATTCTGATATTTTAAATGCAAGGGAATGTTTGTGTGGTTCTTTCTGTACCATCCTCAGTCTAAGTACTCACGATGCATGCTGCAGCACCTTGTCACATTTTACTCTCATTTTTGGTTCGCATGACGGACTCCCAACTATACTGTGAGCTCCTTGAGGACAGAGTTCATACCTATGCACTCTTCCTCGCCCAGAATCTAAACAAATATTTTCTAGATTGCATCCATCTGTGTGGTAGGCTAAATAATGTCCCCATTCTAAGCCTTGGAACTTGTGACTATGTTACCTTACATGGTAAAAGGAACTTGCAAATGAGATTAAATTATCCAGGTAAGCCCAATGGAATCATAAAGTCCTTTATAAGAGACAAGCAGGAGTATTAAAATCAGTAGTAAAAGATGTGATGGTGGAAGCAAGAGGTTATATTGATGCAGGGACGTAGTGGTCAGCAGGTCAGGGTTTATAGGTGATCTCTAGAAGCTGAAAAAGGCAAAGAAATGGTTTCTCCCTTTACGGCCTCCGAAAGGAACCAACTTTGCCTACACCTTGATTGACTACATTTGAGATAATTTGTTACAGCAGCAATATGAAACAGCAATGCAGTCTGTTATTATTTGGTACACTAAGATTATTCTTTGAGTTCTCTGATGAACCTCTTGGTATCACATGTTCTTAGAAAATGGCAGCAATTATGTAAAAGGTGAAAATTCTACAGTTTCTAAGTTAAACATCCTGGATTCAAAGCTCAGCTCTGTACTAATTGCTATCTGATCTTGGTGTCATTTAACCTCTCAAAACCTCACTCTCCCCTTGGTAAAATGGAGATAATAATAGTTCTTATAGAACAAGCTATTTTGCCTCTAATAATTAAATAAGGTAGTGCATGTGTGTATGTAAAAGAGAGAGATAGTGTGTGTGTTTAGCACATTACATTGTACATAGTATATTGGTCAGTGATTTTGGTTTATAATTAGAAAACATAAGCACAAAAAATTGACTGTGTCTAATAAATCACCTTGCAAAAACACTGATTTTGGTTGGAAGTCACTTGTTGTATTGTCCATTACAAATGACACCCACCTAGTTTGTCACAGAGCAGAGGAGGAATTTTCTAAGTGTTCACTTTTTCAATAGGTTTAGTAACTGAAGACAGATCCAGAATACACCACAACTTAAGCTAAAGTGACTTCAACTTTACTCTGGCTCTCTTATAGTGCCTGTAGTTCTCTTCACATTCCATGTCCTGCCAGGTCCCCGGAGCCTTGCACAGGCCACATGCCCTCTTCCAGGAATGTCTTCCTCTATCCTACTGCTATCAACCTCTTTCTTCCTTGGCAAGATCTGCAATCTTGGTGATGTCTTCCCTGCCTTCTCAAGCTCCTAGTTTTGAACTCCAGTTCTCCCAATATACTGTAATAAGAATCCCCTTAATGCTTGTATCTACCTCCCTACCAGATCTTCAGGGAAACTACTCTGTCTTTTTTATCATCAAAGTATCATGCTAGGCACTGAGGATACAATTCAACAAATTCAAAGACTAGATTCCTTCATAAACCAAGTCTTTGCAGATGACCCAGTGGCTTAAGTTACACTAAGCATATATCCCTCCAGAAATACATGCCAATACCTTGTAGCAAACTTACATCTTAAAATAAATATTCTCAGCTTTAATATTTTAATCCATTAGAGTATTTGTATTTGGTACGTATTTCAGCAAACTCTGGCAACTCATTGAGCATAGATGTTGGCATAAGAAAAAATTCTTGGTACCTCTCTAATAACACAATTAATACCATCATAAAATTAAACATTTTTACTGTCTGACAAAAGTATTGATATCTGAGGGATTAAAACTAAAATTTACAAGATCATGCAATTATAAAAACAATTGAACCATAAAATCTTTTAAAAAGAGAAATCAATTTCACTTTCCCCCAAAGACATTATAGAGTAAAACATAAATATCCCTTATCCCAAATAAATTAGTTTGGGATTATGCTATAATGATGCTATGAGAGTCAGGTACAACAATAGGATTTACTTTCCTGAGAATTTTCTGAGATATAGCTTTCTTAGGAAATCAAAGGATATCTGCTTTTAAGTCCTCAATAAACAGGCGTTTAACTCACCCTTCAGATTTCAAATAAAAGCTTAATGTATCAGATATCTGATAAGCACTGTTAATAACAATGGTTTATTTCAAAGGATATGTATATTATACTCTGGTTCATTGGAACAAATACTCAAGGTCATCTTGACAATATCAGAGAATTGTCCTGTCTCACTATCTGAGTTCTTTGCAGAATCTTCTGGTTTAATCGTTCTTTTTATTTAGACATTTAATTCTATACGTATTCATTCCAGTTTGCAATTTACAATTTGTATTCTTACAAAGAGAGTTTTTAGAAAAGCAACGATGTCTTGACTTAAAAAAAAAACTCAAATTAACAAACATTCATATTCCACATTCATATGAAATAATACTTTTTCCCCTCTTTTTTTGTAAAATATTTTTTAAGTATTCAACTTTCTTAAATAGTAGTTGAGATCATTGCCCAGTTGGTGGGGGTATAAGGGAAATTGGGATGGTTGTTTTTTTCATTTTGTGCTAATGATTCCCAAAATACAGAACTGATACCTGGGGATAGGGAGGATCAGCTAGAAGTGAACTTCAGAGTTTTGGTGTCAGATGGATTCTATTTCATTACTGCTACCAAGTAGCAGACACATATCAGGGAAGGGATATTCTATTGCAAATGATTGGATAGGTAAGTTTTTTTCCCCCAGGAAACCACAGTTGCCTTATGAAATAGTTCTGTGGCTTTCAAGATCTTGTGCACAGAAAGGACATGTCCACACATACTATTCAATCAGGGTGTTAATAAAGAGACATTGAGTAAAGTATTAAAAAAAGATTATCCCTGACATGAAAGATGGACAAGTAAATAATACAAATAAAGACACTGGGCAGCATTTTCCTCATCTAGAAAATTAGTGGATTCAAATATCATCTTTCAATTTATTTCAGCTATTATGGTCCATGATTTTAAAAGGATGAAACAGGATATTAGCATCTATCATAAGCCAGGCTTCTAGGACCAATTCTTCAAACACTTCATTCTGTTCATGCTTTTTCTTGTCTCTAACCGAAGGTTTAAAAGTTTCAATAGATACCTGTGTAAAAAAGAGACATATACAAAGAGAGGGTAGATGAGCATAAACTGGAAAGTTGGAAGTGTACATCTCATCTAGATAGCTGGGCCATTACAAGTTCAACAATGTTCAAAGGCAGGATGTCATAGATTCCCTCACCCACCCACAAATTTATATATTCTTTATCAAGCTCCTACTGTTCCAAATACCGTGAAAGGTGGTAGGAACGTATAATTCACTATATCATAGTCCTTATCTTTCCTTTCCTATACTAAGTTTGAGTTTAAAAATATCATACTAAGTGGCTAAAAATTGAAAAAGAGGCAATTCTGATTGAGGAAAGGGGTGACTATTGGAGAAGTATTTGAGCTGTTATCAATGGAAGCATTGAACTGTTGTCCAAATAAGATTTTAATATCTAAGTAGAGAGAAAAGGGAATATCATTCCCACAGGAAGGGAACAGCTTTAGTAAAGATACAGATGTGTAATATGCTTGGCAAGTCTTGAGAACGGTGGGAAGTGTAGCATGTCTAATAGACTGGGCGGGAATGTGGGAGTGGCAGGAATGAAACAGGAAAAGGAGTCTGGACTCAACACATGCTAGGGATTTTGAACATCATTACGTGAAAAATTTGAAATCATGGAGGGTTTTTAAGTGGGGGATTTGAAATACTTTGCTTGGGGTTTGGAGGTAGAACTGCCGGGGATAATGCCAGAGTGATGGGGTCAATGAAATCATGTATTGACCTATTCAGAAAGTCCAGGGGAAAGCTTAAGGACCTGAATTCGGGAGAGGGGATGAACGATTAAAGAGACTTTGTCCTAAGAAAGTCAGTCTCAGCTAAGACAAACTTAAAAAAAAATTACTAAATTTCAATAGCAAATTAACTAAGTTAAAGTATGTAGGGTAGCCTAGCTCTAACCCTGATTAGATGACAATGATTTGCAATTAGTGGATTAAGGGAAAAGACTAAAGTCTCATGGCTTCTATTTTTGATATACTGATAATGTTTGTTTGTAAATGTATACTCAATAAGTTTAGAAAATAATTATTTGGTTTTTTTTCCCCTGAAAGTGGTAAATGTACCCACTGAATCATGTTGAAACTCTTAGTCGTTGAGAAAATCTATTTAGAAATGATTAATGACTATTTAAACTGCAGTGAAATTCATTCAAGAATCACTTTTATTTAGTGAAGTGTGAATGGAAGAGTTGTATTTGTTTGCCCTTTAGTGATTCTCTATCTAATCACTAAATTAGATTTTCTATGTAATCACTATAATAATATTATTTTAATATATACCATTTCCCTCATGATGGGGGTAGATATTAAAATAATATTTTCATAGTAGTTGAAGCTGGGAAGGGGAAAGGACTGTAAATGAGCACAAGTGATCCTGTAGAGTGATAGAAATGTTCAGAAATGTGATTGTGCTACAGACTGCACATGTCTGAAAATTTACTAAAAGTCATTGGACTGTACACTTAAAAGGAGTGAATTTTATGGTAGGTAAATCAAACCACCCAAAACCTGTTTAAAAAAAATTATTGGTGTGCATGTATGAAGGACTTTAAATCTGCTAAATGTGACAGTAAATCTTGCAGTCATTTAATAACAGCTTACAGAGAAGTTACTAGGGACAGGAGTGTTCTAGGTAAATCTTCTTAAAATTTAATGTGTATAAGAATGTACAGAGGATAGTTAATGCAGATTCTGATTCAGTAGGTCTGGCACTGGGCCCATAATTCTACCATTTTAACAAACTTCCAGGGAGTGTCACGTGTTGGCCGAGAAACCACATCTAAATGTCAAGGTTCTAGGCACAGGGATCTGGCAAGGGAACAAAAAGGTAATTTTCTTACTCCTACAGAGCTGACATGCTAAGAAGGGAGGCAGGTGGTAATGAAGTAAACAAATAAAAGCTCAAGATAGTTTCTCATATGTACTACACAGTCTTCAGAACAGCCCTATGATTCAGCATTCTTTCAAAATCTTTTATTCATTGCCTACCATGTGCCAGGAATCATGATAGGCACTGGAGACACAATTGTAAGCAAACTATAATTTCTGATGTTATAGAATTTACAATCTAATTCCAGACCCATTGCACCTTCCAAATAACCCTATGAGGTATATAATACAATTTTACTGATTGATTGATTGATGAAACAGGGACCCATTGTGCCACCCAGGCTAGAGTGCAGTGGCCTAATCACAGCTCACTGTAGTCTCAACCTCCTGGACCCAAGCCATCCTCTCACCTCAGCCTCCCCAGAAGCTGGGACCACAGGAGTGCACTACCATGCTTGTCTAATTTTAAAACTTTTTTTTTTTTTTTGTAGAGATAGGGTCTCTCTATGTTGCCCAGGCTGGTCTCCAACCCCTGAGCACCAGCAATCCCCCTGCCTTGGCCTCCCAAAGTGCTGGGGTTAGAGGCATGAGCCACAGTGCCTGGCCAATACTCTATTTTTTTTTTTTTTTTTTTTTTTTTGTAGAAGCAGAGCTTGAGAATCAGAAAAGGTAAGTCCTTTCTTCAAGGCCACACAGTATTCACATTGGGCCTCAATCCTAAGACTTCATCTCAACACTATTCTAGACTATACACTCTTCAATTTCATCGCTACAGGAAGAAATGAGAAATTTACATTGCATTCATCATCCAGAATACTATGTTCTTTTGGACTTTGGTGCCCTTGGCAAACTGCGCTGTCTATTTGTTAGCTTAGTTATTTCCTCTTTCTGGGTCTCACGTTATTCAAGTCCTCTTGTGCTTATATGGAACGCTGTAATTTAGATCTGCATTTCTTTCTCTTCTTTGCTACCAATTTCAGCAACCTTGTGAGGATCTATTTATACTCCCGCCTCTTGGGAATTTGAAGTTCATCTTCATTTATCGTCTGCAGATGTACTTCTCATGCTACTCACTTCCTTTTTTCAGCTCACTAATGATGTTGTTAAACAAAATAGAACCCAACATTGACCCGTGAGGACAGCCCCTCGGATTCTGTGCTCATTTTATGTCAATCATCCATTCCTTCAATGGAATGTCTTAGCTTAAAGTGCTCGTACTGGGACAAGAACAAACCACTGAAGTTTACACAAGAATATAAATTCCTGGATACATATGGGAGAAATATTTGAAAATCAACAACTTATTTGTATAACTATGAAAAATTACAGGAAATATAAAATGGAAAATTATATGCTAGTATATTTAAACAGTTAATGAGATAACATTTATTGAACATAAATATGTCAGTTACTTAATTTTATTATTAGTATCTCTAATTATTAAAATCATCTACCAATGTAGTTACATTTCACACCAGAAACTCCTGGGTGGGTCAGAAACTGAGGGCCAGTGAGGTGAGGTTACGTTTCCAGGACTTTCTCCAAAGTGCACATATTTTTCTAATATTACATATCGCTTCAATAAATACATATTTTTGGTTGTCATTTTTAACTGGCCTGTTAAGAAACTGTGCTACTTTTCTAATTTGAGATATGAAACTTCTCATATTCTCCCAAAGAATACCTGATTTGAAGAATGTGAAAAAGTGTTTGTTTCCCCATGTTGACTCTACAACAATCAGTAATAGCCTGTTACAGAGAAAGGTATCACTAACTACCTTGAAATTAAGTTTTGTGAAAAAAGTTTCCAGTTTTTATAAAGCTGGAGGAGAAAAGAGAACGAAGAAAAAGAGAGCTGAAGTATGTAAATGGCCTATAGTATTTGAACAGCTATAGTTTCAAGGCAATTATATTAAGTACACAAACCTGGTTTTAATGGCCATGCTTAGAAGATGGGCAGAGTACTAAATGTGTAAGTCATTATGAACTTGGCACAGTAGCTCTGTTTATTTTAACCTTTCTTTTGCTGCTTTCGTTGAGGATGTTTACTTAACCAGGATCTATGAAATATGCTAAAAACATTATTGCAGACTTTGTCTTGTGAGCACTTTTAATTGACAAGCCACAGAAGTGACAACTCATCAGGAATCATAGATGACAGCAGATAAGCTAGAGTGGCATGAAGAGGACACGCAGGTATCTTTTTATCTTGGACTAAAAAAAAAAAGAAAAAGAAAAAGAAAGAAAAACTTTAGTGAAATTCAGTGTTTCTGAAATGCAAAGGACTGGTCGTATTGGAGACTGAATTCTTGTATTTAGCTGAACAGCAGAACCCGTGTAGGGCACTCTGGAGGATGCTCCCCTCCAGTGCGCTGTGACCCTGCTGGACCTGCGTGACTAGCACACCTGGTGTGGAGAAAATCTCATGCCCGGAAGTCCATACTGAACTTTGTTATTCTAAGCAGCTGATAGGTGCCAAACACGTTAACCCTCCACAATGTTATCCAAGCCTAGGAAGGAAGAAAGCTCTTTTATTTGTTTCACAATGCAGAGATAAGGAAATGAGAAACTGCAGAATCTTTGGTTAATAATGGCCCATGTGGAATCCTAGTTTACTTTTAGCATTATGATTATTTCTTTTCCTTCTTTCCTTTTCTTCTACCTCTTCTTCGTCCTTCTCCTTCTTTGATATCATCATCATCTTCTTCTTCTTCTTGGTCATCTCTATCTTTATTAGTCTTTGGAGAGAGTCTTACTGTCATTTTATATAATTCCAGTGATATTTCCTGATAAAGACTGTTCATCCACATACAAATATATTCTAAATATTTATTGAAAATTATTTGAATCTTTCTATTTTGAAGTTTTAAAATATCAGGTTCTTATAAAATTCGTGCCTAGTAGAAAGGTAGTAATTTTACTTTAAACATGGAAACTGAAGAATTTTTGTTATACACTGTAATTATTTATGAAAGGAATCTGGAAAGACAGCAAATTGGCATCAGGGGAAAGAAAACATATGCTTATCTTTACTGTTTATATAAATGTCAACCTGATATTTTAGGCTATGATTATCACCAAAATTATCTGATATGTTTTTTGAAGTTTGTTGACAAAAATCACTCCAGATGCAAATTCATTTTATGTAGGGGGTGGTCTTCGAAGAAAATAATTGTCTTGTTTATTGAAAAATGAGCATCCAAAAATATTTCCACCAGGGTTTAGAGAGGGCAGGGTTAATAAATAAAATAATTAACAGAGAATGAATATATGCTATATAAAACCATATGTTATTTGATTAACAAACAAAATGTATATTTTTAATGAAATGAATTTTTGAGATCTAAATACAACATATTATTGTTACATAAAGTTGTTCATGTACACATATATAGAGTCTCCTGTAGATTGTGGAATATGGACTACCGCTTATGATAGTGTTTACAATCTAATATGCTTTTAATGTCAGTGAACATCACTTGCTTATGAGAAAAAAGAAAGTTTAGATACATATTAGTCACTTGGACTTATAGGAAATCACTTAGTACGTTGCTAGGTTGTTATCATACCAGACTTAATCTGGAAATGCCATTAATTTAGAAACCAGTAAACACAGATTCCAGTGCAGGCCCATAGAACTAAGAACCAGGGCTTCAGAGTCAGACCCGGGGGTAAGTTATTTAACTTCTTCTAACCTTATTATCTCTATCTGTAAAACAGAGATCATAACTGTATTGTACAAAGTTTTCTGGAAAGCTACAATGAGAAAATTAACATCATGACCTTACGTCAGTACCTAAATGTACTCAACAAATTTTACTTTCCTTTAGGAAGTAGGAAGGTTCTCCAGAGGGACAAGAGCCATCTTTGATCTATATTTATGGCTGTCAGAGAGCTTGGTAGAGTTTTTTTACATGAGTTGCTTTTTAATAAATATCTGTAGAAATAAGGAAGAAAGGAAAAAAGGACCTGTTTCCAATGCTAAACCAACTTCTGTTCTAATATAAGAAACAGAACTTACGTAAGTAAATATTTATGTTTGAAATTTGCATGTAAAAATAAATACTATGCTCAAGGCACATACCAACTGCTAAATTACACTCAGGAATGGAGTTTGTATTGCTGCTCAGAAAGATTTGAATAAAAGTATTCTGTGGTTCTTCATAGTGTCCATGAAAATAAGGAAACAATACAAGCAGGCAGGCTCACCAGGAGACCCTTAAAAGAGTCTACGTGTGCTGAGCTTGGATCAGGCTGAGACTGTTGAAATTCAGAAGTAGAGGAACAAAAACCCATGAGTAGGAATCAGTAGACTTGGTATTCGCCTAGACATGGTCGTAATTGGAATGGGGAGGGGATGCCCGGGGTGTCTTGTCTGCCTCGGAAACTATGGGGCAGGGAAAGCAGAATAGATGGGCTAAGGAGAGATCATAATATCCCTTTTCTTCCCCATGTTTAGATTTAGGTGATGGCAGAACATCTAAGTAAAGATGTTCCATAAACAGAAAGAAATATGTGACTGGGTAGAATATGAAAGGTCAGGGCAGGAGAGGAAGTTCTGGAAATTGTCTGCAGAGAGGTGGGTGGTAAATAAAATTGAGGGCTCAAGCGTGACTAGCTCAGAGAATGTGGCTTGCAAACCACAGAAGATGATTAAAAACATTCACTATTTTAATTACATTTTTTTTAAAGTTTCTACATTCTCTCTGGGGGTTAATATAGCACCAAATTTTACATACTTACTCATTTAGATCTAGGAGAAACTTGAGAAAATTCTGATCCAATTTCTTTAGTTTTTATAGGCAGGTAGCAGCCCAAGAGGGTGAAGTGACATGGCCAAGGTTATTGAGCAAGTAGGTTTCCATTTTTTCATTCATTCAGTAAATACAAATATGGAGATATACATGAGTACAAATGTGGGATGACTCAAAGTCCTACACTGGTATGCATTTCTGTTTACAAATCGTCAATTTTTTTGTGACTATAATTTAGATTCGCACTTGTGCTAAATTAAAATATGCATACTTTAAATGATTGACTTAAAGCTGTGTATAATACCATAATTGGAAAACCAAAGGTTTCCCATAAGCATTAATATGTCCTTTTAAAAACAACAGGCTGATGGTGTTTAAATATATTCATTTGGAAACATTTATTCACTGTAGTAGAAGTAAGTCAGAATAACTAGTAGGTAATGTAGACTATTTTCTAAACTTCAGTTTGAAGATGCATGATATTTCTGTTCTTTTAAAGTTGATCCCGCCATGTTATATGCTTAACTTAAAATACCTAATGTGGACACTCTAAACTAGAGAAAAGAGATACTCTTTCCAAATCACCTTTTATGTACTTGGATAAAACCAAAGGAAAGGAAATAAATCTAGCAGAAACCAACCATGGCAATGCTGTCAGGTTTCAGTTTATTTAGAAAATCACTCAATCATTATCTTGATACTTTAACTACACAGTTTATTCAACTGACAGTAGCCAGAATAAAGCAAATTCATTAAGCTATGAGTTTTGCCTTTGATTTGTGTCTGGTAATAGTCTTTCAAATGATTACACAGCCTATAATTAAGTAAGTCAACTGACAGAAAATTGATTACCTTCCAACTAAGTGCTGTCTATCTATCCTTAATCATCTTTCTTGGAAAGTTCTCTCGTATAATAATGTTTTCCTAAAACTTCAACATACATATTGGTTTATATTCTACCCCTAGGGATCATGCAAAGCAATCATAATAGCTCCCTTGGCCTGGTAATCTTTTCAATATATGAAGAAAGCTACCAGGCTCCCTCTGAGTTCACTTGTACCCTAGTTATTCCTCCTTCTGAGTTGTATTCTAAGTCCCTTGCTCTACTGGATTTTTCTCCACAGAATTTGTTCCTGTTTACTCATGACTTTCTTTAATGTGGTACAGCATTGCAAAGTGGAGAGAAAATCAGCTCATCAGCTCAGGAGTCGGACAGATCTTTATTTTAATCTCTGCTTCATCACTAACAGGTTGTTTAATCCTATACAATTTATTCAACCTCCTTGAACCTTGGTTTTCTTATGTGTAAAATTGGAAACGAGAATAATAACCTCAGAGTTGTTTGTGATGACTAAATGAGATCATACATGATTCAGGGCCTGGTCTGGCTCTCATCTAACCCACACCCCTAATAGAAGTTGGGTCTTTGTAGATAAAAAGGGGAGTCCTGGCCAGGCGCAGTGGCTCATGCCTGTAATCCCAGCACTTTGGGAGGCTGAGGTGGGCAGATCACAAGGTGAGGAGTTAAAGACCAGCCTGATCAACATGGAAACCCTGTCTCTACTGAAAATACAAAAATTAGACAGGGGTGGTGGCATGCACCTGTAATCCCAGCTACTCAGCAGGCTGATGCAGGAGAATTGCTTGAACTCGGGAGTGGAGTTTACAGTGAGCCGAGATCGTACCACTGCACTCCAGCCTGGGTGACAGAGTGAGACTCCGTCTCAAAAAAAAAAAAAGGGGGAGTCCCATCACCTCGTAGATCCAGATATCATGTTTTCGCCGGAAATCAAGGAGAATTGAATGTTTATTTAAACATTTGCATGTTTCATATATGCTCACACACTTACCTCCTTAATAAAGAGATCATGAGTATGACATCACAAAATATTTTTATTGAATATCTTTGCCAATGTAAATGGGAGAATATGAAAAAGGAAAATGATACATTTTGGCAAAGAGTAGTTTAGACCAATAAATACAAACTAGTGTAGGTCATGTTGCACTCACATTTTCTTATGTTACCATCTAATCTAGTTTCAAGTTGTACTTAGCTTCCTATTTTAATCTATTTTTATTTTAAATGTTTTACAAATGCCATATCTTCCTTGTGTACCTCCTTACTAGATAACAGATTTTTCAAGAAAGAAGTATAAGAGTAAGCAAAGCTCCTTAAAATATTGTCAAGGCCAAGGCGGGTGGATCACGAGGTCAGGAGATCAAGACCATCCTGGCTAACACGGTGAAATGCCGTCTCTACTAAAAATACAAAAAATTAGCTGGGCGTGGTGGCGGGCGCCTGTAGTCCCAGCTGCTTGGGAGGCTGAGGCAGGAGAATGGCATGAACCAAAAAGTAAAAATAGTGTCCAAGAGTGTGGGTTGCTTCTCTTCTAAAAAGTTTTCCTTCTATAAGAAAATGGAAGCTATTGGGTTAGCTTTATATGACCCTAACTCCATATCTTCTACCTTTCTAAATTATCCTGTTCCCCAAATACAGTAGCTTTGGTTTATTGCTTTGAAAGTGGCAATGACTGCTTTCAAAAGACACACACGTGCACACACAAACTAAATCTTATAGTATAGAAGTATTGCTAAAACTGTCCCTAAGTTTTAATGTACCACAAGTCTTAGTAACTCAGCCTGCTAAGTATCTGCTTGTAAGAAGGTGCTATCTTTTTTCTGCAGAGAGCAAATAAGAAACATCCCTTCAGCTGCACTTATATTTTTGGTGATACCTGCACAGTCTCCTAATAGCAGAGACAAGAATTAAATATTCTTCTCCTAATGCAGAATGGCCAGCCCAGTCTTTCAAAATTCCCAAGATTCATTCTTCATTAAGCATGTTCCAATTATCTGCCAGTGTAACTGATAACTTTGTGTTTGTGTGTGTGTTCCCCTTTTCTACTTTATATACCCATCAGAATAGCTACATAACTTAAAAGATCTGCACTCTTAGCTATCTTCCCTTGGGGCCATAAGCTTTCTGAGGGTAGGGAAGATGTCCTAGTCACCCCACAGGTCAAGAACAATACCTGCCTCCACAGATTTTCTCCTCTCCAGTGAATCTCTTTGGTTAATTAAGACAAAATTATGCAGTGGAAAGATTGTGACTGGAATTTAGGAGACCCAGGTTCCAGTCCCGGTTCTGGCTCTCAGTTATGAATCAGTGTCTTTGAGAAAGTTAATTAGCTAATATTAGGAGATTGAGCTAAGTCATCATTAATATTTTCTGGGATCAAAAATTCTGATTCTCAGGATTCAAGTATTCATGATATACTTAATAATATAGTGGGCATAATAAAATATTTTTAAAAGTATACTAGTATACCTGCCGGGCACGGTGGCTCATGCCGGTAATCCCAGCACTTTGGGAGGCCGAGGCAGGCAGATCACCTGAGGTCAGGAGTTCGAGACCAGCCTGACCAACATGGAGAAACCCCATCTCTCCAAAAAAAAACAAAACAAAACAAAACAAAATTAGCCAGGCATAGTGACTCATGGCTGTAATCCCAGCTATTCAGGAGGCTGAGGCAGGAGAATTGCTTGAACCCAGATGGCAGAGGCTATGGTGAGACGAGATCATGCCATTGTACTCCAGCCTGGGCAACAAGAGAAAAGCTACGTCTCAGGAAAAAAAAAAAAAAATATATATATATATATATATATATATATATATATAGTAGTATACCATTCTAACCAAAAAGATAAAATGAGATTGGTTCATTGGTATTGGACAACATGAAGATACCATGGAGACAAACACAAAATGAATTCTGGTTAATGTCTTCTCTCAGATTTTAAGTACAGATTCATACTATTTGGTATGATTTACTATGCTTAATGACAATGTCATTATATGTGTTCAAGAAGAGTCTATGTCCTTCCAAAATTGTCTCAATTGCTCTCAGAAAATCTTCTGTCCTGGGAGCATCTGGCTCAAATGTCCATGGGTTATATGTGGATGTATCATTCCTAAATCACTGGCACCAGTGCTTAATGCCAAACAAAACCTCTAAACCTCGAACTATTAAGTGTTGAGCAAGATATTTAGCAACACTGGGAGTTCTAAAAGTACATCATATTTTGGCTCAGATACCTAGGGGAAAGAACAGGTTTTTAGGATTAAATTGAATTCTGAGCATCATTTTGTCTCCCACTGAGGCCATACACAGTTTATGAGGAAGAAGCAAATCACATTCTCTTCCAGGATACATTTATATGTCAAGGTAATAGACCAGCCTTCTTCTGTTTATGTCAGTTGGTTAACATGCTGAAGAATGTTGCTGAACACGCAGATGAGCTCAGCAGTCTAGAAGCACAAGGTCCTACCCCTCATTCTCAGTGAAACAAAACCACTCTGTAAAGGCAAATGAAGACTTTGCATTTTGAAGTAAAATTGTATAGGTTTCCACTAATAATATCTAGAAAAATCTTTAAAATTTGGTACATTAAGCTGATATGAAGTTGAAAGACATAGAGACTGACAGACTCTGCTTATGTGGGCTTTCCTAAATATTTATGGGTTTTAACAGGGACTCCCTACAGGTTCAGGCATCAGTTTTATTACTTTACAATGATGAGAGTGAAAAAATTACTTAGCTGACCAGGCACGTAAGACGATGATTTCTAGATCAGCTGATAGCTATTATTTTTTCATGGGAGATAAATCGCACCTCTCTACCCATTTTCTGAAGGGCAGAGCACTCCAGAGACCAAACAACAAACCAAAACCCTGTGAAGCGAACTATAAAGGAGAAATTCAGCATGGCAAAAGGAGATTTACATCAAATTAACATATCTTGAGATGTTGTTCTTCTTCCCTGCAGGGGTATTTCTGTCTGGACACCTAAGGCTGGTCATTAGAATCTGTACTTACCCTGAAGGGGGCTGAAAATACATACTAATTGCAGTCTCTCACTTTGCACTTTCTACAGCTGTGGTTTTCTCTGCACATGCTCCCTATAGGGAATTACATCACATCACCTGTCATATCAGAATCTTGTCTAATGGAGGCAAAGAGCTTCAGGAAGCATTTTACTGTCTTGTCGTTAGATTATAACGTATATTGGATTGATTGTTCTCATGGATCCTGCTCTCATCTCATTGCTTAGTGGATACTTTAAATTTAAATTTTATTTCCAAAATCATTGTATTTGGATGCAATGGGGAGGGAGAAAATACAAAAGTGAAAGGAAGAAACTTACACTCTGATCGTTATTTTTGTCCCTTGGAAATGCTCCTAGGTTCCTAGAATTCCTTCAAGAACTATAATTTTTAGTTCAAAAATTATATGTGGTCAGTGATCAGCTAAAATTGGATGACTTTGGCTAAGTATTTAGTTTCTTAAATATATATTATGGACCTCCTATAGTTTTTATTTCAAATTCTATTTATGTTTACATTGTAGGCAATCTGTTCACATATCAGTGTCTGAGGAAAGCCATCAATCAGAAATCCAAGAACTTCCCATTAACTTATCGGACATCCAGCTTAGAGTCTTGCTGGGTCCTGGAAGGGGAAATCAAACATAATTTCTGTTTTCAAAAGTTCACAATCTATCAGAAAAACAGATATGATATGAGTAACACTGTAGAATCACACAATGGGATGTATGATTTAAACTAAAACTGTTTAATAGAAATAAATTATAAGCCACAGATGAGAAACCGCATATATTATTTTAAAGTTTCTAGTATGCTACATGTAGAAAGTAGAAAATAAACAAGTGGAATTAGTAATGTATATTATTTTATTTATTTATTTATTTTATTTTATTTTATTTTTGAGACGAAGTCTAGCTCTGTCGCCCAGGCTGAAGTGCAGTGGTGTGATCTTGGCTCACTGAAACGTCCGCCTCCCGGGGTCAAGCAATTCTTCTGCCTCAGCCTCCTGAGTAGCTGAGACTACAGGAGCGTGCAAACAAGCCTGGTTAATTATTTGTATTTTTAGTACAGACGGGGCTTCATCATGTAAATCAGGCTGGTTTTGAACTCCTGACCTCATGATCTTCCCTCCTTGGCCTCCCAAAGTGCTGGGATTACAGGCATGAGCCACCACACCCAGCCAACAATATATATTATTTAACCAAATACATCCAAAATATTACCATTTCACAAATATATAAAAGTATTTGTCAGATTTTTATGTATTTTTGTAGTAAGTAGTTGGTTAAGATGCAGATTATACATCTGCAGCACGTTAGTTTGAACGAGCCATATTTTAAGTGGACAATAGTCCCATGTGGCTAGCTACTACCATATTGGACAATACAGTAAACAGCATATGGTAAGTTCTGAGTGAGAAAAGTCAAGGAAAAGTTTAATTTTCTTTGGATTATCAGGAAAATTGAACAGAATAGTTGACATTGGAATTTGGCCTACAAAGATAAAGAAGATTTTATTAGATAAAGTGGTAATAGATTTTGGCCAGATTTTGAACCTCTATATTAAATTTGTATTTTGTGTTTTAAGCTATGGCTTAGCTATGACTAAGCAGGGAGTAATAGAATCAGGGTTTTGCTTTCAAAACATAAATGTTGGCAGGATGGAAAATGCATTGGAATACGGAAAGAATAGAACCTAATAGACCAGTTATGTGGCTATTGCAGAGTATGGGAGATGGATTTAAACATCTTCCATATGCTTGAGGCTCTCAAATTTTACTCTTGAACCCACATCTCTCTCCTAAATTCCAGACTCGACAATTGTATACTTGACTTCTCACTCAGGTGCCAAACAGGCAATTCTAACATAAAATAATGAAAACTCAACTTCCAATTTTCCACTCAGGCATCTGTATACATAGTCTTCCCCATCTCAGTTGGTGGCCACTCTCCTTCTAGTAGAGTTGCCCAGATTGAAGACTTCTTTTTCTGTTCCTCTCTCATAGCCAAGGCCTCAAGATATCCTGTTGACTCTACCTTCAAAACATTCGAAATCTGACCACTTCTATTTCTACTGTGACCACCCTGGTCTGAGCCACCATGATCCCTCGCTGCATTATTGTAATGGGCTTCTACCTTGCCTCCTTGCTCATGCCCTTTTCCCCTAGATTATATTTTCAGTACAGAAATCAGATGTTATTGCATGTTTGAAATTGGAATCAGGTTATCTCCTGAAGCCATATAAGGGCTCCCTATTCCACTCAGATGCAAAGTGCCTGTGTGGCATATTAGATTCTTCCCTACTCATCATTCCCTCTATGGTATAGAATTATGCACTCATGCCTTCTGCCATGTGAATTTCTAGTATTTCTTTAAAAAGTAAACAGACTATACATCCCTGCCACATTAACTATGAGCATGAGCAAATGTCTTTCTTTGGCCAGTGGAATGGGTGGAAATGATCTTGCCTTAGGGTGTTTGTACAGGCTAATCCCTCTGCCTTAGACCACTCCTCCCCTACTTACCTGCATTGTTCACTACCTCATTTTCTTCCAGTTAAATGTCACCTTCTCGGTAGGACATATTCTCACAGCCCTTTTAAAACCGTACAGGCAGATCATGACACATACACAGTTGGGAATAACAGAATTTGAAAGGAATTTAGAGGGCCACCAGTTCAGTGGCTTTCCAATGAGGCTCCAAGGCAACGAGATACTCTGTAGGGTTTCTTTGTAGAGTAAGAGTGTGGAGTAATGCTACAGTGGGATTCCAGACACATATACATACATATACACACACAATTCACAAAAGCAGACCCAGCGACTACCTGTGTCTGAGTAAGTTTACGCAAAGGATTTGAGCAAGGGATCTTGAAGGTTAACACAATTCTGAAACTTATGAATTTGAATTTCTGTTTCTTCTTTGGACTTAGGGAGAAGCTGAGGCTTCACTGAGTTATGTGGCTTACCTCGGGTCCTACAGTTAGTTAGTGGCAGAGGTGGACTTGCTGTTTGTGTGAATACACAATCTCTGGGATTTACTCTCTTATTTACGTGAAAGACAAAGGACATGAGTTCTGAATGAATGAACTGTGATATGTTCTCCATAACTCTCATCAATGTCAAGTTTTAATAAGAAGATAATTACATATAAGGACTTACTTAAATATATTTTATCATTTCAGTGATTCTGAATTAAATTGTTCAAAGTATTTTGTAGGTAAATCTATTTCTCTACATTCCTTAAAACTAATGAGATACTCTTCTATCATAATGCAAATTTTCTATGAAATTGGTCCTGAAAGAGGCTATATTGACTGAACAGATTAATTCGATTAATTCATGTCTTCCTCTATCACTTTTTCTTTTTTTTTTTTTTCTATTATTTTCTTCCTTGAAATACAGAAAGCTGCCTATGTGGTTATATGTAAGTATCTAGTAAAGGAGCAAAATTTCAGAGGATTGCTATGCAGAAAAGTGTAATCTCCCAACTCTGCCCTTACTGTGTATGTTTTCAAGGAGGATAGCTAGGGAGGACAGGAGAGGACTCTGGAGGTAGAATTTGATAGGACGGGTAACCCAGGAAGTGACCAGAAAGCAAGTGACCTTTGTCATTTGGGTAAATTTTTTAGGTATGGCTAGATCAAAAGGAATTCTCTTTATACCCCAAATCAGGATTATCTATAAAACTACTCTCACTGAAATAATGCAAAAAGAACATCTTTTGATAAAACATTCTATAGAGAGAACCCAAAAAGAATCCCACCTACCTAACTGCACAAACATGTGCATTAGTAAGTAGGGAAAAGCATAGCCAGAATTATATGCAAAGAGTTAATTTTGCCTATCACGGGCCAAGTTTGGACACAGAAAGATTTTTGGTAATCAGCCTATAAATCTTCTTATGAGAGAGTTCACCGTCTGAATTGACATGGTCTGGCTCATTGTTGGGGGAGCGATGGCAGAGGACTCAGGAGATATCAGTGTACTACATGAATCCTAAGGAGCACAGAAGAAAAGGAAGGAAGTGATTTCCTTTAGCCATATCTAGTCAAAACAAAAGGGAAATTTTCTCAATAGCAAGGGAAACCCTATTACTCTAGTGATACCTGTTCATTTACTCTTCCCTACATCAAACAGTTGTTAAAACCTGCATTGTTCTTGATGCTGTAATAGATAGTCAGTGGTACAAAGAATAAAACACAGACCCCCCCTCCTTGGTGATGTTTTTGGTCTACTTGCATTTATGACATAAAGTAACCTATTTAATGAACTATGTATTTCAATCTATAGTAGGTAGAGCTTTTTACTGACTTTATAAACCCCTTATTAATAAAGCACCCACAGCCATACACATGCACACACATGCACACACACACACACAGAAAACTTCTGATATATTAAGGGAAAATTTACTGGGAGAGCAGGTCCTCAAATCAACAGTTTCACTTGAGATTCAGGGGCCCAAACATGATGGAACAGGTAAACACCAGTGCTTGAAATGGGTACTGAAGCAAAATTGCATAGAAGGAAGTATTTTATCTATTACATAATATAAATGAGACCTATTTATTTACTACTTCATCAAACTTTGTAGCCAGATGTACCTTACTTTGGAATAACTATGTTTTCAACTGTTTCATGACTTCCTTGCATTAAGCACACACATTTTGAGTTTAGGCCATGTTGTAACACTTATCAATTTCTTAGTTTGTGCAAAGAACCCTTCTTCGTTCTTTATAAGTGTTAACTCATATAAATCTAGTAAGATTATGTGTGTATCTTTGCATATTCATCCTGGATGATGAATCAAGAATTAGTTATATTAAAGTTAGTATCAAATAATTTCTTTGGGTTAGGCTTGCATTCTCTCAATTTGTAATAGTGTGTATGTACTTACAAAGCTTAGAAGCACCTAAATATCTGATGATAAAATTCTGGTTTTAAGAGTGAATTTTACAATAGGTAACTATTTGAATCTTTAAAATATGAAAATTAGTATTTTGATTAAGGGCACAAAATTAACACAGTATGGCAAAAGCATTCTACCTGAATCCAAGTAAAGTTGACACGGAACTAAAAATGACCTGAGAACTAAAAATGACTTAGAGGAACCACATGGGACATACAATATTGTTGGGAAAGGCTTGATTTTTTTAAAAAGTAATTTTAAAGCCATTGTCCTAGATAAACTATTGGTATTACTTCTTGTTAACATACACATTTCATCTCTACAGCTAGTTACACATTCTGAGCATCTGCTAAAGCTCAAATTCTGCTCTAGCTTCCTGTAATAGAGTTAAGGATTACTTGCTTTTTATATGGTTCATTTACGTCTGTGGTATGTGATAAAGGTGGTGATTTCTTAATTCAGCAATATGGATGAGTTTCCCCATTAAAAGCTCTATGGGCGGAAAGAGGGACCTTTATAAATCACTGTGTGGTCTTCTACATTGTGCTGTGTTGTGAGATATTTTCCTCCCTAGTTTGGATCGGAATAATAAGCACATATGAAATTGCCAAGAGCATTCAGAAAGAAAGCAAAATCAACCAAAACAAACACAATAAAGTCTAATATTATTTTAAGAAAAAAGTTCTGAAAAATACTTGACCCAAATGAAATATTTTCAAGGGTATTGCCAAGAGCACTCAAATGGGAATAGGTGAGTGTGTGGTGCGTGTGTGTATGTGTGTATGTGTGCATGTGAATATATACAATATATATTTTAGAGCAGGAAATAATAGATATTGTAGTTATAATAATACCAGTAACGGTAGAATAAATCATATTTATCGAGTACTTGCTCTGTGCTTGAAACTCTGCAAATTACTTCCCCTTGATGTATCTCTCAATCATCCCATGCAGTGAATATTATATCACAGTTAGTATTATATTGCAGATGAGGAAATGTATGACTGCCTTCTACATATTTACTAGAACATATTGTAAATGCACCATGATACTTTTTTTGGAAGTCACGTCTCATTTAGGTAAAAATTATTTGCCGATACATAATCTCCCTCCCCACTTTTAATGGCCATACCTTTAATCACAGCCAGAGAAAGTGGCTTCATATATATTTCTTAAATTAAAAAAATACTTATACTACCAGAATTTGCATTAACTCTATCCTACCACCTGCTTCCTTTGATGATTACCAACAGGAGACATCAATTGCGCAGTGACTGCATATGAAGTACAGATTCAGGAAAGGGGTTAAAAATGAAGAGAAAAACTGCTCTTCCACCACTTACACTTATACACTAATACGTACATCTCACACACACACACACACACGTGCACATACACACTTTATTTCAACCTTATGATACTAGGTTCAATATCTTCCAAAGAATACCATTGGCCCTAAGAGAGTTCAGCTTTAACAGATATTGAGGTTAATTTATGACAAGGAGAGAGATTTTATCAATAGAATATTCTGGCTCATTGTCAACAATGTTGTAAATGCTTTAGTACGATAGAAACAGATCTATATCCATATGGTGACATTTATTCACTTCACATTTTCTCAAAGTGACTAAAATGGATGACTGCCTTAAACATGGAACTTGTTATTATATAAATCATTTGGACAATGATTTGTGGTCTAACTGGGGCATTAGAATGGGAAAACAGATATGAAAATCAGATTATCACGGGGATGCCATGTGGATGTCATCTTACACCTATAGTAATCTCTTGTTGAAAAAGGAAGGAAGATGTTTCACTGACCTGAGTATCAGGGAAACTGTGTTTCTCCTGGATTCCTAAATGTTTATATTCATTGTGCTTACCTTTTTATTTGATTGCCAGAACTCTTAGTTTAATTTTTGATTCACCATCAGCAATTTTAAAGGACTGTTAATGTGTTTTTCACCATGTTGATCTTTGTTTTTCTCTTTGTTTTCTGTTTACTTAATTCCTAAACGTTTATTTTATATTTTATATTTGTTTATATGTAATATTTACATGTGTGTTTGTGTGTGCATGTGTATGTGTGTCTTAGCTGCAAGTTCCGTGTAGAATGAATAGAATAAGACAGAATATTAACACTTAAAAAGATAAAATCAACCATCATTCTGACACAATGTCTACCATAATATATAATATTTTATTAGTGTGTATTCTACTACTGTCCATACAGAGAGATGTGTACCAAATTTTTTCCCTCTAAATAATAAAATGAAATTAGAGAAAATGTGAGCAATGAGACATCCTCATATCCTTTATAATCAGGATCTTATGGAGAGACCATGGACCATCAAGCCAAAAAGCTGTGGATACCAGTTTCATATTATTGCACCATGCACATTCGTATTGTAAATGCACCAAGATACCTTTTTTGGAAGTCATGTCTCATTTAGGTAAAAATTGTTTGCCAATACATAATCTCCCTCTCCACTTTTAATGGCCATACCTTTAATCACAGCCAGAGAAAATGGCTTCATACATGTATTTCTTAAATTTAAAAAAATACTTACACTTCCAGAATTTGCATTAACTTGTGTCAACTTGCACAAACTGCCCAAACTCCAAAAGCCTTCTCATATCCAAAGTGGAGATAATAATTTATATTTGCCAGATGTTTGTAAAGATTAAATGAGATTAAATATATTTGACACATAGTACAGGCTCAATAGATGCTTGTTTTTTTCTTAGTCTTCCTCATGGAAATCTCCATTCACAAGATTTTCACTAAACACACACTAGACATTCTGAAAATGATTAATAAATAAATTTTGAGAATTTACATAAGCCTATTTTCCTTTATTGAAATACATTGCATGGGGAAAATTCACTATACGTTTACATCCAAAAAGATTGAATGCTTAATGAACTCTTTAAATGATGCTGTCCAATGCTTGTAAAGATGCACGTGTGTGTGTTTCTGCATGTTGAGGAATGATCATTCTCACACAATGCTAACATAAACATATATTAATTTACAGATTATCTGAAGTATTATTTGGACCTCTATATTATTATTTTTGTTCCAGACATTCGATTTCTAAGAATTCTGACTAAAAATAATTACAGAATATTCATTTACAGAGATGCTCATTGCAATACCATTTTTAAGTTTATATTAGTCTGTTTTCAAGCTGCTGATAGAGACATACCTGAGACAGGACAATTTACAAAAGAAAGAGGTTTAATGGACTTACAGTTCTACATGGCTGGGGAGTCCTCACAATTATGGTGGAAGGCAAGGAGGAGCAAGTCATGTCTTACATGGATGGCAGCAGGCAAAGACAGAGCACTTGTGCAGGGAAACTTCTTCCTTATAAAACCATCTGATCTCATGCAACTTACTCACGATCACAAGAACAGCATGGGAAAGACCTGCCCCCATGATTCAGTTACCTCCCACTGGATTCCTCCCACGACACATGGGAGTTCAAGATGAGATTTGGGTGGGGACAGAGCCAAACCATATCAAAGTTTTATTTCGTTTTTAATTTACAAATAATAATTATGTATATTTTGGGGACAGCATGGTGTTTGGCTATTTATTATAAAAAATTAGATTTGAAATCTAGATGCTCAACAGTAGATGATTGGGTAAAGTGGATTTAAATGACTATGAAATGAGGTGGCGAAGTATATTTCTTGACATGAACAGATGCACATAGTATATGTTGAGATTTAAAAAAAAAAAAAGATCTTGAAATGCCATTTATAGAATGACCATAGTTTTAAAAAGTAAATTCACACATCTGTGAAGAAAAATACCTGGGAGAGTTTATTTAAAAGATGTTAAGAATAAGTATGGTTGTCTCTGTAATTTGTACTTCATTTAGCATATCAAAATGTTCTAATTTTTCAGTGATAAACAGCTGCTACTTATATGAGTGAAAATACAGCTGCCTAAAGTCCTACCTGTTTCCATGTTCCTTCTGGTTTTTGCTTCACGGGCGGTCCATCCCCAGGCAAATGGTTTAGAAAAGAATTAAGCATAGTGCATGGCGTGTTACACAATCCCAGCTTTGTTTTTTGATAGATGTACTTGAGGGACTTTAAAAGCCCAAATATGCAATAGTTAATAGTTAATAGTTGTGTAGACAGGGTGCCTTGTGATGTTATCGGCAGTATTTAGATTCTATCTTTATTCAATTTCAAGACATGCTGCTATTGGACAAGACTGTCTATTCTATGTATTTGTTACAAAAGAAGTCAGTTCTCCAACAAGTCACTTAGAACAAATTTTGAACCAGTTTGCCTTCACTTTTGATTACCTCGTAGTGTTACAGACAACTTGATGCAAACTCGTAACTTCATTTTTTTGATCATTAGAGTAGTGTTATCTATACATGTCTTCCTACATGTCTAGAAGTACATACTAAATAGTAAGTAGTATATTTTCTATTTACAAGTAGTATCACATATTTTGTTCAGCAATCTAAACAACCTGCTAATGCACTGAGATGTAATGCAAACCCTAAGTATTCATAAATGCCGACTTGAAATCAGTATGAGAATGTCAGGTTTCTCAGACAAATTTCACCTGCCTAACTTTGTTTCTGGCTCTTCAGCTCAAAGTAGTATTTATTTCCCTGTCTTTTAAATACATACACATATACATATACCTTACTCCAGTGTTAAAGCGGTCTGTAAAATACCTTAGTATGCTCTTATTGAGAAGGCAAAGAACAAACAATGGGAGAACTGTCTAAGAGGTGGAAATGTCTAGGGTGTACTTCCTCAAAACATTGCCTGGGCTTGTAAAATGAAGTGGTTTGGAAATGGGTTCCACCCTCTTCTACTGACCTTTGGCTCCTATATGTCTTCCTCTCTGGCCACTTTCTCAAAATATTCTTTCAAGAAGCCTTTTACTCAACCTAAAAATAGCTCCCAGATGCTACCTTACTTTGCAGCTTCTCTCCCGCTTACTGAGATTGTATGATTAGAAAAGATAGCAGGAAGAGTGTAAGGACAAGACCTTTTTGGTTCAAAATAAGTTCATTCCTTAGCAGAGCCTTTCTTGGTCTCCATGTGAATAGTTCAAAAACATAGACAACTGTTTCTTGTAAGTTTACTTATAAATAATGTTTGAAAATTTTAGCAACTTCTTTGGTTTAAAATGTAAAATTAGATGAGAGTATTTGTCTAATTTTAGATAGAGTTGTCTTACATATTAAACTATTAAGTGACTTAAACTCTGTACCTCAAGTCATTTGCTAAACTTCTAATTGAATTCTCTGCTTACATTTCCAGAGAATGTATCCTGTTTTCCTACATTCTATGTTTAATAACTATCACTGAATTTCCTGGCAATGTGGTGAATAAGTGGTTTAACCCTGGCCTTCCATTCTAGGAATGAAAGTCAAGTAAATACAAGAGCCTCTGCATCATGTACCTTGTTGAACCAACTTATGTTTTGAATTGGGCACATTGTTTCAAAGGGAGACTTTATTAATAAAAAAATAGATATTTATAGTAATTCCTGCCCTCTACTCACGAGTCATGTGGGTAATGCTTGTGATTTTGTTTTCATTGTTAAATATTCCTTACCTGTGGTAAATCTCATGATACAAATATTTCCAATAGAAGGGAGGCAGTGAGGCTGGATTAAATCACAATCCAGGCTTTTATCTTCAAGAAAGAATCTGGTAGAAGAACCTCCCTCCTCATTAGTCTCTTTTGTCAGTATTTTCAAGCATGGCAACAGCCTCAGAAAGACCCAAAATACACAACTTGGGGATTGGAATGAAGCCACAAAAAGCATGTTTTTATAAGGACAAGAAGTCAGAAAGTTGATCTTCACTGGTTTCCTGCCTACCATGTGAAATGCACCTCGGAGATCTGGTATATGTATCAGCACATCAGCAGATGAGAGAGCAACATCATTGTATTAATAACAAGGTTTATTGTGTATTTATTTCAAATGAACAAAGATTTTCAAAAATCTTATTACAGGCTCAAAAATGTCCTTTGTGTTGTTATGTTTAAGTCAACCAAACATGATTTGGTCAACATTAAAACAGAAAGCTGGGTAGCTGTTGAAGTCACAAATAGTTTTCTGTGAACTTGGATATCTTGAGCAAAGCTGAGATGTTTGCATAATCTTTTCTGTAGCAACAACATTCCACATGCATACTTCTCTTTAAAAAGAAACTCCAAGCTCAGTGGTATTCTGGGTTCAAGGCCTGAGTAAAAAGCATCTCAAGTCAAAAGTCCTGTTCTAAAAATTGAGATGTAGAGAAGGTCATAAGTGTTTTGACTTCTCTTTTAAATCATTCATGGATGATTAAAAGTCACATTGACTCAAAGTACAAATTTACTTAAATCTCTGAACTCAAACTAGCCCAATTTCTTCTTCAAAATCCTCTAAAATGTTTTAAGTTTCTACAAACGAGATAAATCCTTATACATAATACTGAGCAAAGGGGAAGGTGAAACGTACAACAAAACCTGCTTTCATAAATTTTTCTTAAGGTCTGGAAATAAAAATGTTAAATGTGGCCTTTCAGTTTAGTGACATTTTTCTAAAATACAAGTCTCAAAGTGTATATGACATAAAATGTATTATTTTAAAATAGAAATATAAAACCTAGAGAACCAAATGTAAAAAATGAAATGTAAATCTCAAATTATACCGATCTTGAGCATCTTACTTTCCTAGGTACTTGATCATGCCAAAGAATTACATGGGATCTGCTAAGGAATGAACTTATTTTGAAACAAAAAGGTCCTGTCCTTACACTTTTCCTGCTATCTTTCCTAATACTTCATTTAATAAAGTAGTATTTTTATGATAAAATGACTTTTCTTTCTGCTTTGAGCCAACAGAAGATGTGTGAAAAATTGTAACTTTCTCTCAACACAGTAGAGTTGTGTTATATGCTGTTAATTTTATGAATTTAACTATGTTGCTAATATCATAACTCTACTACTATGAAGAATAATAAAAATTATACACAATATTCATGATGTATTTTTCTTTATGATAGATGGTATAATTATTAGGTGATTACACATTAATACATATCACTACATAGAGGTATATATGCAAATCTAAAACTCCTGTGTAAGATGCTCCCAATAATCTAATGTAGAGATGGTGGAGTGAAATAGTTAGCACATATGAATGTCTTCCCGTCATTTGGAAATAATATTAACCGGTTTAATAATGATTATAATAGTAATAGTCAACAAAGTTATCCTAAGAAATGAGATAGTCAACCAACTAACCAAGCTGCCATACTGAATGAAAATTAAACATCAGTGGAATAAATTATAATAAAGATTATCCGTTAACTCAGCTTTCCACATGAGGCTTCTTTGTGATCGCTGAGGTGAAAATTGAACCTAATCACTCCAAATTAGGGCCATTAGCAGAAATGTACAATAATAGATAAAGCTTTGCCAATCCCAACCTTTCTTTTCTGAGGGGAAGTTACAAGCACACGTGTCAGCTCTACCACTAGCCTGAAACCAGGCAGTTGAATTTTTTATATCTCATAGTCTTTGTCAACTCAAATTATTAATATTCGGATAAGGCTCTTTACCAGAAACGAGTAGTTAGTTTCACTTTTTGAAGTTTAAACCACTCACTATGCCTCCCAAGAAGTTTCTGATTTGGGAAATCATACACACTCACCCCACACATACCCACTACACTCATACACACACACACACACACACACACACACACCCCAAGAGGGGAAAAAAATACCCATGAAAGCATTTTCTTTGGACATTGACACTACAGATAGAAGGGAGATAGTAAGCAAACTGCTCCAGTTCCTCCTTCCACAAAAGCTATTCTTTATAAAAGATTATGATCATACTGAGTGTGAAACTGAAAATAAAATAAAAGGCCATCTGATTTCTGTTCAGCCAAATAATTACTTTCAAGTTTCTGAAACTGAAGGCCAAGTTGGGATTAAAACAATTCTTGTCCATGTGTAGCTGAAATTCCAGTATGTACTGATAAACAAGATTTGACTGATGTTGTAGACATTAATTACAGTGATCTGCTAACTGGCCTTCTGGACTTAATTGGCCATTTTATGATCACATTCTAACATGAAAGACATATACAAGAGTAAACAATGAGTTTATTTATCTTTCAGATTCCAATAGTTGCTATTTCTCTATTGAAATGTGTTGGAAAACCTTCTAATAGAAAATCTGTCTTGTAAATTCAGCTTGTGATATTAATAAATTTGTTTCTCAAAAGTTGTTAGGATTGTTCATGTCAAAAGACAGCCTAAATTCTTTGACATAATTATAGGTTAGAAATGCTTCTAGTCAAAAAAGTAGAAGTATCCTAAAGTATAAAATATTTTCTAAACTAAAACAAATAAAAAATAATTTAAAATATTTTCAACAAGATTTAGTAACTATGTCTAGTAGATAATTATTGGTGAGTGTGAATGACATTACCTCTAAGGAATGTGAATACATATATTTTTAGATTCTAAATGCATCAGAATGTTATACTATGCTTAATGCAACAATGTAACATTCTGTTATAAATATAAAGAAAGGTGAACTCTGTAAATATCAGCTTCTTACTCTCCACTAAATACATATTAAACACATGAACATGAGCCCAGGAGGTCTAATATTAATTGAGCCATTCCTTTGTGCTAAGTATCTTGTCAATTGCATGCATGTATTATCTCATTTAATCATTTCAATAACCCTATCAAATAAATTATATTATCCCTCTTTTACATATGACATATGACAAAACTAGGGCCCCAAAAGTTTAAGTAACTGACAGAAAATCACATAGCAAATGTCACAGCCCAAATTCAAACCTAGATGAGTCAAACTTCAAAGTCAATGCTTGTGACGCCATCTTAAGTCAACCTGAGCTCCATTCAGCAGGTTTCTATTTCTTGTGATGCTCAGTGCATTAGAAGGGCTGACAGTTACAACTCTGTATCCTGTTGTCCTCTCCCTCAACTCCTACTCTCTTACTCAATATCCCACTCAGTAACTTTTGGCTTCATTTTATATTTAAGGAGTAAACTTGTCCAAGAGCTCAGCAACTCCATGGAGCTTTTAAAACACTTTAACCAGGTGAAAAATTTTCAGTCAATAAAACAAATGAAAAGCAGATTACAGCCAGGCACAGTGGCTCACGCCTGTAATCCCCAGTATTTTGGGAGACCCAGGAGGGCAGATCACTTGAGGTCAGGAGTTCCAGACCAGCCTGGCCAACATGATGAAACCCTATCTCTACTAAATTAGCCGGAAATCCCTTGAACCTGGGAGGCAGAGGTTGCAGTGAGCCAAGATCATGCCACTGCACTGCAACCTGGGCAAGAGAGTGAAACTCCGTCTCAAACAACAACAACAACAACAAAACAAGTATATTAGAATTCAACTCATATTATGTGGGAACGAGGAATGCATAAGACCCTATATGCCCTACTAGCAATGTTTACAACAGTTTGTATGGTCAGACCTCAAAGATGACCATTTTCCCTTCATATTAGCCAATATAAGCTTTAGATTTCTTGGGTACATGGTCCAACATGTTTGCATAAAATATGTTATTTTTTTGTATATATAGTCTTAGACTTTTAAAAATATGCTTCATTGCCTTTCTAGAATGTCATTGAAGTAGAAGGGAAAGTGGTAGGATCCAAAGATGCATCAAGTGAACAGTACAGGGAATTGAATGAAAATTTAAATTGACTCAAAAGCTCATTTTCAATGTTCTGCCCTTTTCTTTAGAAATAAATGAAAAGAGAACAAAGGGGCGTTTGTTGACTAAGTGCTAAAAACTTCTGTCACAAATTTCACGGACTCCAAATGATTTTTGGCAGACTTGACCTGCCTATGAAAACATGCTGAAAGCATCATCATCATTTCATTACTTGTTTTTAGACACCCATGTCTCCTGGTTATGCTTCCATTCCAGGGACAAGGACATGTCTGAGCCTTTCACAGTATGAATCTGGTTAAATACTGCAGGGGTCCTCAAAGTAGAATTGTTCAACATTTCCCAGATGTGGGGATGTATAAAGTATTTACTTCTAATTCTGCATTTATAAGCACATTCTGTTTTGTAGCATGTATATATTCCCAATCCTTTTTGGGGAGAGGGGACTGTTAAGGAGTAGGGATCAGCTACAGATGGGATCAGAGGTGAGAAGTTTAAGTAGAAGCTGTATGTATAGACCATGTCTATATACGATTTTTTTTTAAGGCTACTGGCTGCCTATTTTAATGTAGTAAATAAAACTAAAAATGAAATTAGATAAATCTTTCATAAAATAGATCGAACCTGTGAATTTATAACTCAAACATCTGTGCATGTATAGATGAGTGCTGCTCTGCTACTGCATCAGTGAACAACTCCAGATCTTGGTGTAACTTTGCAACTACTTTTGACTCTGGTCTGTTTAAATCCCGGATGCAAAATGAAAAGCTTTCTAAAGAAATATTTCTGCAACAAACACACACAAATATGCAGAGAACACGATGTGCTAGTCAAATCGCTGCCTGACTGATACACACGGGGGTAAGAAGGAAAACAGCATTCAATTCAATTACAGGCAATTTTTATGATCAAACAAGTCAATTCCAGTTATCTCTCATTTAGATATGATTATCAGTTAAATCCTAACAGACATAACGCTTCACAAGAAGATACCGTCTGGATATTGTCCAACACAGAAAATTTGTGTTAATGCTCCTTAATTAAACTAAGCAATTTATCTTTGACCTTTTGTTAGATTTGGGGAGTAATCAAAAATTATGAAGTTCCTTTGCTAACTCCATATATTTCCTTTGGTTGCCTGGGTCTCCAAGGGCACTTGAACCTCATAACCACATTGCAGTGTGACAGATACACAAAGCCAAATGAAAAATATGAAACATCTTTATGGAAAGTTAATTTTATTTAAATATGTGTAAGTAAAAACCTGATTTCATATTTGAAAACTGATTATCATATTTGTCACTATCTTATTTAAATTTATAAATTTTGAACTGGGCTAGATCATTCCAGGCTTGACCTGCAGACCCTTGGGATTTCATGGTCTTTCTCTACTTAGGAGCATTTCAATTTTGAAATTTGGGAAACTCTGGTAATTAATTACACTAGGACCAACATAAGTTTAGTTTTAGTAAAAGGCACTTATGCTCTTAAAAACCTGAAGCTGTAGGTCACTTACTTGTATTCACAACAGATATTTAAAGCAACTGAGTATTTCTTTACCTCTGAATTCTTACTATGAATCAGCTTAAGACTCAGTCCTATCACATTTTAATTTGTCCAAGTCTGGATACTTTTTACAACCAAAGTGATAAGAAATGATAACATCATAGTTTAATTGGCAGTATTTTCATTTTGTCACCTAAAATAATAATGACACAATCACTGGTGTCTTAGAATCAATAAATACATTAAAAATCATTTAACAACTTTACTGTATTATGGATTTAATATTACCAAGCCTGTCATTTAAAACCCATCACTTTTAACCTATATTCAGATGGGATACATGTTGTGGCCAAAGTACACCATAAACAAATTCTGGATGCTAATTACATTTTGCTTGGATAGTTCTATTTTAATAAATGAATGAATGAATAACTATGTAAATAAACGTATATTGATGGTATGGGGGGGATCTCTATACACACTGAAATATACACAATGTGGTAGATAGCACTGTTTTCAAAACAGGTCAATAAATGTATTATTATTTCTTATTGAAGAATACAGCAAAGAAGTCCAGGAAGTGTCAGTTTAGTAAACAAACCACTAGTTAAGAACATTTATGTGGCCAAAGCTTTATTCATTACTAATATAATGAGCACATGAATGCTTTGCCTTTGATTATGTAAACCTTCTGGAAGACAGAAGGTCAGGCTATGTCTAATTTTACTTTCTTGGAAGTTGGAAACAGTAAAGTTCATTTTCTTGGAAGTTAGAACAATAAAGTTCAATTAAACCTTATTGTTTAATTGAAAAATAAGTACATGCTTTTAGAAGGTAATCATGAAAATGACATTGGCAATGAAGAAGTGAAGAGGGAGAGAAAACAAGGACCAAAGCTGAAGGCTAAAACTGAAATTGGTTCTGGGAGGACTTCTCACTGCTATCTCTTAAGCAGCACAGATTGGGTGTAAGTAGCATGAACATAATTTAAGTCTCTTGTGAAAGAGTCAACATGAACTAGATAATCTGGCTTAGCCATGCAAAAAAATAGATAGATAGATAGATAGATAGATAGATAGATAGATAGATAGATAGATAAATAGATAGATATGATCACAATGTAAAAAACACAGATTCAAAAAGGGAGTTTTTACAGCAAACAAGCAGAGAGAACACTTGAAATCCAGGGGTTGAATGCATAAGAACTTTACAAGTGAGGCTGCTGACACACATACTTCATGTCACAGGTGATCATCAGGATTCCCTTGCTGGGGCTCCAAGGATAAATGAATAAAATGTGACTCAGGTTTGGAGGGTCTTTTGGTAGTAAAGCGCTCATCAATCACAAATCAGGACCCAGAAAAACAATTTCTTGAGGCTATTCAATTATACATGTATACAACCCTCACTACAAAGTACAAACTTTTAAAAGAGATTTTGTTTGTTATAATCTGTAAACTAACAGCAAACAGAAAATAACCAACTAACCAACCAATCACCCTTCCCAATCGAAAAAAAAAAAAAAAGCGAAACTGTTATAAAGAGGGAGGAAAGCATAAACTGAGTGCTAAAAGTTAACCTGTTTCCCTCTCAGTCCCTTACACTCATAAAAGAAAGTTGCCATTTCTGTCCCTATAGTGAGGCAGGCTTCTAAGACAGCCCTAATTATCTGGGATCCTAAAATTCACATACTGTGTAATCCCCTCCCCCTGGTGCATGGACTAAATTGAGAGACTTACTCTAATCAATAAACTGGTAAAGTTGATGGGATGTCACTTATATGATATGATTGCAAAAGGTATTTCTTTCGTTTTTCTGGTAGACTCTCTACTGCCTTTTCAGCATGCATGCTTTAATCAAGTAAGCTGAATGTTGGAGAGGCCCATATGGCAACAAACTGTGTTCCTCAGCTCAACTGCCCACAAGAAGCCGAATCTAAGTGAACTTGGAAGCAATCTTTTCCCAGTCAAACATTCAGAGGAGGCCTCCATCCCTAGCCAACACCTTGATTATGGCCTCTGAGATACTCTGAAGCAAAGGACCCACGTAAGTTGTGCCCAAACTCCTGAACCACAGAAATTGTCAGATAACAAATGTGTGTTGTTCTTTTTTTTGTTTGTTTTGTTTTGTTTTGTTTTGTTTTTGTTTTTTGAGACGGAGTCTCGCTCTGTCGCCCAGGCTGGAGTGCAGTGGCCGGATCTCAGCTCATTGCAAACTCCGCCTCCCGGGTTCACGCCATTCTCCTGCCTCAGCCTCCGGAGTAGCTGGGACTACAGGCGCCCGCCACCTCGCCCGGCTAGTTTTTTGTAGTTTTAGTAGAGACGGGGTTTCACTGTGTTCACCAGGATGGTCTCGATCTCCTGACCTCGTGATCCACCCGTCTCGGCCTCCCAAAGTGCTGGGATTACAGGCTTGAGCCACCGCGCCCGGCCATGTGTGTTGTTCTAAGCTACTAAATTCTGGACAATTTGTTATGTAGCATAGAAAACTAATGCAGCCCCCAAATGTTCTCCCGAGAGTTAAAATTATTCCAGTTCATCTAGGCTCAACAAGTGTTCTATTAACAACATCTTTCCAACAGTAACACAACTGTCTGTGAGTAAATGTAAAGCAGTGACTTTGTCATTGTGCCATCTTTTATTTTTAATAGAAATCTATGGCTGCAGAGTAAATTCTCTTAATCTTTTTTGAATAAGCCAATGTTTAAAGATAGTGTGATTATATATATAATCAATTCCTATGTACAGCTGCTGAAAATTTTAGGGTACTCATATATAACCTTTTTAAAAGTAAAAGTTCTCTAGAATAAATTAAAGAATTGCCTTCAGGCCGGGCGCGGTGGCTCAAGCCTGTAATCCCAGCACTTTGGGAGGCCGAGACGGGCGGATCACGAGGTCAGGAGATCGAGACCATCCTGGCTAACACGGTGAAACCCTGTCTCTACTAAAAAATACAAAAAACTAGCCGGGCGAGGTGGCGGGCGCCTGTAGTCCCAGCTACTCGGGAGGCTGAGGCAGGAGAATGGCGGGAACCCGGGAGGCGGAGCTTGCAGTGAGCTGAGACCCGGCCACAGCACTCCAGCCTGGGTGACAGAGCAAGACTCCGTCTCAAAAAAAAAAAGAATTGCCTTCAAAGCTACATAAGGATTTCTCTTAGTAACTTTTGTAGACATGTAGAATATATTACAAAGATCAAGAGACTCCAAATCTCAAATTAAATAAAACATATATTGAATGAATTATACAATCCAGACTGTTTAAAGATGAAGATAAAGTTAGAATAATTATAATTTTTGAAATATAGGGAGAGATTTTTGAAAGATTCTGGGACTTAGCATTCGCTTAGGTTTAGATCTGGCAATAATTAGATATGTGAGAGCCAATTTAGTGTGGTGAGTAAGAACATAAATTTTGAAACCAGCCAACCTCAGTTATTTTTCTTGCTTTGCCACCTGCAGCTTTGAGACATTGGATAATCTCTTCATGCTTGTTTCCTCATCTCCAAAATGAAGATAATAAGAGCCTCCACTTCAGATGAGGATTAGAGGGGATAATACACATATAGTATTTGAAATAGTTTCTGGCATATGGTCGAGGGTTAAAAATGCTAGCTAAACTACAAAAGTGATCCTATGAATATGACTTACCTCTATGCATCATGGTTTTTCCAACTACAAAATATGAGCTTGAATAAGACAAATTTTTAATGTAATTTTAAGTCTTCAAATCTTGACTATTTTTGTTTACATTCATTGAAAATACTTGAAATCAGTAGGAAAAATGTATATTTATTCATTTATCCATTCATTCAATATACATTTATCTTGTCCCTAGTATATTCTAGGTGGTGTACTAGATGCTGATAATACTATGATCAGTCTATCCTTGACTTCTAGGAGCAGATCTAGAAAAATAGCATAAGGTAATTGTCAAGATCCCAGCTTCTAGAATCAGACTCTCTGAATTTTAGCGTTTTATGATGTTGGACAATTTCCTTAATTCTCAGTGCCCCAATTTCCTTTCCTTTGAAATAAGAATGATAGTTACAATCCTGTAAATTTATTGTAAGTATCACTGAGTGAATACAGGTGAAGCTCATACATGGAACTTGGTGTACCATAAGTATTCAGTAAATACTACTATTGTCAGGAGAAGAGTCAGACAGGAAATCAAGCACAGTGTGGTAAGTGTGTTGATGGCGGGATGGCGGGAGAGGACTGTTCAATGCACAGGGAGCTAGAGCAGTAAAACAAAGAGGATGCCAAACACATGGGGGAGCTCAAGAAGGTTTTCCAGAGGAGCTGATATTTGGTTTCATATAAAATAATTAAGAGAAGTGGCTGAAAAAGGTAATTATAGTATAGCTAAATATTTCAGTGTGTCAGAGTAAGAGCGATAGTTGTTAGTCATTCCTCTTCGTGGG
Organism: Theropithecus gelada; assembly: GCF_003255815.1. Classification (NCBI taxonomy): domain Eukaryota; kingdom Metazoa; phylum Chordata; class Mammalia; order Primates; family Cercopithecidae; genus Theropithecus; species Theropithecus gelada. The sequence continues at coordinate 109,676,374 of NC_037676.1, forward strand.
TGAAGTGGGATTTGAGTTGGAATGGGAAAGATTCAGACAGGCTCAGTGGAGTCAACTATGTATAAATATATAGAAGTAAGAATTCAGAATGCTCTAAGAAGCATCAAATATATTCAGAATTAATATCAGAACTTATGGCCTAAATTATTAATTTTTTTTAAATTCTCCATTAAAAATCAAATGCATTGTTAAAGAAAAGTTCACAAATTGGCAAACTGCTGCATGTATTGTAAGAAGTGTTAGGGATGTTTTTCGGCTCTTCTAGGTCTGGAAATGTTGTTACCTGGCCGTGGTAAGAATTAATCACGGTGAATTTTTCATTAACAAATATAAAATTATTGAATTGGACTAATTTAAAAAGCTTAATCTTTAAATTGTATGTTATATTTTCATACACTTTGACTGATGCTGTATTTCACAATAAAACATTTTTAAATGAAAAATACTTCAATGTTAAATATTAAAGTACAACTGAATTTCATGAAAAGTCACCAAAGATCTACTCTGCTCAATACACACTGAATGACAAATCTAAGCTTAAACTCTTTCCTTGAACCATATATCTTCATTTTCAAGTAAATGCAAAATAGTACTAAATAGCATCCCTCAAGATTGCAGCTATATGCCAGGAAGAATAATCCAGATAACCATATCATTCTCTTGAGAGACTTGATTCTAAATAGAATCCTAACAGGTAGCATTTCAAATCCAATTTTGGGCAAGAGACCACTGTGACTCTTTTGCCATCACACCACTTACCCAACTCTTCCCACAGAGTAACTATCTTCAAATAGGAAGCTGCCAAGTGAATATTAATTTAACATGTTGCTAGGAGGTGCAGTTCTAGGAACAAGTTCCAGGAAGGACTTTTATCTGGGAGGGCTTTCTAATATTCTCCTCTGGGGGCCGTTCCACTGTCCTTCCATACAGAGCCATTCCTGGCACTAACACATTTGAGCAGAATGAATAACCACCCATTGGGGCATTGTAATGTGGATTGTGAGAGGTTGGACTAAGAAGTTTTCTTGTATGGAGGAAGAAGATGAACTGAAAGACTTAGAAATTTTCACTTAATGTTAGCATGCAATTCAATTACTTAAATATCCATTTACTGGTATAAAATATAAATTAGGAATATAAAGTTTTCCTTGGAAGTCCTGTTTATCCTATTGTCTTGGTGAAATTATTAACAGAGCCTCCTTTTTATCTAAAAAATGCCCATAGTAGGCCTTAGAGAATATGATTTTTTTATAAGGGCATGCCTCGAAGAGTCTGTGATCCAGCTCCACAGAGATGGACAACCTGGATTCTATGACTGGCAAGAATAATTTCTGGTTTTCCAACTAAAGTGACGTTTCACCCTCCTAAAAGCTAGTGTTATCTATTGCTTCTCAAATTTCAACCCTAAACTTGACAGGCCTACTTCATACCATCTGTGTAGGTTACAGTGAGAATATAATTAAGGAAAGGGAATTATTTGTAAAGCCAAGAAAACTCCAAGGATTTCAGCATCTGCATGAACACTAGTTGTTAAAAATTATATTTGAGGCTGGGCACGGTGCCTCACTCCTGTAATCCCAGCACTTTGGGAGGCAGAGGCGGATGGATCACCTGAGGTCAGGAGTTTGAGACTAGCTTGGCTAACATGGTGAAACCCTATCTCTACTAAAAATACAAAAATTATCTGGTGTGGTGGCACATGCCTGTAAACTTGAGTTACTTAGGAGACTGAGATAAGAGAATCGCTTGAACCCAGGAGGTGGAGGTTGCAGTGAGCTGAGACCGCGCCATTGAACTCCAGCCTGGGCAGCAAGAGTGAAGCTCCATCTCAAAAAATACATATATATAATCAAGAAATATCCAAATTCAATCCCTTACTCTCCAGCCCCATCACTACTACTTTAAGTTAGGACTTCATTCCCTCTTTCTTGGGCTATAAGTACAACGATGAAACGATAATCCTCATTTCTGTCATATTCAACATCATCCTTGACTGAAGATTTAGAACACAGATTTGTCAAGTGTGCAGATAAGCAAAGTTGTGATTAAAATTTTAAAATAACTAAAAGAGTGGTTTGGAATGTTCCAAACATAAGGAAGTGATAAGGTGATAGATACCCCCAATTACCCTGATTGATCATTACACATCGTATGCCTCTATCAAAAGATCACATGACCTCATAAATAGTTGTACTGAGTGGTACAACTATTAAGTACCTATAATGATTTAACATTTTATATATATATATATAAAATCTGTTGGAAAAGAGGCTCAATATTCTTGCAGTTCTTAATGGGCTTGAACAATGAGCCCACCAATAAAGTACAATTTAATATAGATAAATTGAAAGAACTGCCTTTAGCTTAAAATAAAACAAAAAGGTATAGATAAGAAAGAACAGGTGTAAACGTTGTTCACATAAAGAAACCTGGGGACTTAATTGGGATTTTATGATCCAATGGTATGGTAAAGCTACTAAGAATAGTTAAAGTCTAGGTTGAAATAAAAGAAGTAGAATGTCCTTGGGACAAAACAGACCCCTGGTTTTCTGCATTGTGTTCTGATCTGTGTTCAGTCCTGAAGATCCTGTGCTTAGCTCTACAGTTTAAGGTAAAATTGCCCACACAATGGCAATTAAGAACAGATAAAGAAGAAAAGAATGCATAGCTGGGCAAAAGGAAATGTTAGGGAGGTAAAATAGCCTTCCTAAAGTGTTACAACAATAATAATATAATAGCAAACCATTGATAAATTAGTGCTTTATATGTGCTCAAGTGTGCTAGTACTTTAGACAGGTCTGCTTTGACTCTTGCCTAAAGTCTAGATGTTAGACGGTATTAAATCCTTTTTTTCAGATGAGAAATCTGATGCTCATAAAGAGCAAGTTGCCTAAAACTACTTTTATACCACATGTTTGAAGGCATTTGTGTAGAGGAGAGAAAAACCTATTCTTTCCAGAGGGAAATGAATGGAATCTGCAACTTGATACGGAAGATAATTTCCTAGAATTCTAACTGCAATAGAGTGGAGTTGTCTGCCTCACCTAATAATCAGTTCTCCTGTGCTGTACATGATCAAGCCAAGGTGAACTGTTAGGAACAGAATCCACAGAAATAAAGTATTCTGTGCTTGTTGGGAGGTGGGGTTAAGTAACTTTTATGTTTCCATCCAACATTCAGGTTTATGATTCTGATGCTGAGAAATGGGGTGCTTTTGTTGCCTTGGCATTATACACTATTTAGATCAAGTAAAAATCAATCAAATAATAAATACATTAAATTACATTAAATTAAAAAGTCAGATCAAACCAGTTGTTAGGCTGAACTGACAGGTCTCTTCAATCAAAATAGTCATTCAAATTATCCTTTGTAGTCATATCCTTTAATCTACTTCTGCGATTGGTTACATTTCATTTGGATTTCTTATTTTTTAAGATAATTTTATATCATCTGCATATAATATTAATAGCAAGATTAATAACAGGGTTTTTAACCACAAGGTTATAGAATATAGTTACTTCAAAATCTGAGTGGGCATCTATTATTTCTGAAAATATGTTCATACCACAACTGAAAGAAAATTTTATACAAAGTATGGCAATAGAAAATAAGAGCCCTCTTGAACATGCATCCTCTCTGGAATATAAATTCCTCAAATATTACAGGAGGCCTGTTATAAGTGGAGGGAATCCTCCTGATTGAGATCAAATCACATAGAATTCACAAGAGAAAGTTACCTGTCCAATTGGTATATTTGGGCTACGTGTACACAACCAGTTTTCCTCCCCTGTTCTTGTTAACTGTTTGAGAATCCAATCCAAGTGGTAGAAAAGAGAATAGCAACTATAGTTGCATGCTTGAAACAAGAAGAGTGAAACTGGGAGAACTTAGACCAAATACTTATTAGTTGGTGAGGAAAAACCATAAAACTACAGGGTTTTCTTTATACAGACACAAAGACAGATATAGGCTATAGCAATACAAATTTAACTCACTCACTTAGCACTTTTTCTTTTTTTGCAAATATTTATAGTGTCTACCATGTGTCATAGGTGCTAGTGGCAGGCATGAATGACTTCCAAGGACCAGTCTCCAGTATCTGGGTTCACATTTAAGGGAATGTAAAGTACATTTTTAGTACCAGAAAAGTTTATATCTTGACCAAATCCAGTCTTTTATTTTGTATTCTCATTGTCCTATGTATCTCTTCTTTGTTGTGTTAACTTAAAATGATTTGTGTGACCACTTGATTGATACTCAGTTCCTCACTGGAGTATACACCCATGAGGGTAGAAATGATGGTTGTTTGTGCTCACCTTTGTCTCTAGTGCTTTAACACAATGCTTGGGAGGTACACATGATACCACTCAATAAGTATTCAGTGAATGAATAAATTAATAAATGCAACCTTGGAGAACAAATTTTTATTAACCACAGGCTTTAAAGGCCAAATGCACCAGCTCTAGGACAGACTTTGTTATATACGAAGAAAGTATTTTCGGAAAACTCCAAGGTGAAACCATTCGCACACTGTTGGAGAAAAATATCATTAATTATGTCATCTTTGAAAAGTGAGAAGAGCAATAAACCCAGCCTACACATCTGCCTTAAATTGGCCAAATCTCAAACGTTTCTCCATCCCTACTTTATGCAATTTTATCACTGCAATACACTTTTTTTTTTTTTTTGTAAAGCTATGCTAGATTTCTGGCTTTTCAAATTGTACTTCACATGCTCCTAACACATAACAGGTTTGTCATGAGTTACCTAGCAATAAGAATTGACATCAGGCAATATGGATAACACCACCATACCACATCTTAAAAATACCTTTTCACAAGGTATACAAAAAGATAACGTGATGCAGATTTTGCAGGCTTGCTTGAGTATTGCCTGTAACTACTCTGTAGATTTAAAATGAGCAGAGAATATTCCACAATTGATCTGTGTACAATCTGTAAAATGTTCCTTACAACTGTTACAGAATAGAGGCATCAAAATCGTAACCATATTCACAAAACAAAATGCTTTACAGATCTGATGCAACATTTTCAAAGTTTGAGAATATTTTGTTTTATAATATTCAATAAAATGACACAGTTCTGATTTCTTGTGTAGTACAATATGTAGCCCTTTTAATGATTGACAAAGTAAATTAATATGTTTTTGAAAGAAAAATTCTATATATCCTAAGCTTTCTTCCCCAATTTTGAAGACTTTAGTTTCAAGGGCTTGAAACAAAGACATTTATAGAGGTTGTAATTATTATGGTAAGTATATGCTGTTGGCAAACATACTAATTTTTTATTTGCATTATTGCAGGAGGATAATAGAATGCATCAGATTATATATAGCTAATGCATCCTCAGTGACCTGGCAAATTCATTTTTACATGCTCACAAAGGTCTGTGTTTTTTACAAGCAGAACCTTTCTTTGTAGATTCTGGATTTTAGCCCTTTGTCAGATGGACAGATTGCAAAACTTTTCTCTCATTCAGTAGGTTGCGTGTTCACTCTGATGATAATTTCTTTTGCTGTGCAGAAGCTCTTTAGTTTAATTAGATCCCATTTGTCAATTTTGGCTTCTGTTGCCATTTCTTTTGGTGTTTTAGAAATTTATAAGAAAAACAACAAACAACCCCACCAAAAAGTGGGCAAAGGATATGAACAGACACTTCTCAAAAGAAGACATTTATCCATCCAACAAATATATGAAAAAAAAAAGCTCATCATCACTGGTCATTAGAGAAATGCAAATCAAAACCACATACCAGCTCACGCCAGTTAGAATGGCGATCATTAAAAAGTCAGGAAGCAACAGATTCTAGAGAGGATGTGGAGAAATAGGAACGCTTTTACACTGTTGGTGGGAGTATAAATTAGTTCAACCATTGTGGAAGACAGTGTGGCGATTCCTAAAGGATCTAGAACCAGAAACACCATTTGACCCAGCAATTCCATTACTGGGTATATACCCAAAGGATTATAAATCATTCTGCTATAAAGACACATGCCCATGTATGTTTATTGTGCCACTGTTCGCAAAAGCAAAGACTTGGAACCAACCCAAATGCCCATCATTGATAGACTGGATAAAGAAAATGTGGCACATATACACCATGGAATACTATGCAGCCATAAAAAAGAATGAGTTCATGTCTTTTGCAGGGACATGGATGAAGCTGGAAACCATCATTCTTAGCAAACTAACACAGAAGCAGAAAACCAAACAGCACATGTTCTCACTCATAAGTGGGAGTTAACAATGAGAACACACAGACACAGGGAGGGAAGCATCACACACTCGGGCCTGTCAGAGGTGGGGAAGCTAGGTGAGGTGATAGCATTAGGAGAAACACCTAATGTAGATGACAGGTTGATGGGTGCAGCAAACCACCATGGCACATATATACCTATGTAACAAACCTGCACATTCTGTACATGTACCCCAGAACTTAAAGCTAAAAAACAAAAAAGCATAAACTTGCCTGCATATCACTATCCTGTCGCCCATAAACATTAGAAAGTGTCACATATTTCAGTAAGATTTGAAAGCATTCTTCAGACTGGGGACGTTTGAACGTATTTTTTTGCAGTCCTTTTACTTTTTAAGTGACTCACTGTAAGGAGCAAGCACTACTTAACCGAGCTATTCTCAGATTTTTATTGAGAAAATATTCATGTTACAACAGAATTATTTGATTTATCATCTTAAGGTCTGTAGAAATCCATTGCATAACACAACCATGCTTGTCTATCCAATTCAGAGTAGTAAACATGGGATTTGTTTGGGTGTTTGCTTATTTATTTATTTACTCATTTTATTAACTAACGTCTATACTTTCCAGATTTCCTAATGTTCTTTTTTAGTCCACAATCCCATCCAGAATACCACACTACATTTACTTATTATGTCTCTTTAGGCTCCTCTTGCTTTTGTGATGATGTAAACATTTTAGAGGAATGCTTTACAGGTATTTTGTAGAAATAATATCCCTAAATTGAGAATTTTCTAATATTTTTGTCACGATTAGATTAAAGTTATGGGTTTGGAAAAACAGAACACAGAATAAAAGTGCCATTCTGTAGTATTTTCATAACATTGGAAAGCAGACATACTATCAACATGACTTATCTCTGTTGACATTGACTTTGATTACCTGGCTTGAGGTCATGTTTGTCAAGTTTCCCCAGTGCAGAGTTACTTGTTTTCCCTCTTTCAATACAGTGCTCTTTAGAAGAATCACTATGTGCCATCCACACTTAATGAATGAGGAGTTATGCTCACCTCCTTGGTGACAGAGGAACTACGTAAACTATTTTAAATTCTTCTGCATAGGAGGTTTTTTCCCACTGGCATTTGAGGAAGGGAATCTTGAAGCAATCATCTGACTATCAACAAACCTTATAGGCTAAGAAAGGTACTTAGGTGTGTTGGGTAGTGTTTTTAAGACAAATATTTAAAAATAAGAAATAGCTATAATTTGTTAAACATATTCTCTATACCAAGCTTTGTTATTAGGCATTCTGTGATTCTTATCTCATAAAACCACTATAAGAACCTTAGAAGGAAAGCATTATTATTCTCATTTCATAGATGCAGAAATTTGAAGTTAAAAGGGTAAAGTAGCCTGCCCAGTAAACACCTGTAATCCATCACTTGCTGAAAGGAAAACTACTCACACATACACACACTCACACACACATACTTATAAAAAAATTATGTCTTATAAAATAACACCGTCCCATACAATAAAAGCAGGAAGCATGGCAAAGAGTGTGATTTATCTTTTTGTTAAAGAAGAAAAGTGTTGGCTAATTGGAAGTTTCTGATTTTGCCCCATTTATGTCCCATCATAAAGAATGTAAATGACTCTCCCATTTCCACTACACCAGCACTGGTCATCCCTGGTTTGAGCTCTCCAGTTCTCCAGGGGTTGTGGTCATTTAAGTGAATAAGATTTCGTGACATAAAATCATGAGACTGCAAGAGGAGTATGTGTTTTTAAGAGGATGTAAATTTTCCAATGAGCTTACTTTATTTCTAGGCATAAATATGTGTTTGCTTAAATATCCACATGGTTGATGTAACAAGACCATTATTCTTTCTCAGCAAACATGGAATTTCCGTTTTCACAGAACCAGGTTTCTATTCAAACATTTTATCATAAACTAGCAGAACTATCAAGGCATGCATAGTCTTAATATTAATCAGGAATTTCATTTTGCTATACAAGTCACAAAAGCTTTATGAAGCATGATCTACTTGCTATATGATGAAGAGCATTTCACAGTTTGCTATTCCAGAATTCACATGCCTACAAACATGTAATGACCCAATTGAAAGCACAAGGTCAGAGTCAGGTTGTCTAAAATTAAAAAAAAAAAAAAAGCTCATATGAGACGTCTTGGTCAGGAAATATCACTTAATGTACCTTATTGCCTCTCAGACAGACTCTTGGTACTTAAATTATTCTTCACTGAATTTGTTAATAACTTTATTTTCAAAATGGAACCATAGAGCTTTACTTTTTCAGTAGGATTCACTCGATTCTCAAGGATCAAACAGACTTAAAAGAATAAAATCATTCCTTTAGGTAAACATGTATGTAACACAAATAGAACAGTGCAGTGTATATCCTGCCCGATAGTCCTGTACCGTACAAGCGTGTCTGTTTAAGTGGACACAAGTCACAATGTAAGGCGCACTAACCTTAGACTTAGTAAGTAATTTAACTCAAGTCCTGAACATTCTGTGCTGTAAAACCTGCAAATGCATAGGGATTTGCAAATGGAACGGGAATGGGAATGGGAGACAAATGGAACTCTTTACCTCTATCTGAGTTAATACATTCTAAAGCACCTTAGGATCGTTTCCTCCTCGCATTTAGAAAAATGAGAATGGAGTCCATCTCATGTTATGTAATATTAAGAATTACCTTTAAAGGCATCTGAAATTAACAGTTCCATATGACACAAATGCAGAAATACTTGCGTTTTTAAAATTTAGTACTTATTGCCTGAGCAAAGCACTCTTGTGATGACCCCAGTTCTAAAATCCTAGTGTTATCTTTGATGAAGACTTCTGGTTTATTTTTATTTACTTTTGTTCATTATGATTTTCCCCTCAGAATTCAACCTGTTCCCTAGTTCTCTAGCCGCTTCTCCATCCTTTTATCTGCTTGCCTTATTACTGTATTACTTTAAGGAAGTGTCAGGGCTGTGTGGGCCACTCTCCCTAGCATCCCAGCTTCCAAATACCCAGCCTTGCATAATGCAACCACAGAATCCAAACCCGTTGCTTCACTGCTACTACTGTTTTTGCCTATGTCCTTTAAAAGTTTGAAAGTAAGTTTCTATCACTTTGTTTGTCACCTTCCCTATATTCCATTCCCTAAGAGTGAGTTGTCTGACCTATCACACCTACTCATTCACTTATCCCTGCAGTCATATGCCCATTCACCTCTCCATCCATTTGTTTATTAACTACAATATGGAGGATGGAGCAGGAGAAAGTCAGGGAATTTGTTGGCTCACAGTTTGCATAAAGTTAAGGAAGAAAAATAAATCATGATATTGTAACAGAACTGCTACATTTAGACATGGCTGGAACATAAAGAACAACGGAGAAATTGTGAAAGATGAGACTGGAGTGGTAAGCCAGGGACAGCTAATAAAGATATAATTGAGAGTTTGAACTTCATTCTGAGGATACCATGGGTCCATTGATGTGTTTCCACTAGGGGAATGTCATGATTGGTTCCGATTTTTGAAAAGCTCTGGCTGTCGATATAGTTTGCACTGGGATAGGTATTCAGATATTGTGAAGTAATTTCATACTTATCATCTCACATAATCATAACTTCATTAATCTCTTTCTCCAGTATTTATTCCTGCTTTCTTTACTACATTAAGTCTTGGAGAATTTAACCTTGATTTTATAGTCTATAAAAATAGCTCATTCGCTTACCTTCTGTTTTATAACTTACTTCTGTTCATCGCCAACAGAATTTCTTAAATGTATGTTTTCCTTTGAATAAAAAGAATAAAATTACCCAAGGATTTTTGACTACCCCGACCCAATTTCTTTCTCTGTAATTCACCGTGTTTGGTGCTTTCAACATAAATCTTTACATGAAAGTAAAGACAAGGGAAAGTAAGAAATAAAAATTAGTATAAAATGAATAAATGACCATGACATGAGAGAAGTAAACTGAGAGCTGGTCTTACAGGAAGAAAGCTGCTTAGGTAGTAAAAAATGAAGTTACCCATGGAAAAACCCTGTTCCAAAATATTTCTCTTAGTTTTTTTTTTTTTTTTCCTACAAGATTCTGCTACTATTTCTAAAGATCTTTTTATATTTGTTTTCCCTGCAACAGTTATTTTGAAAAATAATGAAAGTTTTAATACAGTCAAAATTTCATGAAGTCAAGATCCCATCTGTTTTATATCACTCCTGCTTCTTTTATTTTGCCTCAGTCTAAATATACCTATTTAAAAAAAAAAATCTGCTAGGCACCGTGGCTCATGCTTGCAATCTTGGCACTTTGGGAGGCCGAAGTGGGGGCATCACCTGAGGTCAGGAGTTCGAGACCAGCCTGGCCAACATGGCAAAACCCCACTCTACTAAAAATACAAAAATTAGCCAGGTGTGGTGGCGCACACCCCTAGTCCCAGCTACTTGGGGAACTGAGGCAGGAGAATAGCTTGAGCCCAGGAGATGGAGTTTGCAGTAAGCTGAGATCACACCACTACACTCCAGCCTGGGTAACAGAGCAAGACTCCATCTCAAAAAATAAATAAATAGAGATTTCTTTGATTATAAAAGTGGCAATGCTTATATTGTACAATACATATAGTCTTCATAAAAGAGAAAATTTTAAAAATTCTTTAATATCTTTCATTAAAAATTATTCATTGTGAATGTTTTGGGTATGTGCCCTGTCAATAGTTTTATGTTCATGCCTACAAATTTACAGTGATCTTCCACCCACCCCACACACAAACTCAGTGCTATAACATACATACAGCTTTTATAAATTGAGGACAATAACAGTGTGTACAGAGTTGTGAGAATCAAATAAAATAATATCCTGAAGTATCTGTCCCAGAGTTTGGTTCATACTACGTGCCCAAAATATTAGCTATTATTTCAATTATTCAGGTATATGACCCACCTGTTCACATAACATCTGGTGGGCATCTTCTCTTTTTAAAATATGATTTTAACAGCTGCAGTCATGGGGTCACTGAAGACATGATCTTTCATCAGAGGATCCCAGACTGGAGTGTCTAACGGTTCTGCCATTTGCTGCTTGTGGGAGCTTGTTTGTGATTTCCTCATTCAAAGCTTGTGAGTAATGTTTATCTTTCAGATTATTTGTTTGTTTTGGGGATTAGAGATCATGTGTGCAAGGTATCAAAACAAGTACCAAATAAATAATACCTGTTGTTTCCTGTGTTCCTGCTATGGTAGTTGCGATGAGCATGTTCGTATATGTTGCTTTTTCCTTCTGTTAAATGATTTCCTTGGGAATGATTCCCAGAAATTGGATTATTGAGTCAAAAGCTTTGAAAATAGCTATGTTCTTTGTATTCACTGTTATGCTCTTTTCCAAAAAGCTTCAACCAATATATAATGTAATAAGCAAAGCACCTCATATATTTAAAGAATGTTCCTATACCGGTTTCATTCAAGTCCAGATTCTATGCTCATCACTTAAGAAGGGGAAAATCTGGGATGGATTTTATTGCAGGAATTTCAAACCACTGGGAATTGAACAGATGGTGCTAACTCATTTTACGTTTGAGAGATCACCAGTCAGCCATGCTCAGTAACAGCTTTCAGAAACATCTGGATTCAAACTTACAGCCTAAACATGACAGGTTAAGTAGTATAGAGTTATAAAATAACTTCATGACTAGATTCTCAAAAATACAAATTCCCAGAGATTTTTACGATTTTCAGTGATCAGAAAAATTTCGAACAATGTAAGCATTAAGAATCACATAAACTATATAGTACATCAATTTGATATTGTGGAATTCAGAGTGTGGATGGTCTATGAAGCTTTTAAAAATACTATTCTGTAGGCAAAAAAAAAAAAATACTAACAACCATTTTACTCAAAGGAGCACAAAAATGTATGCAGTCTTCCAGTTATATTTATTACATCTTACTAAGCTTATGTGAAACTGAAATAGTTAACTTTTTGAGAATAGAGAGAGGCAATAAAAATTTGCCTAAAAACCAACACTTATGACATTTTTATCCATGTCATAAGTCTTACTGGAATGCAATCTTCTGGAAGGCAGACCTCAGGTCTAATACATTGTTTTTCAATGCTTGTTATAGTGATAGGCCCTGCATGTATGCCTAAGTAAATGGTGACTCTTCCAGTCACTACTATTGATTTAATATACAGGGGATCTTCAAAAAGTTCATGGTAAGTGCATATTATGAAAAAACTATGCATGGGTTTAAAAATTTTTGCACCAAAATACATTCATATTAACTTTTAACCTGTCTGAACGGGATCTAATTTGAGGCACTAAGACGCATAAGGTAACTGTTTGAAAAGAGCCCTTATTAAAACAACATAAATTCTGCTAAAATTGAAGCAAGAACAAACATCAAATTTATGGTGAAGCTTGGTTGGAAGAATGGTGAAATAATTAATGCTTTACAAAAATGTTATGGGGACAATGCTCCAAAGTAATCAGCAGTTTAAAAATGGATAACTCATTTTAAGGGACAAGAAAATGTTGAAGATGAAGCCTGCAGCAGCAGACTATCCACATGAATAGAATTTTTTATTCGTTAATGCCCTAACTGAAGGGGATCAATGACTAACAGCATGACCAACAGCCAACATCACAGTCATTTCAATTTATTCGGTTTACACAATTCTGACTGAAAAATTAAAATTGAGCAAATTTTCCACTCAACTTCATGGGTACAAAACCATTGAACCCAGATCAACTGTAGACAAGAGCAGAGTTTTCAGTGGAAATTTTAATTTGAATAAGGAGGATTGAGATTCTAAAGCATTTCTTTGGAGAATTGTAACAGGAGATAGAACATGGCTTCACCAATATGATCCTGAAGATAAAGCACAATCAAAGCAATGGCTACTGAGAGGTGGAAGTGGTCCAGTCAAGGAAAGAGTGGACCAGTCAATCAAAAGCAAAGGTCATGGCAATAGTTTTTTTTTTGGATCTTCAAGGCATTTTATTTGTTGACTATCTGGAGGACCAAAGAACCATAACATCTGCTTATTTTGAGTGTTTTGAGAAAGTTTGCCAATGCTTAGCATAAAAACAGCCAGAAAAACTTCAGCAGAGTCCTTCTTCATGACCACAATGCTGCTAATTCATCTCATCAAACAAGGGCAATTTTGCAAGAGTTTCCATGGAAAAGCATTAGGCATCCACCTCACAGTTCTGATTTGGCTCTTTCTGACTTTTTTTTTTTCCTAATCTTTAAAAAATCTGTAAAAGGGGCCAGGTGAGGTGGCTCACGCCTGTAATCCCAGCCCTTTAGGAGGCCAAGGCAGGTGGATCACGAGGTCAAGAGATCGAAACCATCCTGGTCAACATGGTGAAACCTCATCTTTACTAAAAATACAAAAAATTAGCGGGGTGTGGTGGCGGGCTCCTGTAGTCCCAGCTACTCGGGAGGCTGAGACAGGAGAATCACTTGAACCTGGAAGGCAGAGGTTGCAGTGAGCCAAAATTGCAGCACTGCACTCCAGCCTGGCAACAGATCCAGACTCTGTCTCAAAAAAAAAAAAAAAAAAAAAAGAAGTAAAGAAAATCTGTAAAAGGTCCTATATTGGTCCAATCTCATGCTGCTATGAAGAAATACCCGGTAATTTATAAAGAAAAGAGGTTAAATTGATTTGCAGTTCCACATTTCTCGGAGGAAGCCTCAGGAAACTTACAATCACGGTGGAAGTCACCTCTTCACAGGGCTGCAGGAAACAGAATGAGTGCTGAGCAAAGGGGGAAGCCCCTGAAAAAACCATCAGGTCCTGTGAAAACTCACTCATTATCATGAGAACAGCATGGGAAAACTGCCCCCATAATCGAATCACCTCCTATGAGGTCCGTCCCACAACACATGGGGATTATAGGAACTATAATTCAAGATGAGATTTGGGTGGGGGCAGAGCCGAACCATATTGAGTACTTATTTCCTTTCAGTTAATAATGAAAAAAGTACTGCATTGATATGATTAAATTCCTGGACCTTCAGTTCTTTAGGGATGGACTAAATTGGCTGGTATCATGGCTTACATGAGTGAGTTGAACCTGATGGAGCTTATGTTAAGAAATAAAGTTTACATTTTCATTTTTATCTTTCAATTATTTCCTTCCATAAATTTTTTGAAGTTCCGTCATATTACCCTCCAAATTTAGTAGTTTGTAACAACTATTTGATTATGTTCATTGGGATCTCAGACTCTGTGAGTCAGGATTTCAGAAACGGAACAGTAGGGATGGGTTGTTTCTACCCCATGATGTTCCAGACCTTTTCCAAATCTAGAGATAGTGCAATGGGTGGGGACCAGAAAGCTTTGAAGGCTCATTTATTCACATGTCTAGAGCCTGAGCTGAGGTGACTCAAATATGGAGACTCACTACCCACAGCACCTACACATGCTTTTCCATGTGACTTGACTTCTTCACAACACCATAGTCTTCAGGTAGATGGACTTCTAATGCAGTAGCTCAGGGCATGAGTACTGTAGTGCACAAGATGGGAATGCAATTCCCTTTTATGACCCAGCCAGATTCAAGGGGAGGGAAACTCTTCATGAGAGGGTGGCATATAAGACAGGAAGTGCTATTATAATCATTCACCATCTAGTCCTGTTCTCTACTTATTACTTGTACTTTTTCTACCTTGTTAAATTTAAATAGAAATAGCTATATTTCTTTATATAGCTTTATTACTCAAACATGGTGGCTTAGGTGTGTTTTGTTCTAACTTTTTAAAACTATATATAATTTTTTAAACTATATCTTCCTTAAAGATTCCAAAGTACCTCCACTGAATGAATGGGTTGGAATGATGTGTCTTTCTGATGAAAATCACCACTTTGTCATTGATTTCTCAAATGCCCAGTAATCAGAGGAGGAACAAACCTATGTTAATCTCATTTTTCACAAGAGGCTATTTTGTATCTGACCAGAAAAGGAACTTTCAAAATATTTGGTGAATTATTTGAAACATAAAAACAAAAAACTTTAAAATAGGCTTATAGAGTTTATTTGAATTCTTTAGTTGTTTATGATATCATTTTGACCATGATCTTCAAAATTAGATTCAATGGAAGACATTTCAAAATAGTAGGATACTATATAGAGATAATTTATGTTCAGGGTAATTCATTTCCCTAATGACCTTTTCCTTGCAAATTGCACAAGTTTGATTTGTGAACTCAAAGTATGTAAGCTTTAGTCTCATATGAAACATAACAGTCATAAAATAAAAATTTCTTTTTCCTCTTTGACAGGAAGTCTTCTTAGTTTCTCTATATATTCAATTCTCAGTTAAGAGCTTTCTTTGTTGAAGGCTGAGTATGAGATTTCCACTTTTATTGTCAGCTTTAATCATTTGTTTGAACCAAGGTCTCTTTAGTCCATTAGTTTGACTGTCAGTAAGAGATACTGACAGTTTCACTTTCACAAGTGTTTATTAATTTTCTTTTCTTTTTTTCTAAGCATAGACTGGAGATCAATGACTACATTTTTCATATTCTTATCATACTGATGAACTTTTAAAAAAATTCAAAGCGTACATGGCATAAGGTCTTTTAAATGACTCTTGCCCAGAATATTACAAATAGTACCCCAATTTATTAATGTTGAAAATGTTAAATGATTCTCTATTGACTATATTTTATTTTTTTTAGCTGAAAGAAATATAAGAAATATAACCTAATACTGTAATAATGAAGTGTTCCTGAACAAAAATACAGATAAGCTAGTTTAAAATATTATCTTTATTTGTATACTCATATCTGGATAACTCCTACTAAGGCAATTTGTCTAAGTAGCTCATTTATTTAAAAAGAAAAGTAAAAATAGCAATGAATTATTTGCCTCTGACATATTTGTGAAAGTTTTTTAAGAATTGTACTGGGATGGGAAAGATTCCTAGGAAGCATTTTCCCTAAGAACAGCAGGCTTCTTACAGCAATTTATACACATGTATGGTAAATTATTCTCATTGCCAAAGAAGGTTATTTAGTATGGATAGATTCTCCAAAAACTTACAAGACATCATCATTCATCTGAATCTCTTCCCTGCTCCCCACCATTCAGAATTTGTTGTAATTTGTGAAAGAAAAGTGAAAGAGGCAAGAAAAGTGAAGAGCTTCAGATTTAACCACTCAGAGCATGGGTTCAAATTCTGCAATCTGCCTCAAAGTAAACATGTAACCTCTTAAAAATCATTTGACTTTAGTGGCCCTCGGTTTCCTTATCTGTAAAGTGGGTTTGATAATACCTGCTATGTATTAAAATATTTGTTTGGGTGATGACACTGTTTACCAAGGTAAATTTATTAATACCTTATTTTTAAAAATAATTCTTTATTTTTTTTTTCTTTTTGTTTTTGGAGATAGTCTCACTCTGTCAGCCAGACTGGAGTGCAGTGCCACAATCCCAGCTCACTGTAGCCTTGACATCCTGGGCTCAAGTGATCTTCCCACTTCAGCCTCTAGAGTCACAGGCATGTGCCAGCCACCATGCCAGGCTAATTCTTGTATATTATTTTGACACAGGGTTTCACCATGTTGCCCAGACTGGTGTTGAACTTTTGAGCTCAAACAATCCACCAGCCTCAGCCTCCCAAAGTTCTGGATTACAGACGTGAGCTACTGTGTCTGGCAGAAAAGTTATTTTCATACTTGCTATGTGAAAGAACATCCAGTATCCATTGCTGTCTTTGCAGATAAATTATTTTGCACAGAAAGCAATAGCAATTTCATTGGCAGAACATGTGATTATGTTATATCAATGAGATAATCATGTGTCTCATGTAATGCAAGCTGTACAACTAAACATGAGAGGTCAATTCCCAGCTTTCTTTAATATCTATTTGCTGTATTGTCAGTTGTCTCCTGAGAGATGACAAATATCACACACAATAGATGGAAGATGACAAACGTGGAGACGATGAAGTGAGAAACCCTTAAAATTGAGAAAATTGTACTCTATAACTTAATAGCTTACCGCACATTGGAGAAAGATCTCTGTTATTCAGCATTAGCACAAGTATCCTTCAGACAACTTCACTGACCAAATAGTGGCCCCAAAACAGCTTGAGCAATACAGCGTGCGTTGATTCATGAACACATCCTAACAGTATATACTGGGCACCTATAATGCCCACACACCACACATTGCTTGTGCTCAGCATTCAATAGACAGCACAGGTCAAGCAAGTGAATATGCACTGAGTTATTTGTTGTTGTGCTGTTTTAATAGGTTTTAGTTTACCTCACCATGCAAAGGTGGGTGAAAAGAATGACTGAAATCTCTTTTGTCCCCATCTTGCTTTGTCCTCTTTGGGTCTCTGTGGAGAAGAATGGACAGGGAGAAGGTAGGGTAGAGCCTCCCTGTCTCATGCAACTGATACTCAGCAAGGGAAGCAGCAAGTCTCAAAACCCAAATTTTGAGTGGCCAGGCCTCCAAGATCAGACAAAAAGAGAGGAAGAACTATCACAATTGTCTACAAGTAGCAGTGTTCTTGGCTTGGGCCCAAAATGCCAGGAATATTTTCATTAATAGGGACAATGATAAATAAAATAGGAAGTGAGATAAGAGGTCATTGCCTAAGGAAACAAGGCATTTCTTCTCATTTTTACAACTCTCCAAATGACCCAGAAAAGGAAGTGCAGGCAAATAATATTTTAAGTTCCAGAATGAGCTTTCACTTTTCCAAGCAGGACTGCCTACAGATAAATCCAAGAGGGAGGTCATTACATTGAATGGAAGATATTTAGAATAGGCAGCTTCACCCCATGTAAAGCAATTGTAAGCCTTTCTTTGTGTTTTAGAAGTTTTTAGATAAATAGTCAGACTCAATTAAACTCTATAACTTCAAGAGATGGTGCTTCTAAGGAGATACGCAGTAGGGACTGCAGACGTGGGATTCTGCGGTCTGTTAACAGGCCTGTGGGAGGGCTGAGAGAATCAGCTATTGTGCTTCAATCAGCAACAGAGCCTACGTGCCACCGTCAATTTAACCATGGAGCTTTAGAGTGGGGATGGGGACAAATGGCTGTGTGAAACAGAACTTGAGAAAGGGACAACACATTTAGTATCAAAGAATTAAGGGTTTAGACACAAAGACAACTACAGAAAAAATTTTAGAAATAGGCTTAATGTTTGATGATTGACAAGAGGAGACATGGCAAACGTTGCTGCAGTTAATCTCATATTTGGTTAAGAGCATAGGTCATAGAGCCAGACTGCCTGGGATTGAGTGCTGGCCCATAAATTTCGCTACTGTGTAATCCTGCGCAAGTTACTTCCACTCTCTGTGCCTGCCTCAGTTTTCCCACTTGCCACATGGAATAATTATAACACTATCTACTTCTTATTGGCTTTTGAGGTATTCAATGAACTAACACATGTAAAGTTTTTCCAGTGGTCCCAATAGTTTTGAAAAAGTGTTCAATATTTAATTAACAGTGTACCCAGAACTTCCCCTAGTAATAAGCAGTATATACATAACACCTACTAGGTGACAGAACTTGTGCAAAGTAATTTATGTGAATTATGCCTGCGCTTAATAACTCTATGGTATAGATACTATTATCACCTCAATTTCACCCATAATGAAATTGCAGCACAGTGAAGAAGCTTGCCCAAGGTCACACAGCAAGTCAGTGGTGCTATCAGCATTCAAATCCAGGCAGTTTGACTCTGGGCATGACCCACTTCATCACTGGGCTGTACTATCGTTAAACTTGTCATAGGAAATAGTGGACACAAATAATGTCCTTGCTTTTAAGTTTGTTTCAGTGAGTTTAGGCTTCTCAACAACAGGGGTTTTAGTGAATTTCTTGCGTCTTCCTAGTACCTTGCAGACCACCTTGGCTGAAGTGCGTATTTGATTAGGTAACTGACTAACTGGTTTCCTGCCCTTTGTTAACTGCAGGTGCTAAGTTCTATGACTCCTGCCCGTGTACTGAAAGTGCATGACAGAACTCATGCCATCCCTCATGGAGCAGTCCTCCTGATACTGCTATAGTCCCCTGTCCCTCACTGTGTCACCCCTCCCCCATGTCCCAATAAAGGGACAGTCACTGGTCTCTCTGTTCATTTGCCTTCCCTGTTGTCCATCCTCTTTGCAGCACTCCCCCTCCATGGCCAGCATGAGGAGGATCACGGGAGACTTTATTAAAAAGAATAATGGAGGAGACAAGAGAAATAAAAAGGACAGACAGGCCGGGAGGTCCCTTTCAATCTTTTTGTCTTGCCTGGTCTGAGGGCTGCCTTGCCACCTCTGCTTTCCTGGTTTTAATCTCAGAAGTCTCTAATGTGCAGAATGAGCAAAGTGGGGGTTGAAAAAAGCAAACCATTTGGATGCCAGAAAAAATATTAGAACTTTCATTTTTAAAACAACAAGAAAGTTAATAATAAATTCATATAAGGCCTCACATTGGAGCCTTCACACCATCAGTATATTAAGTGGCTGTGTGTCATTCATCTGCTTAAAAAAAAAGAAAAAGCTCCAGAGAGCTATTGAAATTGATGGGACCGCCTCACTTGGTTGTGCTCTTTCAGCACATTATGATATAGCACAGCTTAGGTGTATTTCGGAAAATGGACTCATGGATTATTTTATATAGTTTAAACTAAATTCATCTTTACAACATGGACAAGTGTCTTAAAAAACACAAAAATACTGGCACATGTGTACAAGAAAATAGTTCTTGAGAACTATTTTTGGTTCTCAAAAATCTCTATTCTTGGTAAGTGCCATGTAGCAGAAGTAAAAAAACAAGGTTAGGTAAGTAGATCTAACAAATCATCAGAGAAATTTTGAAAATACCAAAATTCCTCCTTGAAATTCAGATTTTCTTTCACAATTCTTGACAATGAATTCTGCTTGAAGTGAATAGTATCCCTTACAATATGAGGCAATCATCACACACTACATTCTTAAAGTAAAAATACGTAAGTATACATTATCATACAATTGTATAATTAAGGGATTAGACAAATTATACAATTTGCCGCTAATTAACCAAGAGTAGTCTATTATCAAATTTGTGTCATGTGAAATATGGGTGGGCCTCAGTATTTTTAAGAGTCTAAAACAATCTGCATTTGTTTTTGAAATTTACACACTGATACCCTTAAACTGCTTTCTGTAAGGCAGATTTGGATGTTCATACAACAGCTTGGCAACAAATTCAAACTATCGAAGGTAATGTTTCTTCATGCCCACCAGTAGCTAGGTTTTGGCAGCTCTACCTAACTAATATTTGATTATTTGAAAGTTTTCTTGCAGCTATTTTGAAACTGTGTTCCTTTGGACATATGGGGTGCCCTGAGGAATGCTCTTGGAGGGCCAAGGGAAGAAGGTTTAGAAGAAGGCCTCACTCCACTTCTTCTCTAACCTCTGCATTTGTTTCTAGATATTAAACTTCTGCTGAATAATTCATTTGAAAATCAGGTTCAATTGCCAAGAATTATTTAAAATTCATCAGTTCATTGATTCAAAAATATTGTCTTTATTATTGACGTTTTAAGTTATTAAATATTCAGCTTATACAATAAACCCATTCATTTATTCTACAAGCATTAGAACGACTATCACCTTATACCTTTGTTCTTATTATTTAAAAACTGAGTAGAATTAGAAAATAATAAAAAGACTGATAATACTGGTAATAAGCTTACAATTCTCACACCTTATATCTGTGCAATTAAAATAAGGTGGATGTCAAGACCTGCTGGATGCAGCAAACCTTGAGCTACAGTAAAAACCTATTGAACTTTAATCTACTCAGCTCTATATCAAGAGTGAAGACAAGAATACTGTTAAAATGTTTTATGAAATCCTGGGGCTATCTTTCATTTTTAAGGGTTTAAAGAAGAACTATAATTTGAGATTTTAAAATATTTATTGGTTCTCTAGGAATGGAAAGTCTCCAATCATCTTGGAGGGTGAAGCATTGTAATTTAACTTATGTAGCCTTCAGAAACAAAGTGGAGACTACCAATAAAGCATACTCCTTCCTAATGAGTAGAGCTACACATGTCACTAGACTTTACAATATGCCATCCTTCAAAATTATCATAAGCCATTTCGCTGAAATTTATAGTAAGTTTACCTATCTGATGCCAGTGAGTTTGGTCACTTATAGGTACATATTACTAGTGATTTAAGAGATTCACATTTCACTTGTGTTTTAATCATATTTCAGCTGCTGATTTACTTCAGACGCATCTCGATGCCTGTGCTAATTTGCATGTTTTTTCAAGAGTTCAACACAAACTTAGGAAACACATTCCTAGATAGACTTCTAATAAGTGACCTGCATAGTCATGTAGTATAGTATAAACAAGTAAGTTTTCTTACTGTATATTTTTCAGTACTTACTGACAAAAGAAAAGATTTTCATAGGCCTAAATGCATTCTGGATGGAATTATTAGTTACTTTCTCTGTTCAAAATTACCTTTTCATTTGCTTAAAGGAAAAAATTCAGATTATTTGAGCAGACAACTGAGACCAAATGAGCCTAAAGTTCTCTCACTTCTAATATTTAGAATTAGAGAAGGGTATTCAGGTATAGACCCTACATGGAAATAGCCTCCAAACGTAAAGAGAAGATAATCCATGGAGGGCGTCATTCTTTAAAACCCTCTTTGGTAAGAGAGGGGGCACATCTTTTGTACACATTGTAAGAAGATTTAAACACCGAGATGCCCTCCCTCCCTCAGACCATGGGGCCAAAACCAAAGGGGGTTTGGAATTTCCCAACTCCACTGCCAAAGATCATCTTGTATTGGGACAACAGTCGAGGATGACTCAGAATGTAATTAGGGTTGTGCATCTAAGCAAATGACACAATATAGCTTGTGGTACTAAAAAAAAAAAGAAGAAGAAAGAAGGAAAGAAGAAAAGAAAAGAAGACAAGGCCCAGGAAAAGGCTGCTAATGTTTCCACACAGAGACAAGACTGTGGCAGAAAGACACCAAAACCTCCTTAATTAGCAAATTATAGCACAGGGGCTGATAAAACTCCGTGTTTTGTAGCTGAGCTACCCACTTATTGCTCCTCCCCTCTCATCATCTGCACAAGTGAGAACACTTCTAATGTTTATACTTAAAACAAATGACACGGGGGGAAGGTTTCTAATAAGAGGCTGAGCTGAAGCCCCATTTCTAAGAAAATAGAATGGCTCTAGTGTTTTGTCAGCATTCTTGCTAATGCCACAACCAACAGGATGAAACAGGCGCATAGCACAGAAGACCCTGTAGCCCAGACTTGTTTATCCACAGGCTGCTGGTCTGTATTGTTATCCAGGTGCTTTTTCTTTTCTGATATGTATCTGCTTTGGGAATATTTCCCTGTTCTTGTGATGATGGGCAGGAGAAAGAAAAGACATGAAATTCCCTTGCCTGTGTGCCTCTAAAATGTCACCTCACAGCATGTCCAGACACCCAGCCAAGAAATGGCTTAGTCAGGCTCTCTGCCAACTGGCATGAACCTGAAGATTACTGGGCCTCCTGGAGGGCAATCTTTTTCCCACACAACAAACCTTACAATTTACCTTGCAATGGTCCCAAAATTCATACTAATTCCTCTTGCAATATAGGGCAGGGGTCAGCTAACTTTTTCTCAGAAGGGCTGGATATTAAATATTTTAGGCTCTGTGGTAACTCCTCAACTCTGCTTTTGTAGGAGGAAAGCAACCATAGACAATGCATAAATGAATGAGTGTGGCTCTGTTCCAATAAAACTTTATTTACAAATGCACAGACAATATATAAAGGAAGGAATGTGGTTGTTCTTCAATAAAGCTTTATTTACAAACAGAGGTGGCAGGAAGGATTTGGCCCAAGGGCCATCACTGGCTGATCCTTGATAGAGAGGATGGAAACTCGGAATATTAATAAAATTTCTGCCATTATGTAGTTAAAAAGGTAATGTGTAAAATATAGTTGCATCTAAATTTCATACATCAATTTGATTATAGTCCAAATCCGCTCATGGACTTCATTTGTTTCCCTATTTATTAAAAAATACTAAATAGAGCCAGCTATGCTATAAGCATTGTGCCAGAAAAGTCAATCTGCTACCAGAAATAATAAAACAGAATAATAAATAAAAACTGGTCAACAAGACAGGTACAGGATGTACCTCATAGAGCATAGTGTCTATGAAAATACAGAGTCACTCATTCTGCAAATATTTATTGAGGTCCTACCATGTGTAATCCACTCTTCTAGGTAGAAGGTATACTGCATCAAGATAGACAAGGCCGCTGCTCTAATAGAGTTTGCATTCTTAGTAGGCGAAGACAGAATAAATAATCTGACAATAACTAACACAGCATTATGCAGTAGTAAATACCATGAATAAATAAAACAACATAATATGGTAGAAAGTCTCTCAGCAAAGTGGGGAAGGTGGTAGGGAATGGTGCTCAGAGATTTTCTGAGAAGACTGCTGAGTGAAGACCTGAATGAAGAGAAGGAGCCAACCATGCGAAGATCAGGGGGAAGAATTTTCTGAGCTGAGTAAACAGCTTGTAAAGTCCCTGAGGCAGGAATGAGCCTGTCTGTCAGAGAAATAACAAGAAGGCCAATGTCACTTGAGTGTCTGGAATGTCGTTTCAAGGTAGTAAATGACGGGGCCAGTGAGCGGTGTGGGGAGACCATATAAGACCTCCTGGTAAGAAGTCAGATTTTATTCCTATGTAATGAGAAGTTGTAGAAGGATTTTTAAGAGGGAAAATGACATTCTTATTCATTTAAAATTTCATTAAACCAATACTTATATATGAGAGGAGTGCTATTAAAAGAAAGCTCAATGTGAAATGGTACAGTCAGGGGTAAGGAAGGACTGTAATTGCCCATAGAAGCCCATAGAAAAAGACCTACTTGCCATAGCCCTAAAACCTGAGATCTCTCAATGGAGACAGTTTGCCAAAAGGTTGTGATAGCACTAACTGCTAGCTTCTGGGGCTGAAAGGGGTTTTTTGGATCTTTTGATTCTAAAATGTAATAAGCAAACAATAACACCTAACTATTTGTTGAAAAGTTAATACAGATTCTGAAGGGCTCTTACTTGGCTTGAAAATCAGGGGTCTATTCTTCAAATGAAGTTGATGGGGACATTTCTCCAACTCGATTTAAAAGACAATTATTTCTATTAATCTTTCTCAGCAACTGCTACTTTTCCCAATCTGTAGGCATAAATTGTGCATGTATCTTATTTTCACCTTTAGTGACAAAATTTTCACATTTAGTGACAAATTTTCACATTTAGTGACAAACTATTAAAATCGTACTTATTAAATATCTACTTTTTTTTTTTTTTTTTGAGATTGAGTCCTGCTCTGTCGTTCAGGCTGGAGTGCAGTGGTGTGATCTCGGCTCACCACAACCTCCGCTTCCTGGGTTCAAGTCATTCTCCTGCCTCAGCCTCCCTAGTAGCTGGGATTACAGGCACGCACCACCAGGCCCAGCAAAGTTTTTGTATTTTTAATAAAGACAGGGTTTTGCCATGTTGACCAGGCTGATCTCGAACTCCTTACCTCAGGGGATTTGCCCGCCTTGGCCTCCCAAAGTGCTGGGATTACAGGTGTGAGCCACCGCGCCCGGCCAATGTCTACCCATTTCACACGTTTAGGAAGTTCCCACAAATGTGAAAATAAAACATAAGAGCATTGTCTCTGACTTAGTGTTGCACAGCCACCACCGGCCACCGAAACAATAATATACCAGTGAGAAGTAAGTTCTCATGTGCACATATTATACAGATATATATTATGATAATCAAGTTCTCATGGGCACATATTATATAGATGTATATTATTATATTTAAGTTCTCATGTGCACATATTATACAGATATATACATATTATATAGATGTATGCAGTAAATGGCTCCCTACTGTACTGAACAAGAAATACTAAGTTCTTGTGCTTATAGAAGTACAAAACATTATCACACAAGAGAATATCTAGCTGACCCTCAAGTAGCCTAGTGCTAACATTTAAGCAAACTTTAAAGTAGTTACAAGGTCCCTTAAATTGCATTATTTTATAGTTACCACTATATACTTGAGCACTTGATCTCTTAAAAACTGATTATTACTATAACAGAGAAATTAATCCAGACCCTTAATGAACATGTTCAGAGATATAAAAATGGATAAGCGACATTTACTACACTTGAGGAACTCACAGTCTAGGTGGGAAAACAAACCTAGAAACAAATAATTAAAACAACCACCACAACAACTTAGAAGTACAGTGTTAACATGATACAGTCAATGTACTGCAATGACATTTGAGAACTCGCCCTGGGAGGGTAAGTGGAATGTGGGTAGATTTCCTGGAGAAACTGGCAACAGAGCTGACCCTTAGAGAATAATTAAGAAGTTGAACTAGAGTGACTAGAGAAGTTTTTGAGATTCTAGATCACTGGTTAAATATAATTTGAATAATTAATAAGCACCTACTCTGGACCCAATATTGTTTTAACTAGTATTAGGACAAAAATAACTGTAGGGTATAGTCCTTGCATATAGGACAACTTACAATCTATTGAGGAGGTAAGGTGTATGCCTCAAATAAAATGCTGATGGTAGACAGCAAAGTGCAGATTGCAATAGATAACGCATTCATTTGTTCATTTAACAAATATTTATTTTATATTTATTTTATAAATATGTTATATACTCTTCCAGGCACTGAAGATATGATATTGGACAAACACACAAGGTCACCGGCCTCGTGGAGGTCACATTCTAATGGATATTAATAGGGATTAATATATATGTAATATATGGGTTTAAAAAAATCATCATCATCAATGTGTTTTGGGTAACAGCATTCCAAATCTTAACTCTGAAGAAAAGAATACAATCTGCAAATAGAGGACATCCTTAACCAAAAAATGTCATCAATAGAAAAACAGCTAAATAGTCCAGTAAAATCTTTGTATTTCTTAAAATATTCTGGATGACAATTCATAACCATATTTTCCATTAATAGTCATCAATTTGAGCTAGTGTAAAATATTTATAGCAAATAGACTATTGTTTTCTGTTACAAGGCATTATCCACTCAATTTATTTAAATTTGTAACCAAAAAAGACATCATTTGGCAAAAGCAAAATAGGTCTTCTAAGGATTCCCCAAATCCTAGAACATTATACACATTTAAATCTAAATGTTTTAAATGTACATCTTTGTGAACTTTTTGAGATGTGGAGACAGAAAACAGTAGTTCACAAAGCACAGGATGTGGGCTAAATGTTTCCCTGTCATAGAGAAGTAGGAAGAGATCATAAGAAAGTGACAAAGACACTGGGGCCAGTTGTATTTATTGTTACTTACCTAAGATCTGGTCACTTTCAGGTGTTTACAATGACTTGCTAATAATTCAGAAAAGAGCTATATTATAGAAGAGATCAAACCCAGAAACACACCCAGGTGTTTCACAAAATAAAACTAGGATGCATAGTTTTATTCATACCACTATAATATGATGCATATTATTCATACCACTCTTCCTGGTCTGAGAAGTCACAATAATGCTATCAACCTGCCTCATTTTAATCAACCAGTGATTATGGAAAGTTGATCTCTTTGAATTAAATCCATCACATCAAGAAAGCAGTGCCATAACAGTTCCAGTATTTATGGTGACCGACAAATCATTTGCCCCCTTGCATGCCTTGCTTCTCATCCTGTTCAGTTGCAAGACCAGAAAAGTTGAGGGAGGAGGTTTCCCTTCATGGAAGGGGATGCATTAACATAATTATCATATAGCTTCATTTAGCATTGATAACACATGTATTCTGCCTCAAGATCTTTCCTGATAGCGATGCCATGAGCTTCATAATAATCACTATGCTTTGATTAATTATTTTGCGGAATAAATGGATGAATTAATTTCACTTACATACACTGATAGCCTCAGTTTCTGCAGGGTATTGCTTCCGTCTATGGCAACTACTTAGAAGTAATACAAATTGCAGTACTGAGCATACCAAATAGTTACAGTAAAAAGATTCCCATTTCTATTATCAGAATCAATATATCACATGAATTTTAGAACTTGGAGTGAAGAAAACTCCTAATTAAGGGAAACTTATGAAAGCCTTTAGCAAGTTCTTTGTTGAATGCATTTATTTGGTTTCTTGATCCTCCAACCAATCACATTGACAATGACAAAAGATATGCAAATTTAAACTGACAATAGTCAAGCCACACTGCTCTGACTCATACCAATAGGAACGTTTTCAGCATATATTCAGCTTGATATTTACACTTGAAAGGGTCAATGTAACCAAAGAACATTTTAATAGTTATTTTTGGCTATAATCTGAAAGCTATCCCACAATCATTGACCAAGAACAATGCAAACAAGAATCAAATTTATTTTGCAAAATAAATTAACATATGAAACACGTGCATGATTTAAGCCCAGCAGAATTATGTGTTTACCCTGTCACTGGTGAATAATTGCATAGCAACAAGAAATATGCATTACTATGTTTGAATCACTATTTTGATTATACGTTTTAAGCAAACAAAACATTACGTTTTTGGTAGAATAGATCATTCGGGGTAACTTGGGACTAAATTTTCCTCCCCATTCCCTCAAAGAATCCAGACTAATATATGATTGGATTCTCACTAAAAACTATATGGATGGTGTACTGAAGAATAACAACAAGCTATTCAACCAAAATCATTTGTTTACAATGGAAATAAGTTTTACCAAAGAAAAATACAAACATCCTATTATAAACTACTATTGAAAGTAGTGCCTAAAATTTAAGCTACAATTGAAAAAAAACCGAGAGTTCTGTTTGCTTTTTATTCTTCTACCTACCTACTGATTGCGTATTACAGTCCTATAGTCTGTAATAGAAAGATTACATTATCAGGTTTGGAAACTGTAGAACTACTAAGTTCCAGTTAATGTGTCAAATAAAATAACAGTGATCTTAGTTCAGTCCCTAGTGGACAAAAGTAGAATAACTATTACTTGGCATGATTCAGCAGGCGATGACCTAAGCGAGTGTGATCACACAGGAACAAAATAGAGCATTTGTCCTTTCCCTATCTTTTATCTTTTTAAAGGGATTGCCTCGTTTACAGACTAACTTAAAGAAGCCTGATTGCATACCTATTTATATGTACCAAGTTAATCCATTAACGAGGGAGAGAAGCTTTTCACAAATTGGGACATTGCCTCCATTCTAGTGGCATAGTCAGTGGAATATACTTATTCTCGGCTGCCTATTATTAAACAGAGTGCAAAGACAGAATGAATTGCAGAAGTGTGGTCATAATTTAATAGGCATATCTTCAACAAAAACTTTTAAATGGTTTGTAGATAAATAACTGGATAAACTATTTGATTTGATTTCTATAAATTGAGTTTACATTCATACTCGACATTAACATTCATCAAATAACATGGATACTTAAACTTGCCAGGTACTGTCTCTGTAACTACAATGCCCTGAGAAGAGAGGTATTTCAGGAATATAGTAGAGACTACATGTTGCGTTCAGCCCAAATCTGCAGGTGCATGTCTTCCTCAACAGCCAGCGTGTTCTCATTGTGAGCAAGCAAGCCCTTTCTGACAGTTCACATTACAACGTATCTTTTTAAATTTTTTTTTCTCAAGGACAGAAGAAAAAATATTTAACAGAAATCAGTCCTCTACTATTCTACCACTTGCTGAAATTAACAGTTCCCTTTACATAAATAAACAATTTCTCCAACCAAATATCATATTTTACATTTACTCTCACTTCATGTTAATTTTTCTAAAGGTTAAAAAAAAAAACAAATACTTTGTGATGATTTGCCACCCCAGTGGCACAAAATTTTCTGGTGCAAAATCGATTTGATCTTATTAATTAGTATAGTCATTACGATTATTTATTTTTCACCAACTTGCTTAAGAGGTACATGCTTTCTTTCTTAAGGTAGAGTTTTGACAGAAAGACTCTTAATGCTGAACTTTAAACAAGAGAAACCAGAAATGTCATAAAATTTACCAGGGCTAGACACACACACGGGGTGCCCCCACACATTCATAGGATTGCGCAAGCCCCCAAACCTTGGCTTACCCAGGAAGCCAAACCCAGATGGCCGTCTTGCAATTGCAAACACTGCCCCCCTGGAGCAAAAGGTAAACACACAAATGCGCCCCTAAGGAACTTTAAGTTAGCTGCAGTGCAAGAACGGAAAAAGCTCCGTGCTATTAGAAACTGAAAGCAATCACTTACTTTTTGCAGCCACTGAGTATAATTTTCCATCACATGTTCCAGATGTTGAAGTTTCTGGGAAGAGAAATCCGGTTCCACGTGTGGAGCATCTCTCTGCAGAGCGTTTGTGTTGTACTGGTCTGTCGTACTCTCACGACAGTTCCCATCGTGTTCTGGAAGAATGAAAGTATAGGCACATTGCCCATGTTGAATCCGGTTATATCTTCTCCCACTGTTTTCTGGACTTCGGCGCTGGTTGCTGCACCCTGTGTGAGTCAGAATGGCAGCGAGGAAAGCAAAGGAAAGGAAAACTGTCATTGTACTGCCAGCACTCTCCTTCCGTGCCTCTCGCAAAACTTGCTCCTTTCTTCTGACCTCTAAACTAGTTCTTTATTTCAGGTAAAACTGCTTGTTTGTTTGACTCTCTCCCCCTCAAAGAAAGCGTTTGAAGAAGAATGATAGAAAACTAGCCATTTGTTAGCTTTGTTCTAAAATGTTAAAATTTTTTATTTCACTGTAATGATATTTTCCTTCGTTAAAACTTGAGATATTTATTGCATAGTAGCTGAGATTTATTGTTTCCTCTCTGTGTGACCGTTCAGCGTGGAGCCTGCCTGAGTCAGCTGCGTGTACATATTCTAGACCCTTTCCTCTACCCTATCTGCTTCAGATCTGCTATTTTCTTCCAGACCTCAGTGAGTTTTATTAAGGTTGCACATCCAAGCCAAGCTGGAAGCAGGCAGCCTTTCACAAGATGACTTGACAGGAATGCGTGAGTGTGCCCCTATGCTAAGGATTGCTGATGGCTTAGGGCGGCAGGATCGTCTTACAAATTGGCTAGATGCGCATGACCTCGATCATGTATGGCCCTCCGCCCCCTTCCGCAGACAATTGCCTTGAGCCTTTAGCAGATTCATGGCAAATCAATAAATAGAGCAGTCCACCTTAATACACTTTTGGTGTGCATGCTGACCTACTAAAATACAGCCAACTAGCAGTATGTTTTTAAAGTTACTATTTAGTCGAGGGACCCTAAGAAGAAAATTGGCATGATGTCCAATGAAATTATTTTTGATAGAGAATGATAAACCCGTATCATTATTAAATGTCTTTTAAAAAACATGTATTCTTGACTCTGAGGAAAAATATGTAAAATAACAATTTTTACAGGGGGCATTCTTTCATCGTATTCACTTAGACTTTTAGGAGTTGAAGAAAATAATCAGAGAGGATCAAAGTAGCAAGAAAATTAGCATCATTTGTTGCTCAAAGCAATATGTTGCACAAAGCAATACAGTATATGCATATTAAAGAGGATTATCTAAGTACCTTTTGGTATAGGGGTCTTAAATGAAACTGGTGTCCTGATCAGAATGCAACCCTTCGTGTTCCGTGTATATAAACTGAGCAACTTCCCTACAAAAACAATGTGGCTACAATTTAAAGCAGTGGCTTGAGAATTATTAATTCCTGTGGTATATCCTAATCCTATATTTTACAAGGATCTCTTTGGTGGCTATGGCTGTCTTTAACACTGGTATGGAAGTTTACATAAAAACCTCCTGTGGCTGCACAGACACACCATGTGAGAACAAGCATACATCAGGTGTGCTAACAGCCAGCAATGGGCTGCACAGGAGACATCTCTGTGCTTCTGTGAAGGAAGAAAGAAAAATTATCAGAAGATGATTTCCCAAAGGCAGCGTATAAACCTTTGAACAAAGGGACCCGTAAATATAAAGAGGCGATAATTTTAGAATTCAGGGAATGGCTCTGAGATGTTTACTAGATGCAGAAAACATGAACTATGAGTTGGGATTTTCATCAGGAACTGGGAGGGCTTTTAGGCAACTGCAGTCATGGTGTAAAAACAGAAGCCACAGCTGTCATCTCCATGTCCTGGAAGGAGAACAGGGCAGTGGGTGAAGGTTGGTAGTGGTTAGAGATGGGCATTTAGGGAGAAGTTAGAGGAGAGGTCAAAACAAATTCCAGAACTAATGCGATTTACTTGGGGAGAGAAACCTTGCTGAGATTCATCAGTCCTTTCCACACTAAATAACAAATTTCTGATCGGACAGATATAGAAGCAAATTATGCCAAACACGGCAATAAAATATTTGAACCACTTTTGCAGCCTCTTGAACTTTTGCGTGTCTCCTCATTGAGTCATGCATCACTCCTGTGCAACAATAATAATGGCATGCATTAAGACCTTACTGTTTTCCAGGCGAAGCACTCCTTATGCACTATCTCATTTAATCATTCCAACAAACCTAAGATCATGGATATTATATTTAATCCCAATTGATCAATGGGAAAACTGAGTCACAGAAAGGATAACAGGATGTAATTCACAGAGCTGGCAAGTGATGGCGCCAGTTTGTGAACTCAGGCAAACTGACTCAGCCTGTTTCAAACCACCAGGCCAGCCTGCTTTTGGAAATCTCTGCAAGGAATGAAAGCAATTTCAAAAGCGCTCCAGCTGCATTGATTTACAGTCCTAAAGCGGGAGAAGTGACGTACCTAGAAGAAAAAGGACTGTAAAAACCAGAGTATCTCTCCAAAGTGATTAAGGTGTTTTCTAGTGTGCACGTGCGCGCGTGCACACACACACACACACACACACACACACACACACACACAGAGTGACAGGTAACCTATGCACAGCCACAAAGATGAAGTGCACTGGCAAAATGTAGGTTGTCTAAGAACACTTTCCAATAATGCTTGATTTGAAAATTATCCATGGAAAGAAGAGAGTCCAAACCTGAGACCTAGAAATGTTTTGTGAAGAACTAAATACAGTAGAAAACTGGCAGAAGACTAATGGATGAGTGGTGAGGTTTCCATTAAATTGCTCCTGTGTTTTTAAACAGCTGAGACTGTTAAAAATCTGTTCCTCCACGTGTGTGTCTCTGTGCGTCTATGTGTCCATATCCATGTGAATTTTCGCAATTAGAATAAATGAAAAGCAGGAATGCACAATTTCCTGAGGGAAGAGTAGACAACTAAGAAAGGGAAGCCTGAAATGCAAATAAAAAAGGAGGGGTCAGGGGACAAAGAGACAGAGAAAAACATAGAGACTGATTTATTTTTTTTTCCAGAAAAACAAAATCAACCACAAACTATTCTGGTATTATTCTGAAAAAAATGTCTGAAGATGAATTTTAAGCAATGAGAAAACCCAAGGATGTACAGAATTGACTCCTGTGTTTTTGGAACTCCAGTTAAGGAGACTGTAGGCACATTTAAGGATACTGACACACTGAAGATAATATGTTTTGGGGATCATGCATCTAGGCAACAGCAACACTGTTGTTTGTTGTTGATTATTCAGAAATGGGGCACAATTCAGGGTGCATTAAAATTTAGAGAGTAGGGCCGGATGCAATGGCTCATGCCTGTAATTCCAACACTTTGCGAGGCCAAAGTGGGAGGATCGTTGGAGCCTAGGATTTTGAGTACAGCCTGGGCAGCATAGGGTGACCCTCCCTGTCTCTACCCAAAATAAAATAAAATAAAACTTAGTCAGGTATGGTGGCATGGCCAGGACCTGTGGTCCCAGCTACTCAGGAAGCTGAGGTGGGAGAATCGCTTGAGCCCAGAAGGTTGAGGCTGCAGTGAGCCATGATTGCCACTGCACTCCAGCCTGGATGACAGAGTGAGACCCTTTTTAAATAACAATAATAATAATAATAATAGGCAAATAATAAGAATAAGCCAATTAAAATTCATCTACCAAACCTCCATGAAGGGTAAAATATTTCTAAGAACTAAAAAATTATATTCAATTGAATTCTGTGGTAGCTTGAACCCAAAACTTTGTGTTTTATTAGAACTCTGGAATAAGGAAGTGTAGGCTTTAAGGTTTTGATCTCATATCTACAAAGAGTCCTAGTAAATGTCCCACTCATTCTGAAATTTCCAAAGGGACCGAGAGCCATTTATACCAGAACTTCATGTGCCTAAATCTGTCCTAGGAACCAGTTTTTGATAATTCTTTGGTAAAGCTTTCTTAATTTCTCCAGGTCCAATAAATGGTTCTCTGTGTTAAATTTCAATAACCTTCTCTTCATGTCTCCAAAACTGCACTGCTCACGTTGCTTGCTAATTGTTGCCTTTTTTTTTTTTTATCTGTCTCTTCCTTTTACTGTGAGCTGGTAAAGTGATCTTCTCTTTGTCATCACTGATTCCTCAACATTCACTCTGCACTTTGTTTGAGGGAATGAAAGAATAAGCAAATAAATGAATGAACTGATTAATGACTCAATTGGTGCAACTTCCTGACTCTCTATCTGGTTACTACATGACTGGCCACATTCATTGCATTTGTTGGGTGAGTTTGCCTAGAATCCCTAGGCATAAAGAACTGGATAAAGCCAAACTTATTCTAAAGAATTCGTTAGGCCGGGCGCGGTGGCTCAAGCCTGTAATCCCAGCACTTTGGGAGGCCGAGACGGGCGGATCACGAGGTCAGGATATCAAGACCATCGGGGCTAACACGGTGAAACCCCGTCTCTACTAAAAATACAAAAAATTAGCCGGGCGTGGTGGCGGGCGCCTGTAGTCCCAGCTACTCGGGAGGCTGAGGCAGGAGAATGGCGTAAACCCGGGAGGCGGAGCTTGCAGTGAGCTGAGATCCGGCCACTGTACTCCAGCCTGGGTGACAGAGCGAGACTCCGTCTCAAAAAAAAAAAAAAAAAAAAAAAAGAATTCGTTAGACATAAGAGCAAAGTGCAATAATAATTCATAGTATTATTTAACCCTTAACAAATAATTTTCTCATCTAATGTTTACAGAACCCCCATAATTATGTAATATTATATACTATTGTTCCCATTTTGCTGATGAGAAATGTGGAGCCATAGAGGTTAATTGCCCAGGACCTATGATATCTTAGGAGGCAGAACAGGAATTTGACCCTCAATCCATCTAACTCTGAGGCTCACATTCATTTCCCACTGAGCTATATTGTTTATGACAATACTTCAATATTGAGAAAATATTTCTTAGAATTTAGGGGACAGGAACAACATGGTGACTCCCCCACTTCAGAGGTCCCTTTCCTCTGAAACCCAGGGCTTTCACAGATTCATGTTATGATCTTCCAAAACAGGGATAATATTAAACCAGGATGCACCAGTATGATTAGATGTGCTTACCAACAGCCAATCTGATTAATTGGGTTATACTTTAGAAATACTCTACATGGTTGGTCCTATGCCATGTCATCTGTTAGATATCTTGATCATCACTCAAAGTCTACAGTAAAATCAAAATATATGAAAAAAAAATAGTATTTATTTCTCAAAAATACCACCAGGCAATGAGATTCAAGGAAACACTCCTCTGGTCTTTATACAACCACTTATAAGGGAAAAGGGGGTGGGAAAGTATTCTCCTACTTTGTGTTCTGAACACAATGTGGTTCAGCACAGTAAGGGTCCCATATTCTATGGGTCTGCTCAGGCACTTTTAGGGATCAAGACTATCATCAGGGCTATAGAAGTGGCAGCTCTATCTAAAAGGAGGAAAGGCTCTTGGCTGTAGTTCCTGGAAGCAGAGCCAAGACTCCTTCACTCAACTATGTAGGCAGCAAAAGTATCCACAACAGATGGAAATATCACAGTGAACAAAACCAAAAACAGAAGAAGATGGAGGATATCACCTGGTAACTGAGGGCACTTCGTGAGTACATGCAAAATATCCATTTAGAACTCCCATACTAACCGGGAGGATGTTACAAAAAGCTGGAAACACTGCAGCAAGTGGGATGAAGACAGGAGGCATATAGATAAGTGAGGAAAATAAAAATGATTATGTAAATATTCCTCTGCCTTTTGATGAGAGAAATTTCTGGTAATTGTTAGGTGTCTTGTTTGTTAAGTAGGTTTAATTTTATTTTA
Organism: Theropithecus gelada; assembly: GCF_003255815.1. NCBI lineage: Eukaryota > Metazoa > Chordata > Mammalia > Primates > Cercopithecidae > Theropithecus > Theropithecus gelada. The sequence continues at coordinate 109,711,778 of NC_037676.1, forward strand.
TTTTTGAGACAGGGTCTCACTCTGTCACCCAGGCTGGAGTGTAGTGGCATGATCTCAGTTCACTGAAGCCTCTGCCTCCAAGGCTCAAGTGATCCTTCTACCTCAGCCTCCCTAGTAGCTGGGACTACAGCCATGCACCACCATGCCTGGCTAATTTTTGTTTTTGTGAGATGGAGTTTCACCATGTTCCCCAGGCTGGTCTCAAATTCCTGGAATCAAGCAAACTACCAGCCTCAGCCTCCCCAAGTGCTGGGGTTATAGGCATGGTAAGTTGGTTTCAAACTATAGATATGCAAGTTGGAAACCGCTGGAACTGAATTAATTTGCTCTACCTAGGAAAGGAGGGAAGGGATTAAGAGACTCAGGGAAAGATCTAGAAGTGGGGGACTGGAGCTAGAGAGGTTTAGAGGTTCTGTGTCAGGCAGAGCTGCTTAAAGAGAGAGAAGGCCTGTGGCTGTGTAACCATGAGAGACTTGGGAATATATATCAGGAGATTTGGAGTGAAATAATGTTTCCAGTGAGATCAACCTCATCTGTTTCAGTAAAATATATACTTTGGGGCAAATGACTTCTTAAGGGTGAATAGGAGGAATTGAAGCATTGGTCTTTGCTTCAAACATGGGAACAGTTAACATATGTATTACATAGACTATTAATGTGAATGCAATTGAAGTCATTTGTTGCAGGTTTGTTTTTCACTCTAGATCAGAGTCCCGAGGGCTAGAACTGTGTCTGTCTTATTGATCTGTCTGTCCCCTTTTCCTGGCACAGAGGAGGAACTTTATAAATATCCAGCTGACTGACTGATTCATTCACCTTAAATCTCAATGATGAGACGTGATGACACAGAGCCAGTCCCTTACAAGTTTTCAGGTGCTAGACTTGCATAGACCCTAGAGATCTCACTTTGTGGTGAGTCACAGAAGGCACCCAGAGTCCATAGATTGCAAAAGTCAATCCCAGTAATGGTAGTGGAATAATACCTAACACTTCCAGCCACCTATGAATGTTGCCAAGGTTGAAAAACCATTCAAGAAACATCTCAAAAATACTTTTCAATGTGAGATTAGTTGTTAAATCTACAATGAAGGTAACTTCTAAATATACACAAGCCAGAAAAGAAAACAAAGAGCTGAGGACTGTATGAAGCAGAAATACAGATGCCAACATTCCCCTCATACCAGAAAGAAGGACTTCCATTGGAGACCCCATGAGATTTTATTAGAAAAAACATATAAACTACCTTGCATTTACTAACTGCCTCCTTCTTTCTTCTCTTTTTCCCTACAGAAGTCTTGATTCCTAGATGAGAGAAGAATGCAAAGGCCTCTCTGTCTCAACTTTTCCAACTCCAGAAAGCACATGTATTTCACATGTTCTAAGAAACTCTCAAAAAGAACAAGTAATTTCAAGAAATGCCTGGAATTACCATTTGATGGGTTATGGTACCCAATGGGACTTGGATAGTTCTTATAGCTGGTTCTTGTAGCCAAAGTACCCTCCACTGAGAGTAACTGAGTGATGTAGGACTTTCCGTTCAGAGGAAAATCTATGTTGTGGTCACAGAGTTGTGACAACCTCCACTCATAAGTTACAAAAAGAATCATTCACAAGCATTGTAAACTCAGATTTAAAAAAAAATACTAGGGAAATAAGATCCTTAATGTTTTCTAAAATTGCTTGTTTTTCCTCTCTTAGTCTTATTTTTATACTCTCTCTTAATCTAATCTTACTTCTGATGTAATACTGTCTTATCTCTCTTTCCTCCTGCCAGATTGGATGAACTGTTTCATAGTGGTTAAGGTGGGAGGATACAGACTGCTTTGTTTTTTTTAATTTCTTGTCTATGCTAGTCTATGTTAGATGATTTTAGACAAGACATTTAATTATTCTAAGCTCAGCTTCCTTATCTGTAAAATGAAGACAGTAATAACGGTACCAATTTTATAAGAACGTTGTGAAGATTAAATAAGGTAGTGGATATAAAGTACTGAGCACAGTGTCCAGACCATATCCAAGTGCTCTCAATGCTAGTTCTTGTTTCTAACTGTGAGTTCTTTTTTTGTGCTAAAAAATTATGCTACTTTTTGCCTTGTTTAGTTGAATTGTATAAGTACATTTACCTAATTTCATTCCCTATCATTTTGCCCTCCTAAATGTTTAAAATTATTTCTGAACATCTTTAAAAAATCACAAATTTAAGAAGCACATTTTAAAATGAGAGGATGCCCAAGTTCACAATGATATTCATGTAAATAGCTCTGGTTTCTTGAGGGCAATATTGTTCTTTACTGCTGCATCCCCCTAGCACCTGAAACAGTGAATGCCTGTCACATAACTGGTGCTGGAAAGGTATTTGTTGAATGAATAAAATGAGTTGGGGACAATTTAGTAACAATGTACTACTCTGGCTACTGAAACCAGAGAAACATCAAGTAGGGCAAACAGACATGTAAAGCAATCACATTTGATAGTGAAAATTTTATGCCCTGAGAACTATGGGAGCAATGTGGATACCGTTTATGGCTTCATCACCATGACTTGTTATCCAACTCATTTCCGGCCAATTCAACCGGATGACCTTATTTTCAAGAACTTCTTTTATGGCTAGACTTGTGGCATATATCATTCCATTCTGTTTCCTCAGAGATAATGTGTTTGCCTCTGATACACCAAAAATGAACTGGAACACTCTATTATTAATCTTACATGAAAAACACAGTTTGGTATGAACTGTGCATAAGAAAGATCTTATTTTATATTTTTTATATATATATATATATATATATATATATATATATATTTTTTTCCCAAAGCCAATTTCACTCCCTCTCAGGCTCTAATCAGATTAGAAATTTGGTAATTAAATTAGAAAATAAATTCTAGTGGTATATAAAACACTTAAAAACATGATTGCTTAAACCTGGTTCTTAGTTCATAACTGACCCATAAAGACTAGTCCTTTAATGTTAACCATAAACAAAGAACCTATTTGGTCTCTGAAAAGTTTATACTTTCTTTTCCATTGATTACATGTCTTTGTTCTTTCCTGTTGATCTTTCTCTTCTAAATAGCACAAATCTTTAAAGGGAGGATTGTGACAATTAAAGGCTAGAATAGAAGAATAGAAGACAACCATGACTCAAACATGGGAAAGGATTGTCATAGCCACATTGTTCTTCATAGCTAAATTTTCCTGCCACTTGTGATATGTACAAATGGATCACTTTTAGCGCCAGAAGCACTGAACAGGCTGCATATTTTGCAAAATGTTTCCCAAATTTTTGTTATGTTTATGCCACCTTGGTGGTATTTGCCATGCCCTGTGTACTACTATGTACCTACATAGTTTCCTTAACTCTGTTTTAAACTGTCTACGTGTCTTAGATTTAACCTAAACAATAGTATTGGGGAAAACAAGCACTCGTTCTTATATATTTTATTTTATATTAAAATAAGTACACAATATGAAAATGAGTATCTGTCCATGTGCTACCCCTCAAATATTCCATTTCCCAGGGGAACATGTACCATACTTTAGGAAATATTACTTAGTGCTATCAAGAGTAGAGACATCCTCTCCTGCAAGATGAATAAAACGATGCCTCCTGTCAATATACCCATGGAAAAAAACTGTTGTAGTTACAGTTCCTCAAGATCTGTTTGCCTCATGTTCAGAATGCTTGGTGATTGCTTCCATTCTGTAGTCTAATCAGAAATACAAAGGATGCTTTTGCATCAGAAGCTTCTGCATTTATGCTGCCAGTGAGCACATGAAGAACTTCCCTCGGTCCCACCCAGGGAAGTCATGGCTGGGATTTGCAATAGCCCTATTTACAGTGCTGTCCACTAACAGAAATGCCCAACTGAAGGCCTAAGCTTGCAACTAATGATTGACCAGGAATTTCAATAGCTCTTTTATTGATTCTGGCATTGGAAAGAATAACGTAGTTATTTAGTATCTGAAGAGTAAATCTTCACTCCCTTTTAGTCTTGCGTTTGGAAGAGTGTTGGGGAAATAGTAAACACATTTCCTCTCAAGAGTTGCATTCCCCTTGGAGAATTTACATTCCTTCCTGACATCCTTCAAAAAGCCATAAAAACATATCAGTTCAAAGAGGGAAAGGAGAGTTAATATTTAAAGGAGCTGCTAGGAATCTATTACTCTCAGTTTAATAACAGCTACCATTTCTGGAGTGTCTGTGATATACCCAGGGCTATGCTAATTAATGTGCTTGCATTATCTCATCTATAACAATGGTCACAACAACAAAATATAGGACCTTTTATTACCATCATTTCGCAGAGGAAGAAACAAACTTAGAGAAGCTGCAGGAAGGACTCAAAGCCAGTGTTTTCTGAACCCAGACCTGAAGTTTTTAACCGTTACATATATATAAACCCTCAGTCTTTTTAAAGCATCTGCTCATTTAAATCCCAAATTAATTATCTTCCTGATTTTAGTGTACATTTCCTTATTTGCTAATCTAATAAGAAGCATAGAACTTGATAGCCAATTAGACTAAAGAAGTCATAAGAATTAAAAAAGGAAGTTATCCCCCAAAAAGTTAATAATTACAGTACACTTACTGTATGTCAAGTGCTTTATGTACATTATCAAATTTAACCCTTAATACAATCATATCATACGAATTTTACAGATGAAGAGACTGAAGCATTCGAAATGGACTTGCCTAAGATTATATAGAAGGGACATTTTAACCAGGCCATTTGACTCAAGGGCCCAAACATCTTAATTAACGTGCTAAGGAAAACTCTCTAAAATTTGTGACAAAAAAAAGCATGTTTAAGGTACTTACATGTAGGACTGTAACCAGCTGTATCCTCATCTTCACTGGGAGCAAAGGACAAGATTCAGAGTTCTCAGCGTATCATCCCGGGTGGGCAGCTTAGTATCACCTGGGATCTTGTTTGTAATGCAAAATCTGGGCCCCACCCAGATCTCCTGAATCAGAAACCTGAGTTTGGGTCTTAGCTCCTTTTGACAGGCCTTGCAGGAAATTCTGACGCAGGCTCAAGTTAGAGAATTACTGGTTCAATTCTTTACTCCCTAACCCTAGCAGCATCTTAGGATCAGTTGGGAGTTATGTATAAAAGTTGCCTGGGCTTGCCTCCAGAGATTCTAATTCAGTTGATCTGAGATGTAGCCTAAATGCTGGTAGTTGTAAAAATGGATCAGGTGCTTCTAATGTGTTGCCATGGTTGAGAACCAATGGCTTAATTGAAAGAGCTAACCAAGAAGAAGTGCTGTAAAAAGAGCTGAATTGGTTTAGTACCAAGAAATAAGGAGTAAACTTACTTGGATATGCCTGATATGTTTCCAGAAAGTTCTTTACTTCTAGGATTATAAAACAATTCCCTTAGTGCCTTTAAAGTTTCGTATATTTAATTTCTGGAGCATTTAAGGACACCAAGATTACTGCATATTAAATAAACCAGACTCAAGAAACCTAATAAACTGGACCTCCATAGCTCACATTGCTTTGTTGTTCTTGAAGAAATTTATCTACTAAATTTATATTTGTAAAGCCTTAAAGAATAAAATACTTGTGTCTTGATCACACGTGAGCACAATGTTGACTTTCACGTAATAGTTAACAATTGCTGTTACAACATTTTGTCTCTGTTCTCATGAAGTGTTTTGATTCGTTTCTTCCAAAATAAGCAGTCAGTGCCTGTGTTCTTAACCCCCAATACTCTATGATCTGCAGTACACCTGGGGAAAACAACAGTAACAAGTCGTAGCTCTTCTCATATGACTCACAGAGGCTTTGGAGGTACTGATTGTAACCTTTGATTATATCACATACATGGATTCTATATCTTTCACAAAGAAACCATGAAGTTTTAAAACAATTATTTTCTTATATCAAATTGGCCCCACATGTTTATAGCAACACTAGTTACAGTAGCCCAAACATGGAAACAACCCACATGTCCATTAACAGATGAACGGATAAACAAAATATGGTAAATCAATACAAATGGAATATTATTCAGCCACAAAAAAGAATGAAGTACTGATACATGCTACAACATGGATGAACCTTGAAAACATTACGCTAATAAGTAAAAGAAGCCAGACAGAAAAGGTCTTATGTGATTCCATTTACATGAAATATCTAGAATAGGTAAATCCATAGGGACAGAAAGAAGATTAGTGGTTGCCAGAGGCTGTGGGTAGGAAGGAATGCAAAGTGACTGCTTATGAGTACAAGGTGTCCTTTTGGTCTGATGAAAATGTTTTGTAACTAGAGAGAGATAATGGTTACATAATATTGTGAAGGTTATAAATGCCACTGAGTTTTGGCTTTAAAATGGTTAACTGTAATGTGTGATTTCACCTCCATAAAAAAAAATTTAAATAATTGGCACGACATCTCTACACACTTGGCATCTGTGTTTTCTTTAGATTACTATGGTATCTATTTAAATATCCATTTCTTAAAAACTTTTATTTTGAAATAGAAAGCTGCAAAGGTAAGTATAGGGAGGACTCATGTACCCTTCACCCAATTTCCCCCACTGGTTACACCTTACATAACTATAGTATAGCATCACAATCAGGACTCGGACTTTAATACACTATGAATATTGTTTTATGTCATTTTATAGAACATAGATTTGTGTACCACCACCATCCAAGATACAGAAATATCCCACCATCACAACAAAGATCTCTCGCTGAGTATTCTTTTATAGTTATAACCAATCTCTCCTTGACACCATTCCTAACTCCTGGCAGCCACTAATCTGGTTTTCATTTCTATAATTTTGCCATTTCAAGAATGTTATATAAATGGAATTATGTAATCTCTTGGAATTGAAGTGGTTTTTTTTAATCTATCATACTGTCCTTGAGATCTGTCCAAGTTGTATGTATCAGCAGTTCATTCCCTTATTGCTAAGTAATAATCCATGGCATGTATGCACCACAGTTTCTTTAACCATCACCTACCAAGGGACGGTGTGTTGTTTCTACCTTGGGGCTATTACAAATGAAGCTGCAATGAGCAGTTGTGAACAGATTTTTGTGCAGGCATAAATTTTCATATCACTGCAATAAATGCCCAAGAATGTGACTGCTGGATTGTATGGTAAATGTATATTTAGGGTTTTTTTTCTGTTTTATTTTTTGTTGTTGTTGTTAGAAATGAGGGTCTTGGTATGTTGCTCAGGCTGGCTGAGAACAGCCAAGATTAAGCAGTCCTCCCACCTGAGCCTCCCCTAAGTAGATGGGACTATAGGCACATGCCTCTATGCCTTGCTTAGTTTTTAAGAAATTGCCAAGCTGTTTTCAAGAGTGACCATACCATTTTTACATTCCCACCAGCAGTGTACGAGAGATCAACTTTCTCCATATCTTTACCAGCATTTGATATTGTTACTTTTTTTTTTTTTTTTTTTTTTGGTTTTTCTAATAGTTGCCTAGTAATATCTCATCGTGGTCTTAATTTGCATTTCCCTAATGACTAGTGATTTTAAACACTTTCTCATATGCTTATTGGCCATGGTATCCTCTCATCAATAAAATCTCTCAAGTTTTTTCCACTTTTTTAATCAGATTATTTATAGGTTTTGAGAGTTCTTTATTGATATGGTTTGACTATGTTCCTACCCAAATCTCATCTTGAATGGTAGCTCCCATAATTCCCACATGCTGTGGGAGGAACCATGTGGGAGGTAATTGTATCATCAGGGCAGGTCTTTCCCATGCTGTTCTTGTGATGGTGAATAAGTCTCATGATATCTGATGGTTTTATAAAGGGGAGCTCCCCTGCACATGCTCTCTTTGCCTGCCATCATGTAAGACATGACTTTGCTCCTCCTTTGCCTTCTGCCATGATTGTGAGGTCTCCCCAGCCATGTGGAACTGTGAGTCTATTAAACCTCTTTCCTTTATAAATTACCCAGTCTCGGATATGTCTTTATTAGCAGCTTGAGAATGGACTAATACAGTAAATGGGTACCAGTAGTGGGGTGCTGCTATAAAGATATACAAAAATGTGGAAGTAACTTTGGAACTGGGTAACAGGCAGAGGTTGGAAGAGTTTGGAGGGCTCAGAAGAAAGATAGGAAAATGTGAGAAAGTTTGGAACTTCTTAGAGACTTGTCAAATGACTTTGACCAAAACGCTGATACTACTATAGACAATGAAATTCAGGCTGAGGTGGTCTCAGATGGAGATGAGGAACTTGTTGGGAACTGGAATAAAGGTGACTCTTGCTATATTTTAATAAAGAAACTGGTGGCATTTTGCCCCTGCCCTAGAGATAGGTGGAGCTTTGAACTTGGGAGAGATGATGTAGGATATCAAGTGGAAGAAATTTCTAAGTAGCAAAGCATTCAAGAGGTGACAGAGCATAAAAGTTTGCAAAATTTGCAGCCTGACAATGCAGTAGGGAAGAAAAACCCATTTTCTGGGGAGAAATTCATGCTGGCTGCAGAAATTTGCATAAGTAAGGAGTCAAATGCTAAATACCAAGACATGGGTGGGGGTTGAGGGGGGTACATCTCCAGGCATGTAAGATACCTTCATGGCAGCCCATCCCACCACAGGCCTGGAATCCTCCGAAGGAAAAATGGTTTAATGGTCCAGATCTAGGGCCTCTCTGCTCTATGCAGCCTCCAAACATGGTGCCTTGCATCCCAGCTGTTTCAAGTCCAACCATGGCTAAAAGGGGCAAATGTACAGCTCAGGCTGTTGCTTCAGAGGGTGCAAGCCCCAACTCTTGGTGGTTTACATGAGGTGTTGGGTCTCTGAGTGCACAGAAGTCAAGAACTGAGGTTTGAGAACCTCTGCCTAGATTTCAGAAGATGTATGGAAATGCCTGGATGTACAGGCAGAAATTTGCTGCAGGGGCAGAGCCCTCATGGAGAACCTCTGCCAGGGCAGTGTGGAAGGGAAATATGGGAGTAGAGCCCCCAAAAAAAGTCCCCACTGGGGCACTGCCTAGTGGAGCTGTGAGAAGGCCACCATCCTCCAGACCCTAGAATGGTAAATCCACCAATAGCTTGCACTGTGAGCCTGGAAAAGCCGCACACACTCAATGCCAGCCCATGAAAGCAGCCAGGAGGGGAGCTGTACCCTGCAAAGTGAGAGTGGTGAAGCTGCCCAAGGCCATGGACTCCCACCTCTGGCATCAGCGTGTCCTGGATGTGGGACATGGAATCAAAGGAGATCATTTTGGAACTTTAAGGTTTAATGACTGCCCTGTTGGATATAGGACTTGCATAGAGCTTGTAGCCCCTTTGTTTGGGCCAATTTCTCCCATTTGGGACAGGTATATTTACCCAATACCTGTAACGCCATTGTATCTGGAAAGTAACTAACTCGCTTCTGATTTTACAGGCTCCTAGGCAGAAGGAACTTGCCTTGTCTCAGACAAGAGTTTTGACTACGGACTTTTGAGTTAATGCTGAAATGAGTTAAGATTTCGGGGGATTGTTGGGAAGGCATGATTTGTTTGGAAAAGTGAGGACATCAGATTTGGGGGAGGCAGAGGCAGAATGATATGGTTTGATTGTGTCCCCTCCCAAATGTCATCTTGAATTGTAGCTCCCATAATTCCCATGTGTCTTGAGAGGGACCCAATGGGTGATAATTGCATCATGGGGGCAGGTCTTTCCCATGCTGTTCTCATGACAGTGAGTAAGTCTCACAAGATCTGACAGCTTTATAAAGGGGGTCCCCTGCACATGCTCTCTTTGCCTGTCACCAGACATGACTTTCTTCTCCTTTGCCTTCTGCCAAGATTGTGAAGCCTCTCCAGGCATGTGGAACAGTGAGTCCATTAAATCTCTCTTTTTTTTTTCTTTTTTTTTTTTTTGAGACGGAGTCTCGCTACATCACCCAGGCTGGAGTGCAGTGGTGCAGTCTCAGCTCACTGCAAGTTCCGCCTCCTGGGTTCACACCATTCCCCTGCCTCAGTCTTCCAAGTAGCTGGAACTACAGGGACCTGCCACCACGTCTGGCTAATTTTTTGTATTTTTAGTAGAGACAGGGTTTCACTGTGTTAGCCAGGATAGTCTCGATCTCCTGACCTCACAATCCGCCCACCTCGCCCTCCCAAAGTGCTGGGATTATAGGCATGAGGCACTACGCTCGACCAATCTCTTTCTTTATAAATTGCCCAGTCTCAGGTATGTCTTTATTCGCAGCATGAGAATGGACTAATACATTTATATATTCTATGTATGACTTTTTTTGGTCAGATATATTGTTTACAAATATTTTCATCTGTCTGTAGTTTGTCTTTTTATTTTCTTCGTTACTTAATTATTAATTTATTTTTTTAATTATTACCCAGATAACTAAACTGAAAGTACACAAAAAGCAAACTACAAAGAAACATCCTTCATTATTATACAAGCAAAAATTTTAAACAAAATATTAAGTAGAATTCAAAAACATATAAAAATAATTATAGGAGCAAGTTGGTTTATCTTAAGGATACAAGACTCATTTAATATCTGAAAATCAACCTAGTTGATTTTGGCCTAACTAACCTAGTTAGGTTTTGGCCTAACTAAATGGCAAGGTGAGTTTGGCTAACATGGAAAACACTGGGAGGATTAGATTTGGGAAAGGCAGAGACCAGAAGCTTTGATTCAGACATGTTAAGTTTGAGATACTTATTAAAGAGCTAGCTAGTAAGCAGTTGGATATATGATCTAGAATTCAGAAGAAAGGTTCATAATAGAGATATAAATCTGGTGATTGTTCCTGGGTATATTGATGATATTGGAAGTTATGAGAGTGCAGACCACATCAAGAGAGTAAGAGTAGACAGGGAGGAGGAAAAGTCGACAACTGGGCTTTGAGGGACCCCAGTGTTAAGAGATTAGGAAAATGAAGATACATCAGCAAAGGAGCCTACAAAGGAGTAGTCGGTGAGGCAGGGAAAAAACAGGGAGGTGTATGTCCTGGAAGTCAAGTGAAGTGTGTGTTTCAAAGAGGAGGATGTTCACTATAGCAAATGTGTAGCTTTTAGATCAAGTAAGAGGAGGACTGAGAATTGACCAATGGTTTTAGCAACATGGAAGCGGACGACATCCTCTCAAAGATCAGTTTCAGAAGAATAATGAGAGTCAGAGGTGCTGATGCTGATGCTGATTAGAGTTGATTTAAGAAGGACTGGAAGGCAAGGAGCTGGCATTTTCCAATGAATAGTGACCCCTTCTCAAAGAGATTTGCCTTAAATAGCAATACCAATCTCAGAGAAGGAGGTGTGCATAAAAGGCATTTAAATTTTATTTTATTTTATTTATTTTTTATCTTATTATTATTATTTTTTGAGATGGAGTTTCACTTTGTTGCCCAGGCTGGAGTGCAGTGGTGTGATCTTGGCTCACTGCAACCTCTGCCTCCCAGGTTCAGGCGATTCTCCTCCCTCAGCCTCCCAAGTAGCTGGGACTATAGGCACGTGCCACCATGTCCAGCTAATTGTTATATTTTTAGTAGAAATGAAGTTTTATTCTGTTGGCCAGGCTGGTCTTGAACTCCTGACCTCAGGTGATCCACCTGCCTCAGCCTCCCAAAGTCCTGGGATTACAGATGCACCCGGCCTAAAAATGTTTTTGCACTGCATTTTCTGCTAAGTTTATGGGTCAGTGAGAACACAAAATTTAAACCCTTAGTTCTGGCATGAAAAATGCTAACCTGGACACATTGACCTCTTGAATATTGGCTCGGATCTTATTTGTATACCTTGCTATGCCAGTAGAGTTACTGAAACAATATCTTTGAATTTGCCAATAAATTATCCTAAGCTCTCTTGCACAAATAAGCAAGCTTTCCTCTAAGAAGCAGTGCTGCCAGAAAATAAGTCTAACTGTGGACACATGAATGCAATATAACCCTTTTACTTGGCTTTACAATTTATTTAAACAGTGAATTACATTTTTATGGCAAAAATTTTGTAGTTTCCTATTAAAGGGGACATAAATCTCCAAGATTTATGCTTGGAGATAAATACATTCATATATAAGTAGTTTTACATCTTAAAAGAATAAATTACTAGAAGAAAACATAGATGAATTTCTTTATATCCTTAAATTAAGATTTTTTTAAGTCTAGAATCAATTTTAAAAATTAATCATTTTGATTACCAATAAATATGAAAAGTCTAAATACCAAATCAAAAAGACTTTTATGACCAAAATAAAATGACAGAGAAAAAAATAATTGGAATTCATAGAATAAAAGAAAAATGCAAATTAAAACTATACTAAGCAATCACTCTAAACAATCATGATGGCAAAAATTCAAAAGTTAGACTATATCTAATTGTTGACAACTTTATGGGGAAACTGACAGTCATACATCACAGATGGAAGTGACAGTAAAACTCTACTAAAAATTTGGTAAGTTTCATTCAATTACAAATGCATTTATACTTTGACCCAAGATTTTGCTGCAGAGAATTATCCTACAGAAGCATGTAACAAAATAATGAATGTTCAAGGCTGTTCACTAACACCTTGTTTGTAATAGCAAAACAACCCAAGTATCATCAACTGTGAACTTTTGGATGATAGGTGGAACTGTGGAACATCCACTCAGAGAACACTATGCAGTTATAAAAATTAAGGAGGTTGCTCTCTAAGTGTGGACACAGAAAGATTTCCAGGATATATTACTAACCGAATTTTTAAAAAGTCATAAAATAGGATATACAGTATGATATCTTTTATTTTTAAAGGGGGTGACTAGAGTGGACAGGGACAGAGACTGGAAATGGAAATTCTTAATTTTATGGCTTTCATTTTTGAATCATATCAATGTATAAACTATTCAAATTTTCAAAATTGAATAAAATAGAAACAAAGAAGAACTGGAGTGAAATTCTGATTCACTTATAAACTATGGAACCTTGAACAGTTAACCAACTTGGTTTCTTAGTCTCTAAAATTGAAAACAAATCTTGCTTAAGTCATTTTTTTTAACAAATGATATAATATATTTGAAAATGTCTTTGAACCATGAAATGGCATAAAGGGAAAGCATATTATCTTTTATTTTTATTTTTCTTAAAATGACTTGCTGGCAAACATATAACAAAAGTAGGTAATAATCTCATCAAGTATACGGGCACAGAAACATCTAATATTCAGCCTAAGTGTTTTTTTCATTCTTCTCATTCTTCATTAATTCTTCAGTCATTTTTCTCAAAAAAAATTTTCATCCATAAAAACATTTAATCAGGCCTGGAACTTGTTAGAGAACAGAGAGTGGAAACAAAAGGGTTGAATCACTGGAACTATAGCCCTTCCAAATTCATCCTTCCAGTACAGCTGCTTTCTTCCTTCTGTTGGCTGCTAGGTGGCTGTGTTACAGTAGGTAGTCAGTCATACTATGCAGGGTAGGACAAGACCCTTCCTTATCCCACCAGGAATGTCAGGCAACCATCAAGTGATGGTCAGGCAGTTGTTAAATTGTCTCTCTAAAATAATTATTGGTCACAGCCAGCACCAAGGAAAGGCAGTCTCCCAATAGATAGAAAAAAAAAACAAACTGAAACTAGTGATCAGCAGCTTCTCAATAAGATCTCAGGAGTTGGGTGAGTGGGCTCAAGCATGTGCACTAAGAGACAAAGTGGCAGAGTTTAACTAGTATATGACCTTCCTCTAGGAACACTCACTTGGTAAGGGAAAACACCTCAAGTGAGCGTGTGCACAGCTTCAGTAAACACACTGCGCATGTGACCCCTCCAAGTGCTGGCCGGCCACTGTGTGTGCGGGCAGCTCACCACAAGGGGAGATCAGGCGAGAAGTAATGCAACCCTGGAAGCATGCCAGTGTATAAACCCCAGGTTAAAGGCCCGACAGCACACTTGAATCTCTCAAGTCTCTTGCTTGGCCCTCTTCCATGTGTACTTTACTTCCTTTTGTTCCTGCTCTAAAACTTTTTAATAAACTTTCACACCTGCTCTGAAACCTGCCTTGGTCTCTCACTCTGCATTATTCCCCTTGGTTGAATTCTTTCTTCTAAGGAGGCAGGAATTGAGGTTGCTGCAGACGCCTATGGATTCACTGCTGCTAACAGCTGTGTGGATGCCTTTGGCCTCTCCGCTTGCTGCCAACCAGAGAATTCACTTTTACCCAGAGTAGCAGCACATTCTTACTTCTGCCCACAACTTTCGTCATCTCTGCTGTCCTCTTTGCCACTAAATCTTCTATTTCTGGGCTCTCCAGCCTGAGGAATGGCAGTCAGGAACAGGGTCCATCAACAAGTCACAGGAATGGCTCTTCAGATTCACTTCTCACCACCTCTTATACAGCACAGAGCTGCAGCTTCTCCTGCTCCCATTTGTCCCCCTTGTACAGAGTGCAAACTCCTCCTGGGAAGCCTAGGACTGCTAGGCCCAGCCACTGCTCTAACCACTTCTTTGTTCTAGCCTAATAGTGTGACTTTTTTCTTCAGGCCTCTTGTACCTGCTCTCATAAGAGATAAATTTTTATGATTCCTGTACCCTTGTCTTTGGTCAGCAGTGAGGGGCCTTAGTATCCCATCTCATCACCCACCCTAACCCCACTTCCTCCTTTCCCTTCCACATTTGGGCACTCCGATTTCCCTGCAGATGGACCCATAGCTCCCTGTTCTCATTTCACATGCGTCATCAGCCTATAAAGTTTTCTCTACACACATACCTCTCAATTCAGGCCCACTCTTCATTTCAAAAGAGTGACTCAGGGGCAGCTGCAAACACTGTAGACCTTCCCTGAGATCGCTGCTAAGCAACAATACAATTCCAGAAGAGTAAGCTCCAGCCCCACTTGATGAATATTAGATTTTTCAAAAGAATGAAATTTGAAATTTTTTGGCTTAATTTGTTTTAAGTATGATTATCATATGACACTCTGAGACACTATAAACAGAGTAGAAAATTCCCTCAAATTTCATCACACACACCAGTACATCACCTACCCAGTCATGGGATCAATCGGAGAGGAAGAAAAAAATGTCAATTAAAAAAAATCAAACCAAGAGCATAAAGTTTTAACATCACAATTACTCAGGTCAATCTCTGAAAGGAAAGTTCATAAAAACCATAAAATAAACCTATTTCTAAATTGCAAAATTGAAAGAAATCTGTATATTTATTTTGGTGAATCCTCTATTAAAAAGAGAAAAAGGTCAGGCGCGATGGGTCACGCCTATAATCTCAGCACTTTGGGAGGCTGAGGCGGGTGGATCACTTGAGGTCAAGAGTTCGAGACCAGCTTGACCAACATGGTAAAACCCCATCCCCACTAAAAATGCAAAAACTAGCTGGGTGTGGTGGCAGGCGCCTGTAATCCTAGCTACTCAGGAGGCTGAAGCATGAGAATTGCTTGAGCCTGGGAGGCGGAGGTTTCAGTGACCCAAGACTACAACACTGCACTCCAGCCTGGGTGACAGGGAGAGACACTGTCTCAAAAAAAAAAAAAAAAAAAAAGAGGAAAAGCATCAATATACATCTTGCCAGACTGCCATAGGAAAGAAAAAGCATGCATCTCTAATACCATTATCAATATAAGCCTTCCAGGTTCAACAATAGTTGGAAGTTAATAAGTGTACCACAATCTGCTGAATTATTTTTTCCTGATCTTGGAGCTCAATTTGTTAGAAATGTTGTATGTTTCTTATGTATACTCAAGGTCCCCACAAAGGCCTGAGGCCATAGAATCAGTGTGGTTTCACTACCAAGTTTCAACAACTTCCATGGAATGTTTCTAGATTACACTGGAAGCTGTTTGTTATAAACACTTCCTTATGCTTCTGTCTTCCACTGAGCTGAAAAGATCTCTTTTCTTTCTGGTCTTCAGCCATTGCTAAAGTGCTAACCTATCTGTCCTTGTCCCACTTCCTGGATGCCATGTCCTGTAACTTTGTGCTTCGACCTCAGCGTGACAGCTGTTCCCATGGTTTTGGCTGGAGCTGTTGCATTTACCCAGCAAAAACTGTTGGCTCCTCTCACTTACTGTAGTCCTGCTGCTCTTGGCTGCAAGCCTCCTGACAGATTGCCCTAGCAATTTTATTAGGTAAAAGACCCTGAGGGAAGCTTGTCCCATGTAACGGGACTACACAATGTTACTGACATCTTCTCACCAAGAGAGCAAATATTTCTGCCCAGACCACTAAGTCTCATGCTCATGACTTCAAAATGGGTCCATTGTCTATAAACAGCCATGATGCAGTGAGAATAATTAATTCCATGCCATTGTAGGTGAATTAGGAACCCAGAATACAGGTTATGGGCTCACCATTTTTTTTGTTTCACAATTAGTCTAGGAGATGGATAGTTATTAAATAAATTATAAATTAAAAAATGTTTCCTGGAGTCATTTTGGAGGTTCAAAAAATACATGATCAATTATAAAGAAGGTAAATTTAAAAATCTTGATATTCTGAAGTGTGTGATCGACATAAATCCCTTCATTTTGCAGAGAAGAAAACTGAAGCTCAAGGATTTGCTCCAGGTCATTTTGGCATTTAACTGGAAGCTGCTTGACTCACTCCCATAATACATTCAACCGTATTTTTTATAATTTATATCCTGAAAAACTGGATCCAAATTAGAATTTCAATATCAACTACAAAAGGCAAATTTTATTTTTTTTACTTTGAATGTTCATTTCTGAAATCTATTTGGCAGAATGTTTTCTCCTTTCCCTTTTTTCTCATTCTTACCTGATTTTTATATTAAAAAATACTTTCCAATCCCATGATAGGGTTATCCAACACCTGTAAGGGAATTGGAGATCTTCAAAATAAATCCCTACCTGGCAAACCAAATAAAACATGACTATAAATAATCATGGCCATAAAAACTGGACTCACTTGCCCAGGGCCTAAGAGAAATCAGATCAGTAAAAGAAATTAGAGAGAAGATACAGACGGGGTCAGGCGAGGGCAAAGACAGAGTGATCTGTTTTTCTTCTCATATCCCTCTACTTCTGGGGTGTGCGGGTGAGGGAGGTGGGAGCTTTGTGGTAGGGAGAATGGTGATTCTATTTTCCACCATCAGTATTATATTTGTAATCTCTCACCTGAACAATATGAAATCTATTAAAGTACATAAATAATTCATGGGCTAGGCGTGGTGATTCATGCCTATAATCTCAGCACTTTGGGAAGCTGAGGTGGGTGGATCGCCTGAGGTCTGGAGTTCGAGACCAGCCTGGCCAACAGAGCCAAACCCCGTCTCTACTAAAAATACAAAAACTAGTCAGGCATGGTGGTGAGCGTCTATAATCCCAGCTACTCGGGAGGCTGAGGCAGGAGAATCCCTTGAACCCAGGGCGAAAGTTACAGTGAGCTGAGATCGTACCACCTCACTCCAGCCTGGGCATAAGAGCGAAACTATGTCTCAAAAAAAAAAAAAAAAAAAAAAAAAAAAAAAATGAAGAAGTCATAGACTCCAGCTGTGTTCCCAGAGACCTGGGTTCAAATCCTGCCCTGACATTTAGCTGTGGTGTGCTTTAAACAAAGGTTCTTGTTTTGCTCCAAACTCAAGTTTCTTTCTTTATAACAGGGCAGTAACCATACCGTCCTCCCAGGGGTTGTAATGAGGATGAAATGAGATAGCACAAGCAGAACACCTGGTATTCATAGAGGCCCAATTAGTGCAGTTCTCATTTGTTTTTATAAAGTAAGACTGTATTAATAAATAGGAAGGAAAATGCAAACAGTACGGAGTAAATCAGATTGTTGGTTTTGTTTCTTTGCAGACTAGTGATGTTTAAAAAACCTTTCCAAGAATACTATAAATTTTCCCAAACTCCAAGCACAGTGAAATTCCTCTTAATGCCACTTGAAAGTTCACTGTGTTTGAGAAATTATATCTGGGGACACCATGTTTGATACAAGAGACTGGAGAAAAAATTCTTGGCCTGGCTCACTCTTGACCCCTTGAGATTTATCTTCTTTCCTTTTTCCTCTTTTTCCTCTTCCCTCTTCCTACTCCTCTTCCTACTCCTCCTCCTCCTCCACTTCTCCTCCTCCTCCTCCTCCTCCTCCTCCTTCTTCTTCTTCTTCTTCTCCTTCTCCCTCTCCCTCTCCCTCTCCCTCTCCCTCTCCCTCTCCCTCTCCCTCTCCTTCTCCTTCTCCTTCTCCTTCTCCTTCTCCTTCTCCTTCTTCTTCTTCTTCTTCTTCTTCTTCTTCTTCTTCCTCCTCCTCCTCCTCCTCCTCCTCCTCCTCCTGGCACTGCCCAGATAACTTCCTGGGCAGAAATCCAGTCTTTCTTGTAAATAGCAACATGTGCCCTCCTGCAATAGGTTTAGTAAGAACTGAAACAGGATGAAGCCTAAATGGAGGAGAGAACTTATTCCGCACACGCACACTCCCACCCCTCCCAGTCCCAAAGCGAGCCCTTCTGTAACCTTTGCTGTGACCCTCCTTTCCTTTGTGGCTTGACCTATTCATCTGTTCAGGGAGAGGGTGGAAGGTCACTGGGTGGAACCAACTAATTGCACTAGGAAATCTCCCAGTAATGCAAGAACATTGGGGAAAACCAGGAAAGAAAAAAAATAGATTCACGAAGGAGAAACTACTGCCAAAAGTTGCGACTGAATCTTGTTGGACTTATTTAGAGCATCTTGCTTTGCATATAAATATGAAACCAAACAAATCTCTAAGCCAGCCTGTTTAGACAAAGTTGACATTTCAATGGAAACTAAAACTGTGCCTCAATGATGCCAAGATATCTGGATAAAAAAATTAAAAACTGCATCAATAAACAATTATCTGTTAAACCTATTACCCAAGTCCAACCCTCTGCCCAGGCACTGATGAGAGGATAAGAAGCAGAACAATAGTCTTTCTCATCAAGGAGCTTGCAGTGTGGAGCAGAGATTATTAATAATAGCATCCTAGCTAAAATAGCCCACCATCTTCTTTTATCTATATCTATGACTGTATCTACATCTCTATCTCTGTCTTTACCTCTGTCCCTGCCTATCTATATCTATCCCACAAGAAAGAGAGAATTTATTTTCTAAGTCATTTTCTTCCCTCTAGAATGTATGCCCGTGAGAAAAGGGGCTTGGTTTTATTTATTGCCATATTCCCCACCTAAGAATTGAGTCTAACGTGATACTCAATAAATGTTTATTCATTGAAATAATGATATAGATCAAAAAGATGTTAACAGGAGACTCCAGCAAATCCTCATGGAGAAAGGATATCTTCAGCTGAACCATGAAGGACAGACAGAATTTGGATGGATAAGAGGAAGAGAGCATTCCAGGTATGGGCATATAGGAAATGTGGGGGAAATATTCCCACTCTCTCTAAAAGAATGTGTAGGACACCAATGTCTTCCTGCTTGGATTTAGGAAGATAAAATATTAGAATTATTTCCTCAATTCACAGATGTTACCATTAGTCAAACATGGCCTTCAAGTACTTAGGTTTTTAGAAGTCTATAATCCAAGACCTTCATTCCAAGAATGAATACTCCTTGTTTATCAGAAAACCTAAAAGTCACATTTTAGGAAATTGAGAAGAGACACAGCTATTGGAGATGCCTACCTTGTACTCTGATATCCACTTTGGTCTCTGGTCCCTTTTGTCCCTCCTGCTTTATGGGCCACCTGGAGTGGAACTCAGTGTGAACTTCTTTCCTCTTTATACACTAAAACTATTCTTGTGTTCAGTTAATTAACAATAAACAAACAAACTCTGAAGCTAGAAACTCTGCCTCCTATGTGTTTGACTGTCCACATGACCTCCCCCACATACCCATTCTTTGTTCATCACCCAAGATTCTAGGCACAAGGTCTTCTGATATGAAGAAGCCATATCAGAAGGGTTAATTCTGAAGCCTGCTTATCATTGCTGAAGAAATCCATGAGTATATTACAGAGCCCAAAATTAGAAGCCAAGAATCAAAGTCATTTCTTATTTAAGGAAGGGATCTCGGAAATAAAATACGCTTATTATTTCCATCTTGAAACATACTAGCTGCTATGAGTTATAGATGTGTAAAGTGTCTAGCTATGTGCACCCATCGCTATTATAGGAAGGAAGATCTAGGTTTAATTTGAGCTATGTTAAAAATCTATAATAGCAATGGGTAACATGGGTAATGGTGGACTATAGATAGAAATAAAGTTCAGTTAATCCTGACCGTGGACCATTTCAGCGCATTACAAAACAAACACACCTTCCAAGTAATCTTTGCAGCTCAAATAGTCTGGTATTAATGCTTCTGTTGAGGCAGTCATTTTTATATAAATAAATATTTGTTTGGCAGTGTAAATTATCAGGCTGGTAAAAACATGGTTGCATTCTGTAGCCTTTCATTTCTCTTTTTGAGCTTCTCTTTCCCCTGCTATCCCTTAATTCAAAGATTCACCTCTGCCCTGAATTCTCACATTGTACACTTTTCCTGGTGGCTCTCAGTCAATTTGCCTACAGACAATTTTCCAATACACAATTAGCCAAAAGGTAATTTCCTAAATGACTACTTCTCTGAAAGCAGTTCTGTGAAAAGGATAGCTTTTTGCGAATTGCCATTTGGTAAAATGGTCCATGTTTCTCCCTTGATGAGTGACCTTATCTATTCAGAGGGAACTACCACTATATTCTTATGTCTCCCACATCTGTATCACTTAAATATTCAACTTGTATGTTCCATAGACACATTAAAATTAATAGATCTAAAATCTTCTCAGTTCTTTGTTCCAAATTATTTCTCCAGTATTTTAGAGCTCATTTATCGTTATAGATTCATTCATCTTCTCACCTTCCGCATGCAATCAATTGCCTACCTGCTGATTTTAACCTTTTAATTAAGTAGGAGAATGACATCCATGAAAATTGCATTTCCCATGGGTTCCTAAGTGCTTCTCAATCAATCACCTTCTCTTCATACCTGCTCTCTACCGATAGAGGTCAAATCCATTCCTTCTCTCTCTAGACTAAGGCAGGCCTATTACAATGAGCTCATGTTTAATCCACTTTCATCTAATTTTTCACCTCTTACATTCCTCCTCTCCTCTGCTACTAGAATGAACTACTTCCCACATTTAAAATTACTCAGAGACTCCCTGCTGTCTATAGCAGAGATTCCCAAAAGTATGCTCCATGAAACCCAAATCCTGAAAGACATTGTGTTCAAATATGTTGAGAAAACGCTGCATGTGATATATATATATATCTCCTCCCCTTGCAAAATCACAGAGGCCACTGACATAGCAAAAGTCCAGAAAACACTTGAGGCAAAGAAACCTGCCTGTCATTGCTGCGATAGACTGAGTGTTTGTATTCTCCCAAACTCATATGGTAAAACCTTAAGCTCTATGGTATGGTATTTGGAGGTGGGACTTTTGGGAAGTGATTAAGTCATGAGGATGGAATACTTAAGAATGGGGTTAGTGCCCTAATAAGATGACTAGCTTTCCCTCTTTCTGCCATATGAGTATAAAACAAGAAGCAGTCTAAACCCAGTAGAGGACCCCGTCAAACCCTAACTACGCTGGCAATCTGATCTCAAGCTTACAACCTCCAGAACTACAAGAAACAAATTTCTGTTGTTTATAAGCCACCCAGTCTATGGTTCTTTGTTATAGAAACCCTAACTCAGATAATCGTCAGCATATCCCATAAGCATTTGACCAATGATCTCTTCTTTTCCACGTAACAATTATTAACAACCCGTGGAACATATTTTGAAAATGCAGGCATCTGGGGATCTGAACATGCTCCGGAGTGAAGTAAGATGACTGCCCAGCCCACTGCTGCTGCTTTGATTCCTGCCCCCTTTCACTCCAGAGTTTGCATTCCGGGAATCCTGTAGCACTTGCAGTTCCTTACAAGCAGCACATCCCTCCAACATTTGGCATGTTGCTCCATTTACCTGAAATGCCCTATTCTAAACTCACCCCCTACTTCTACCTTCTGACTCACTCCCACTTATCGTTCAAAACATGTCTCAAGTTTCATCTCTTCTAGAAAACTTTTTCTGACCTTTCCGATCTGGCTTTGGTTTTTCTCATAATGTCCTCACATTCATAGTAGCACTTACTTTACTTACTTTTAACTAAAACGAATTTCCCTCATTTATACAATCTCCTCAGAGACCAAATCATTAGTACTTAGTAAGTGCTCAATAAATAGTTGTTGAACTGAAATAAACAGGACCACAGTGAATGCAATAAATGATAAAACAATGAAGTTTTTAAGAATGTATAAAATATTATAATCCCTCAATATTTCAAAAATACATTTGGAAAACTGTTTTCTTTTTGAAAAAGTAGTTTATAGTGTGTACTGTATTATTTAATTAATGCCATTCCATTTATTAATGTTGTTCGTGATTTTTCCTGCAATTACCCTCTCTCATTTGCATTTACATATTTCAACCATTCTTGTCAGATATTCAAATATTTATTCTCTATTAAGAATGAGGAAGAAAAATAAACTGCCAAAAATATTCACTGTAGCAACTTCCTACTGTGGAAATTAGCAACACCGCTTTGCATCTTGAAATATAAATACTACCCAAAATCAATGTAAGGATGCAGAGTCTGTGTCTTTGCTTGACTTGATTTAAACAACAGCTGTTCTTCATTTTATTTGTCTCAAACCCACCAAACCTGTTTGGGCCGTGAAGCGGGTCTCAGCCAAGCCTCCTATGTTTAGCTGTATATAAAAGATGACAGCTTTTCTTCTGGGTAAAATTAACTCATGCCACATGTTTCCCCTTAAACCTTAAACCCCTTGTATTCAAGATCTAGGTTTCCAAGATCGAGCAGAGACCATTAACAAAGTTTGACATTGTTATCAATTTATTTATGGATACAGGTTGTGCTTGTACATATATTTATAATAAAGATTTGAGTGAAATATTCACATTTCCAAAGTTACTTACCTCATATTAAAGAAGCTATCCCTCTCGTTTACTCATTTATCATTCAGCCAGTTAACAAATATATGCTGAGCACCTACCATGTGCCAGGACTCTGCTGTCAGAAAGGCCACAGTGAGATAATACTAGTAATAATACTACAAATAATAGCTCTCTCTATCTTGGGCATATATAATGTGTAAAGCTCCATGCTAAGTCATGTATGTGTACTATCTCATTTGATCTTTTCAACAAGCATGTGTGCTAAGTGCATTGCTATCCCTTTTCATATATTAGAACATCAAGACTTAGAGACATCAGTTCAGCACGCAAGGTCACAGAGCTAGCAAATGGCAGACCCATGGTTTGAATCCAGACAGTCTGTCTCCTGAGAAGCCCCTGTGCTTAGTTTCCAGGCAAAACCGCCAGGCAGTGACCACAGAATGCCACTCTACCATCAAACTTCCCACAGACATCTTCGCCCAACCACTGTCACACTGCCTTCTAAACAGCATTGAGTAGGAACCATTTCAGGAGGCTTTGAGGTGACAAAGGCTTAGAGACTAAAATTAAAAGGTGTTTATTTTTTAATCAAACAACTTTGGAGCATATGGTGCTGGTGAGTGTTCAATGAATATTAACTGATTGTAGTTAATGGTAAACTGTAGTTAATGTGGTTGTACTATGTGACCTTTGAGGTACCTTTCAACCCAGGAGTTTATGTGATTAAAGAGGTGGCTTAATCTAGTTGTGTCTAGATTCCATCTCCAGACTCTCTCTTGAAAAATCACATTTAATTCAGGCTCTTTTCAAAGGAATAGACTGGACTAAGCAACACACTTTATATTTATATTTATATTTATATTAACCTAAAGAGGTTACTCGTAGATGAGAGTCCAGTTAGGTACATATTGGTTTCAACTGGTATCCTATGAGAAAATTGAAATCAAGATTAACTATTACAGCTAACATCAGCCATCGTGGTGGTGTACATCTATAGTCCCAGCTACTTGAGAGGCTGAGGCAGAAAAATTGCTTGAACCCAGGAGTTTGAGCTCAACTTGGACAATGTAGCAAAACAGTCTCTAAAAAAATTTTTTTTAAATATATCTCATATATTTTATGGCATCAGGAAAGGACAGTCAGGAAAAAGTACTAGTTTATCCAATTGTATAATATATGACTTTATGACTTTTCTAGATAAGTAAGCTATTTCAAAATGGTGATAATAGGTTTTTTGTTTGTTTGTTTGTTTTTTGTGTGTGTGTTTTGTTTTTGTTTTTGTTTTTGTTTTTTTAAGAAAGAGACTCTGTGTCTCTTTCTGTTGCTCAGGCTGGAGTGCAGTGGCATGATCTCAACTCACTGCATCCCCTGCCTCCTCAATTCAAGAGATTCTTCTGCCTCAGCCTCCTGAGTAGCTGGGACTACAGGTGTGTGCCACCACACCCAGCTAAGTTTTTGTAGTTTTAGTACAGACAGCATTTCACCATGTTGACCAGGGTGGTCTCAAACCCATGGCCTCAAGTGATCTGTGTACTCCGGCCTCCCAAAGATAAACGGTTTTTATAGACCCAACATACTAGAAGTTGCTTCATAAGAATTTGACCAGCGACAACAATTTAAAGGAATTTGGTGCACTGAATTGTGGTGGATTCTGAATGTACGAAAATTGCAATTCCCTGATGTTCATCATGTATATTTCCTGCCCCATTTTATCCCCTCGGCCCATTTAGCTATATTGTCTCCCCATAGGCCAAACAACAAGAGTGCTTAAGCAGTGTATTTCCTGGCTAATTTATTAAGATGGTTTCTTGGGTTATACGATATTCCCAGACCAAAGGCTACTCACTGGCAAGAGAAAAGTATCCCTTTTTTTAATTGACAAGGAAAAAATATCTGAATGAATTCCAAGCTATTTGACCACTTTGACCTGGTCTTAGACCTTATTCACATTTCCATGAGCTCAGAGGTGGACTCCAAATCCCACTTTGGGTTTAAGTTTTGTTTAAAATACTGTTCGGTGGAAAAGAGTCATTCTTCTAGTTGTCTTGGAATTTGAATGTCAGTAAGCTGATAACAAGGTACCAAGGTGACAGGTTGCTATAACACATACAATCCATGTCCATTTATGCACAGAAAAGACTAGCTCTGAGCTTCATGGCAAGAATTGAAATGTTATGCACCAATTTCTAGGTTCTAAATGTATCTTTTCCCCTGTGGGAAATAACATTTTCACAAGAATTTTGGAGCTGGGTCAACCAGTGACCTGAAATTACATTAAAGTCCAGGGTCCTTATGTCCCTTAAGGAGGTATTTACAGCAAACCAAATAAAATACAGAAGCCAGAGAAACTTCGAGCAATAATATAGCCATGCTATAATTACTGCCATTTAAGAAAAATAAAGTTTGTGTGACTAGAATCAGAGAGTACACCAACTGTTTACGCTCCTGATGGAAATGTTCCAACTCAAATCTGCCTCGTGATTAAAAGGGCTATCCCTGAGAAACATAGATTTTGCTTCAGTCTTGCCTCTGCCACTCACTGGGTGACCTTGGGTATGTTACAGAAGTCTCAGTTTTCACAATTGCACCTCATAGAATTGTAACGTGGTTTAAATGTGATAATGCATTTAGAAGTTCTTGTTAACACTTGTTGGCACACAGAAAGCACTCAGAAAATACTGGCTGCCCGGTTTTACTCATTCAACCAAACAATTGTGAACAGTCTACAATTATCACGGACTAAGCTATGGGAACAAACAAACAAAAGATGACAGTAGAGTGAAAACATTGTTTTTAAGTTTTGTTCTTTTATTTTTTTTGAGACGGAGTCTCGCTCTGTGGCCCAGGCTGGAGTGCAGTGGTGCGATTTCGGCTCACTGTAAGCTTCGCCTCCCGGGTTCACGCCATTCTCCTTCCTCAGCCTCCAGAGTAGCTGGGACTACAGGCGCCCGCCACCGCGCCCGGCTAATTTCTTTTTGTATTTTTAGTAGAGACGGGGTTTCACCGTGTTAGCCAGGATGGTCTCGATCTCCTGACCTCGTGATCCACCCGCCTCAGCCTCCCAAAGTGCTGGGATTACAGGCGTGAGCCACCGCGCCCGGCCAAGTTTTGTTCTTTAAATTTTTGTGTTCCCGGGTATTTTTCCACAGGCCCTCCTTCCATTAATGGTTTGTAAGGTCTTCTAAAACTGAATGTTCTATCTGTAGTTTCTTTTGAATGGCTCGTAGGGCACAATGATTACTAGGTGGTTGGCTAATTTTTCTCTGCCACAGGCCAGTTGTGACATTTATGAGGCATATGCTCAACCAAAAGCAAAGTGGGGGGGGGCTCAGTAAAACTTTCTTGCACATGAATTCTACCCCTGCTGAAATCACATCATGAACATCTGAAGAGATTAATAGGATTAGATCACCCTTCTGAAAGTCTGACCTCTAAAAAGTAACCTGTCTACCCACTGAGATGCCTTCACCCCGGCAGAGACTTGCCTTTCAAATCTGCTCTAGCCATCAGGACTCAGGATCTCATCAGCACTTTATTTCTGGCCTGTCCCCACTTAGGAACTTTGTTCTGTGACTATAAACACAGGGCAAGAGTGTCTTAGATTGCTTTAAATCTGTTTGTGTGCGTGCATGTGTGCACTTGGGTATGTGTGTGTTGAAACTTACATCCAGAAACAGTCCATCTGCAAACAACGGAAAGGAGCCTTTAAAAGTCATAGGTAGAGAATTAACTAAAATGTGCCATATATATTTACAAAATCTCAGCTACAATTAGAGGTCTACTGTGGTAAACCAATGACATAATCACATTGTCTTCTGAACTTGATATTTTAATATTCACTGTATGATTCAACTTGCTGTTTTGCCCAAATAAAAGCTCTAAAATCTTTACTGTCTTTGGCTTGTGACTTTGTTCTCAAAAGTATTTTGAAACAAATTTTATTAAATTTTGAGTTGTGAATCAATTTTCTTTTTTAACTCTGGTTAAAATTTATTATAATTTTAATTTTCGTACTATTGATAAAATTCAGCATTGGCCTCATGAAAATGACTTTACCTTGCTAAAGTCAACATCAGGTTATGACCCAAGGTGATTTAAGTATCAGATTTGTTTATAAAACAATTCATCTTAAGTTCTTTTTGACACAGGGCAAGGAAATTCTGCTTTCTTGGGTTAGAATGGCAGCTCTGTGTTATCACTAACTAATGATGGGAACCTGAACAGGTCACAATTTCTCTGGATCTCAGTTTTCTCATTCATAAAATAAGAGAATGAGTAGTAAGTCCCATTCTAGTTTTTAAGTTCTATGATTCTTTTTTTTTTTTTTTTTTTTTTTTTTTACGGAATCTCGCTCTGTCGCCAGGCTGGAGTGCTGTGGCGCGATCTCAGCTCACTGCAACCTCTGATTCCCTGGTTGATTCAAATCATTCTCCTGCCTCAGCCTCCTGAGTAGCTGGGATTACAGGCACGTGCCACCACGCCCAGCTAAATTTTGTATTTTTAGTCGAGACGGGGTTTCACCATGTTGGCCAGGATGGTCTCGATCCCCTGATCTCATGATCCGCCTGTGTCCGCCTCCCAAAGTGCTGGGATTACAGGCATGAGCCACTGCACCCGGCCAAGTTCTATGATTCTTTGTTTCAACTAATAATATTTGAATTTTCTGAGGAATAGAAAACAAACCACATTATTACTTAAAAATTCATATAAGCATGTTTACACCTCAAGAAACTTAACTATGAATGAATATTTGAGTTTAGGTTGAGAAAAATTTTTTACAAATACTTCTCACTGTGAGCTAAGTTCAAATAACTGCATGAGAAACTTTTTAATTTTTAAGGAATTGATTAGAAGAAATAATTCAGTAGGAAGAGGCAGCATGACAATGAAGATTTTAAATTCAGAAAGATCTAGATTCACATTCTGGGTTCATGGTATCATCTTGGGTAAATTATATAATCTCCTGGGCCTTAGTTTCTTCATCTGTAAAGTGGGAATAAAATGTATCTCCTATGGCCTCTCGAAGGTTTCATGGTAACCTTCAAAGGTGCTGACTCATGGTAAGTATGCAGATGTTATCCACTTGATTTTCTTTTCTTATCTAGAAGTTTTGCACTAAGAGCAAGAAGTCCTGGTTTTTGTAAAAGCAAGAGTGAAATCAATAGGCTGTGAACTCTTTGAGCCTAGGAAGGCAATATTTCACAGTGGTTATCAGCATGCACTTTAGGGTCTTATAGACTTACATGCAAATTCAAGCTCTGTCACTTATTACCTTTGGGGCCATAGGCAATTTATTTAAGTTCCCTCAGATGCAGTTTTTCATCCATAAATTAGTCATTGTAAGATTTAGAAGGGAGAATGTAGCCCAGTATCGATCACATGTTAAGAACATGCGTATGTTCTTCAAACTTGGAATGAAGACTGGACGTCCATGAATATTTCTGAGAAATATACATGAGAAATGATTATACATGAGACTTGGTGAACTAAGTCTCACCAAGTTATTAGGAACTAAGGAATTATCTTCTGGGAGCAAGGCAGGTCCTGGAATCCCACAGCTTCCTACGACAGGCATGTCATCTCAAAGACGTCTTTCTTGACATGAAGACAATGCCGTGTAAACTACTTATGTTCCTTTTTTATTAAACTAGCTAGCGATTCCTCATGATTTTTCTGTTCAGTTAAAAAACTGCTCCTCACTGCTTTTCATGGGTGTGCATTGTTTGTCTTCAGTCAAAGATTTTGAAAGGCGGGGAGGGAGGAGGATCTGGCTAAAAACTTTGGGAAATCTGAAATAAAGGTTATATTAGTCCCATTGGGTATTCTTGAACTGGTTGCACAAAATAGACTTTAAAAGTGTTTATTTACATAAACATAAAAATACTGGCACTTCATTAGATTAAAACAGCAGGAGCCATAATAAATTGACATTAGAATAGTCATACTTTTCTGGGTAGCTAATCCCTAGAATAAAAAATACCAGGATTTCTATTACCAAAAAGTTTAAAATAAACTTTTATCATTTTAGACTGTTATTTAAAAAACAACAATAATGTGTGGGCTCCCTCTGCTGGATCTTCAGACTGTGAATATCAGAAAGGGGTTTAGTACATTATAGTTACCTAATTGATTGTATAACTCATAGTGATGAAATTAACACACAGAAGTGGATGATTGATTTCAAATCTACATTTTAAAAGTTGCCAAATAAAGAAGCTGAAATCAGTTGGAGCTATATTTTTCTTCAGTTTGAAAAACCAGAGACTTTATTTTGTCTGAAGTAGAAGATAGTAAATTATTTATTTTTTTATTTTTGTAAAAGGAGGCACTGACTCTCTTCAGAGAGGGGTCACTTGTGGTCCATGGCGCTTGTTGCCAGGGTAACTATATCCTCTGTCTGTACATGTCAAGGCCGGTGGCTTCTTTTGGAGACAATCAGACTATCAGATGGAAGGAAACGGAGAAAATGCAAACTGTGATGTTCATGTTGCTTCAGAAAAACTAAATATGATAATCCTACAATGCAACTCAGAGAAATTTTCATCTTAACTATGAATTTATTTTATTATTATTATCTCTCTAAAATAATTATGTTCTGGTGAGTATGTAAGCACTTCATGCCCTTGCATCGTGGGCTTTCTCTATTTATTGAACTTGGAAGGAGATGTGCAGACAAAATGTTCTTTAATAAAATTAGAAATTTTCTCTTCCTAGAGTCATAAAATATTTATCCAAAACTCTACAAAAATATAACCCCTTTTAGCTTATGTAGCATTTCTGAATAATGTTCTCTTTTTAAAAAATGCCTAATGATGCCGAATTTAGATTCTATGCTTAAAATTTGTTTGCTGAAGGAAAGCTGTAATTAGTATAAGGAATACTGAGTTCCATTTTGAGAACAGCAAGGTAATGGTTGGCTTTGTTTATGTAAAGAACAGAAATAGAACTTGTTGCAGAAGATTGAAATTTCATCCATTCCTTAGTTGAGTGTAGATTTTTACAGTGAGCTGTACAAAATTAAATGTATGAGTGCTCATCAAATCATGAAAAACCACAATTTAATTGTTTGAGTTTTATGGACATCACAGTTTTATTTATTTTATTGTAAAATTTCCAAGCCCATTAAAAAAAACTTTATAGGTATTGATAGTGATCCCTATGTTAAACACAGTAACAAATACATCAATATATCTAAAATTAACCTCTCATAATACATCTAGAAAGGTAACCAAAACAATTTCTTAAAGTAAAAAGTCTCACCAAGTTATTAGCTTCTACCATCAGTTATTAGCTTCAGGAACTAGTGATAGGTCCTTATTTTGCTTTAAAAAGTCAAGAACATATTTCCCTAAAGCTTTCATTTTCAATTTTCTTTTTTATGATACATTGTGTTTCTGAACATATAAAGAGCTCTCATCAAAAAGGAATGCATAGCTATTACTTCCTCTCATGTAGGTTTCCCCTTGTACCTATCTTCCAAGGAAGCTGAAGAAACTAAGAAGAAAATGTAGTAGGGGAAGAGGGGAATGCACAATGAGTTGTAAACAGAGTGTCTCGTAACTAGAGAGATTATATGCTCCAGTTTCCCAAGGACAAGCTTGGTTTATGCCTATTTTCCTGGCATAATTATTAACAGTGCCCCATTTCACTGTAAAAAATATCTGCTTCGAGTAATAAATTACATGACCATCCTATTTATAGTCTAAGCACTTCTGCCTACATTGCCATTTGTTCTCCAGATCATCATTTCCAAATGTGCATCTACCTCAATTCTAATCCCTCCAAATATTAGTGTAAATGGAGTGATGTGGTAAACTAAATTTGAGAAATGCTGCATGTTATATGTAGTAGTCTTCTTGGAGAGTCTAACACATATTTACATTTTTAAGGTTGCTTGACTTTGCTTACTCCAAAAATTCCAAATTTCGGGGGTAACAGCTCCCCATATTTTTAACATATTTTTAAATATAACATAACATAAAAAATCTATCCATAGATAGATAGGCTCTCAGTTCCAATTAGCATAGGATTCCTATCCCATTTCTGTACTTAATTCACTATATTCCACTTGGATACCTAAAATTGTGTGGAGACAACAATATCCAGGAGAATGTCAACTCCTAAGAATTTTGCTAAAGAAAATCAAGGATGCTCCAATTCAAATAAACAGTGTTGACTGGGCACGGTGGCTAACACCTGTAATCCCAAGAGTTTGGGAGGCCAAGGCGGGCAGATCATCTGAGGTCAGGAGTTCAAGACCAGCCTAGCCAACATGGTGAAACCCCGTCTCTGCTAAAAATACAAAAATTAGCCAGGCGTGGTGACGCGTGCCTATAATCCTAGCTACTCGGGAGGCTGAGACAGGAGAATTACTTGAACGAGGGAGGCGGAGGTTGCAGTGAGCTGAGATCGCCCCACTGCACTCCAGCCTGGGGGACAAGAGTAAGACATTGTCTCAAAAAAAAAGTTAAATAAAATAAAGTGTTTATAAAGCTCACATGTAAATCATTTATTCAGTAATTAGAGCTTGATTTTCCTCTCATTTCCAGAATTCCACTCTTCTTTATTGAGTGTCTATTATGTTAAAAACACTTGCTATGAGCTATTTTAGGTTGTGTAAGATAAGTTGCTGTATCCAGGTACTTGCAGTGGGTAAGTGGTTCCCTCCCCTCTACTTTTAATCTCATTTTCTCTGTTCCATTTTTTCCCTCACAGCACTTATTGGCCTCTACCATGCTATATAATTTTCTGATTAATTATATTTACTTTTTATTTTCTGCCTTCCCAATTAAGATGTAAATTCCTTAAGCAAATGTATCTTCTGCTTTGTTTGGTAATTTATCTCAAGCACCCAAAAAGTAGTTCACACAATAGTATATGCTTAATCAATTTTTCTTGAATGAATGAATAAATAAATGAATAAATGAACTCATTCAGGGAAGATTAGTCATGGAGACTAGCTCAGAGTAGGTGAGTATTTTGAAAAATGAAGAAATGAAGGCATAGATGCATGAAAGTAAAAGGATGTGTCTGGATCTCAGAACAGGAAATAAGACTTGGAAGTTAAGTTAGAAGTAGGGCATAGAGAACTTTTAATGTCATGATAATGACCTAGTTACTTTTTTATACCATTACTATGGGCCATGCACTGTGTAAGGAATAACAGCATCTTCCTTTCAACCAACTTGCCAAAAGACAAACACTATGTGTCCTCTGTTTTAGATGACAAAAATAAATCCTATGAAGGTGAAATAATTTGTTCCACATCATATGGAAGTTAGCAATAAAACTATGTCTTAGATTGGGCTGCTGGAACAAAGTACTATAGGCTAGGGGCTTATAAACAACTGAAAATCATTTCTCATAGTTCTGGAGGCTGGAAGTCTGAGAATCAGAGTGCCATCATGATCAGGTTCTTGTGCAGGCCCTCTTTTACATTTGCAAACTGCTGACTTCTTGTTTTATCCTTATATGGAGGGAAGAGGGTGAGAGAGTCTTTAGGGTCCCTTTTAGAAGGGCACTAATTCCATTCATGAGGGCTCCTCACGTATGACCTAATCACCTCCGTAGGCCCTACCTCCTAGTAGCATCACATTGAAGGATAGAATTTCAAAGTATAAATTTGAGGGAGACACAAACATTCAGACCATAGTAAATTAGGATTAAAACTTAGTCCCCTGTGACTTACTATTTATGTCCATCATATTGCCTTTCTATAAGAAGTAGACATCCACAAATGTATGTGAGCAATGGAGTAAACTCTTTGCCTGTATCTTCACAGATTATCACCACCCCTCTGATAGATTGTACAAGTAAGAGGTTGGATGTAAGATCATGCTAGGAGTTGCGGTTTCAGCTCCAGAACTCAGACCTGAGGTCCGGGATATAGATTCCAGAGAAACGCTGTTCAAGATGGTAGTTAGTAGCCTCATGAGACTGTTCAGCACTTGAACTGAATCTTGTCCAAGTCAAGATGGGCTCTAAGTATAAAGTACACACTGGATTTTGAAGACATTGTATTTAAAAAAGGTTGTCAAATATTTTATATGTATTGTTTTAGTTAATTACATATTACAATAATAGTACTGTGGGTATGTTGAGTTAAAGAAAGTATACTAAAGTTAATATCATCTGTTTCTTTTACTTTTTGTAAGGTGGTTAATAGGAAATTTAAAACTACATATGTGGCTTGCATTATGTCTTTGTTGGGCAGTGCTATTCCAGTTATTCTCATTAAACTCTTTAACGTCTCAGATGCATCACAGAACTGTCAGCTTAGAGTAAGACAGCCATGTAAAGGATGCTGAGAGAAGGCTACATGTAGAGTCTGGGTAACATGGTGACAGAAAGAGATTGGGGAGAAATCTGAGATGACAGTGTCAAGAAATAAACTTGGCTGCATGTGGCAGAGAGCCAGGGACAATGAGGACAGAGAAGAGGTTGATAGATTTACTATTAATAAGTAGGAGGCTATTTGCTATTAAGACTTGTCAAGAGTAGTTGTGATGGAAGCTAGTTGGGAAAAGTGGGTAGGGACAAGGTTCTACATACAATCATTTTTAAGAAAATGCAAGATATGAAGGTGTTTGTAAGTTTATGAAAGAAACTAGTGGAGGGAGAGAGAGTCAAGATACAATAGAAAAAACAGATTATTGATATAGGACGGTCTCATCATCAGTTCTTGGAAATTAACTCACCTAGGAAAGGATTCATGATACCTTTTCTCTGAGGCCACAGGGAAGAAAAATAATTCTAAGGATTTTACTTAATTTTGTTTCTTATCATCTGTAAGACGGAAGAAATATAGTGATAGTCTGAGAGTCAAAAGGTTGAGGCCTATTGTGAGAGCCTGAGAGGTGTGAGAAAGGCTTGGAAAAGGCATAGTATCTTTTCACTATGGAAAAATAAAAGACTGGGGAGTGAGCAGTGAAGGGCCAGTGGGGTTTGGATAGCATAAATATTCAGGAGCATATCCTGATAAAGTGATGTTGCTTTCTCCAGCAGAGTTCAGCTTTCTGAGGCTTACCCAAGATTAGAAATGGACAAAGTAGTATGATTGAAAGGTAAGGAGTCTTTTGGTTGCTTGTGCAAATATAAATAAAATTGTAGGACTTTACTGTGGACTAAATGTTTGTATCCCCCCAAAATTCAAATGTCAAAGCCTTAACTGTCAGTGTGGTTACATTTGGAGACGGGGCCTCTGAGAAAGTAATTAAGGTTAAATGAGTTCATAAGGATAGGACCCTCATCCAATAGAATTAGCGTCCTTATAAGAAGTGACAAAAGAGTGTATGCTCTCTTCCTCTCCTCTCTCTCTCTTTTTCTCTTCCTCTCTTTCTCTCTCTCTCTCTCTCTCACTTTCTCCCTCTCCATGCATGCACTGAGGAAAGGCCATGTGAGAACACAGGAAGAAGGCAGCCATCTGTAACCAAAGGGAAGAGCCCGCACTCAACATCAACTTTACTGGCACCTTGATCTTGAACTTTCTGTCTCCAAAACTGTGAGAAAATGAAGGTCTGTTGTTTAAGACACATGATCTATGGTATTTTATATAACAGCCTGAACAGACTAATAAAAACATGATGCTGAGATCAGATAAAAAGCTTTCAAAGCCAGGAGGGAGATTTTGGAGGATAGAAGGGCAGCAGCAGCCATTGTGTAACATACACACTTTGCTGGTGTGCTGATTCCCCTCAGTAGATGAAGCAGCAGCTGCCTTGGGCATGTGTGTTTAGCTCTGTGAGAAAGGGGCTCAGCTTCTGCAGGGTTCCTGCATTACCAATCAGAGGCAACAAGAGCAAACATGGTTTTCAGTCCAGTCTTACTGGGTTCCTGCCTGCTGGTGATATTCCTTCCATGACTGCCTACACTGTAGACTTCAAGCCAGCATCAGACACAAAGACAGTCTTACAGGGACTGCTTAACCAGCCCCCACAATTGTATAAGCCAGTTCCCTTTAATTAACCCTTTAATACATATGGCATATAGGCTTATATTATATACCTCCTACTGTGTCTGTTTCTCTGTTTGAACCCTGATTGATACATAATTAAAAGCCTGGGGAAAGGAAGCAAACACTAGAGTTCAGGAAGAATAAATTTCATTTACTCATTCACTTAAGTATTTATGTTAGGTGCCAATATCATACATCATAGAAGATATGGGTCTTGACAAATTTTCATTAAAATAAACAAGTGGGATAAAGCTGTCAGCGTGGAGTAGAGGTGGGGCTCAAGGCAGGAATTGCCATTTGCCTAGCTTGGATTTCAAAGGGATGCTGACTTGAGACTGTGTTCTATTGTCTAGCAGGTACACTAGAGAACAAGAAGAAAAACAGTCTCTCCTTTGGGCCCCATGATATGAACAAGCAAAATAAGAGACTGATACTTGGGAGAGATTTGCAGGAAACAATGACAGCTCTTGGGTCTTAAAACTGTAATTCCACTTCAAACATCACCTATTCATTATCCATTACTCCAAATTAGCCCATCATTTTATAT
Source organism: Theropithecus gelada (assembly GCF_003255815.1). Classification (NCBI taxonomy): domain Eukaryota; kingdom Metazoa; phylum Chordata; class Mammalia; order Primates; family Cercopithecidae; genus Theropithecus; species Theropithecus gelada. Next base: position 109,747,137 of record NC_037676.1, read on the forward strand.
TTGATGAGCAATAATTTTCAAAGCTCCTCAAGCAAAATCTCTGCAGAATTTTCTAGTCTTCTTTTTCCATTTCTTACAGCACCCAGCTGCCATCTGCCACTGCCTCTCTAATTGGCCATCAAATTGTTGCTTCTGCTTCAAGAATGACTCTTGAATGAACATCCCTCTTTGTAACTCTGCTGCTGCAACCATAAAGAAGACCATCATTATCTTCCACTTGGGCATTTTCATGAATCTTCTAATGGATCTTTCTCCCCCTAGAATTTTTACAAATCAAATAGGATCGAGTCATACTCCTATTTATTGCAAAATCCCTTCTAGAAACATTGCAAACTCCTTAATATGGTACCTTTTCAATCAAGATTCTGACAAGCATATTCTACTTCTCCTATCACTTTTCATCATCTATCTTCACTGAACTTCTCCTGGTCATTCCTAAATGACACTATCCCTTCCCGAACTTTGTGGCTTTGCATGTGCTGTTCCTAAGCAGAGGCTTAGAATACCCTCTACATCCTTTTACTTGTGATAAATGCTTACCAATTCCTTAGGAGAGGTTCAAGTTCTCCATGAGGCAGACTCTCTCTTTGGGGTCCTAGAGCACTGAATGTTAGTGTTGCTTTTAAAACAAATTCCACATTGAATAATAATTATTAATTTAGAAGATGGCTTTCATTTTAGGACTGTCATCTCCTTGAGGCTATGACAACAACTTATTGGTGGTATTCTGGCTGTCACATAGGAATGGCTTAAGAACAATTTATTTAATGAATGAATTAATAAATATCATCAAGAAGTAGACTTCAGATGGAAATTTACAATATTATAATTATTATTCGGGCCCCCAAATTAGCCCATAGAAATCGATTTCATCTATAATGCAGAATACAGCTAGAATATAGTAGTATAAATATATTTGTCAAACATTGCATTGTAGAACTTTGCAAAAAGAGTATTTCAGCCATTTAATGAAAGAAACCTACATCATGGGCTGGCTCAGGAAGCCAAACAAAATTTATCTTATTAGAATTTATTTTAATACTCTTCTTAGAAATTTTAAACAATATTTAAAAAAATCACTTCCTATAATTTGATTCAGTTGATGTAGACTTCAGTGGATTTGTGATGGGTTTATATCAAATTTCTTTTCCTCAATTTCCCTTTTCTTCCCCACCTTCCTCCCATATGCTTACCTGAACCAAATAACCTTGTAACTTTTCTTGATCAAAGAAGAGCCAACTCTTCATGGACAGCACTGAGTCTGAGTTTAGTTCTGAAATAGACTTCGGTACTATGGGATATGTACCAGGAATAATAATGATTTGTCTTTAATGTACTATCAAGGTGATTGCTTTAGCTAGAGACTAAGGACAGAGGACCACTGAGAAGACATCTTTCAATGTTATACTTTCAGAAAGAATTTACTTTACAGAGAAACAGATCTGTATAGTAGAAAGAACACTCATGTAAAAATTAGGATTGTTTGAGTTAGAATTACAAGATTTTTAAAAAGTCAACACTGGGAGGGAGGTAATGGGGATAGAGAAAAAAGAGAAATACTTTGTATGAAAAGGTGACAGACTTTTGTAACACTCTTGGTGGAGAGTGAGGGTGGAAAAGAATAAAAAGAGCTCCTTGAATATTTCAAAGTCTATGTGTTATAATAAGGCTGATATAATTACTGAATGGGGATGAGGCAACAGAAGGAAAAGTCAACTTTCTGAAAACGCCTAAAATGGCTTTATAAATTGTTTGAGGTAGTGGTGACATCTATGATAGAGATGTATTATATATACCAGAGACACAGGGCAAGTGGTTAGATGAGAAGGTGGAAAAAGTGAAACATTTGAGATATACATGGAGAGCGGGATGGAGCCCTTAGGTCAAAAACACCTTCTGCATTAGAAAAGCAGAGACCAATCTGGAAGCTAAAACAAGAAATGAAGGAAAAAGAAAATGTAATCCTCAGGGAGGTAGGAGGGGAATTGGGATTATATAGTTAGATAAAAATATTTATTCATCCTTGTGTGCCCCAGTATCTGTTTTCTGACAAAACAGACATGATTTTGAGGAGATGTCTCATTGTTCATTTCACGGGGAAAAGTGGTTATTTCAGCTCACCAGAGGACACAGAACACAAATGTAGCTCCAATAAGAGAGGTGATGATAGATTTGAACATGGATTCCCACATGTTAGGGGTAAATCTCCTTTTGAGTCCAAAGTATGGTGTCTGGTTACTGGAGAAGATTTACTGGCCACCGAGTAAACCCTGGAAAGGTTACTATCTTACCAACTAATAGCGAAGAAGGCAAGGACTGTATTCCCGTTAGACACGCTGGATTTTAAAACCACAAAAAGTAATCCCCAAGTTCCTCAAACTAAGCCAGACATTTATTATGTGACTGTTAGCAAAAGAGAATAGACTTAGCTAATTAAGCTCAAATCATTTTACTTGTGAAATAATTTCATTGTAATTGTAATGAATGTAAAACTTCAAATTATAATGAAGAGTTTTATTGGAAAGGGGACTCTTTAGAATAGCATGCTTTAACTAGACCAGAAAAAAACATAAAACTGTGTATATGTTTTATTTTAACATTTTTCAGGAAAAAAAATGTAGTTAGCCATTGATGTCCCAGATTGTTTCAGTGAAACAAATTTTGACTTCAGTGTCCCAAGAGTCTCTAAGCCTCTGGCTCATTCTCTGTCCCTCCACCCTGCTGGACTGAGCCATCTGGGTAAAGCACCTCTACTCGTAAAAATATGTCATTTCACCAAGATGGTCCCTATAATTAATGAAGAAAAATTATTGTATCTTATTTTCAATACTTGCCCCCAAAATGCCATGTCTTTTAAAAAGTATTTGTAATTCAATGCCTATGAAATCAATTTAAAGTATGAGATTGTCTATTAAAACTAATGCTTAGATGGAATTGGGAAATTGTTACGGTCTCAATGTTACATTTGCTTAGTCAAAGTATAGATTCCTCATCCACTGTTACAAATAACATATTTTGACTCAGGATAATAATTAAAGATAGAATTTCAAAAATTTCTGTGAGATCATGACTAATTTAATCTTTATAATGTTTTAATGGTCGGATAAATCTGGCCATTATAAGAAACTGTTACTAACCCTCAATTAAGTAGTACGGTCAAAATGGGTGTCCCTTTATCACTCTTTTAGCACACTGTGATACTCCACAACACCTCATGAATATAGACACTGACAGGGCTTCAGTGTCAGTGTCTGTATTAAAAATCTATATGTTATTGGAGTTATGGTGTCCCTATAATGTTTAGGAAGGCTTCTTGCCTATAGTTGCAAGTATTCACAAAATGTTTAGTGAAAGCATCAATGCATTAGGGAATTTATATTTACTTAGATGTATCCTGGGTGTCAAACACTATAACTGCACATTCTACACAGTTAGTAAAGATTGAAGATTGGACTAACAAATAAATAGGCATTGATACCCCTAAAGAACATAAACTGTGTCATTCAAGTTTGGCCTTAACTATGACCATATCATTTCTGATATGACAGCTTTTGGAGTTTTCCTGTCTACTATTCCCTTCAACACTTTATTGTTAGATATAATAATCAATGAAATACACATGAGAGCCAGTGATTCTTGAGTTGTGCCAAAACTAGACTGTTCTACAAATTTAAGTATTTGAAAAAGAGAATACATATTTTCATGAGAGTGAAAGCTTAAAATTTTAAATGTTTAGAAACATGAACATCAAAGCAAAGTTTTGAGAAGCTGCTCTTCATTAGGAAACACACCATGATCATAAAATAGCTGTTTTGTTAAAGCTCTGATGATGGTTTTTTTTGTTTGTTTTTTTTGTTTGTTTGTTTTTTTTGCTTTAACAGAATATATTCAGTCCTAGTAGACCATTTATAGTCATTCTCCACAAATGGCTCTCTTTACAGACAATTGAATTACTCATTCTAAGAAAAATTGTAGGTAGACTCTCAATGCAATACTCTTAGGCCAACATTTGTGCATATATATATAATCTTAGTTTGGGATTTATAAACTATTAAGGGAAATCACTGAATTACATCTAAAACATCAAGTTAATTATTTTTACCCTTTCAATCTTCAGGTAGTCTTGAATTTTCTTTTCCAAAAGGGGTATTAATATGAAAGGAAGGCAGACATTTGCATAATTAAACATGTTTTTACAAAGATAATTTAATTGTATTTGTCCGTATGCCAAAAATATCATTCATAATTTATGTAAATTTATTTCACAGCAAAGGTGTAATTCAATTTGATGAGCTATGGTTAAGAATGAATTATAATTATCAAGTCTTTATAATAGACATACTATAATGCCAGTTGTAATGTTGTAATGTAACACACAAAAAAACTATGTCAAAATTACATTAAATTTCAAATGGCACCCTAGTATTTAAGGAATTTAAGTACTATGTGTGTTTGAGGGGGTAAAAATTCAGACTGACTAAAAAAAGGACACAACAGATTCTCAAGTCTAAGTTCTCAAATATAAAATGTTTCAGGGAAAGTTGACAAGATATCTATAATCCAAAGGGCAACAAAAATTGGGACTTCATCCTCATTTTTTCATAACTAAGTAAATTTCAGAAAACATTTATAATAGATTTATAATATTTTGGTGGGACTCAAAAGCCATCAAAACTGAATTAAATTTTAAATACAAGCAAGCTAAGGCATGAATTAGAGAATCATAGTTTTTTTCATTTAAGGTGTTCACATGAAGATAGTTTAAAATCCTATTATTCTTGGAGAAGTCTTTTATCAAAACAAGCTGGATATTACTATATCTCATTCTCACAATCATTTTGAAATAGGATTTATCATGAAATTAAATTCAGTCTGCTAATTGTATAGCATTTAAATATTCCTACCATAAATTTTTTAAATGGATGAGAAATAATTAATGATTTTGGATTTTTAAAAATATTTATACTAAGACTACCTTGAGCCTTGTTTATGTAAAGTGACCATGACATATATTCATGATCTTCAGTATAAAGCCACAAAAGCTAATAGTCAGATTTGCAGTAAATTGGTTTTGGTTTTTCCATGCACAACCTAGTAGAAAAAAGTCACATTTGGAAAGAAAGAGAAAGAAAGGGAAGGAAGGAAGGGAGGGAAGGAGGAAGTAAGGGAGGGAGGAAAGGAGAGGGGAGGAAAGGAGAAGGCAGGAGAGGGGAGGGGAAGGATGGGAAGGGAGAGGAGGGGAGGTGAAGGGAGGGGAGGGGAGGGGAGGGATGAACAGAATGAAGAAGTGAAGCTTTTACCAAAACTTTCTATGTGAACTAAAAGAGACCATTACAAAGGAGCATCAGTTATTTTTAATAAAAAAGAACAATGCTTCATAAACACTAATTATCAATTTTAGTAGATCGGCCACCTCTTTGAATTTAGCTGACTCATAGATACACAACCAGTCAAATCCTATGTGTGTATGTGTTTAGAAGCTGTTCCTGTTACCTGTTGTTAACTCCCTCAAAACTTAGTGGCTTAACTGTAAGCATTGTGTGATACTTCATATTTGTGGGTCGGGAATCCAATCAGATTCATGGAGTAATTCTTCTTTTCCCGTGCTCTTGAAAGATTAGGCTAGTCTAAAGGGTGCCAGTCAGCTTCACTCACAACTCTGGTGCCTTGGGAGAGATGGTCAGCTGGGGCCCGAGCACCAACACACGGTCTCTTCACGATGGAGTCGAAAGGTGGTCAGGAGTCTTATATATGGCAGCTTGGGGGTCTCAGAGAGAGGTTGCCAAGGAAGCCCAGGTAGAAGCTGCCAGCCTTCTTATGGCATAACCTTGGTGGTCCCAGTATATTACTTCTAATATTCTATTAGTTATGCCACAATGAAGGCTAGCACAGACACAGGAGAGGGAACTTAGACTTCTTATCTCAACCTTTGTGGCAACCTTTAATCCTGCACACCAGTTTACATTGGAAGATGTACTAGAAAGCTCCATAGCTCAAAGATAGTCACTCCATTGATGCTTCACCAATATTATTTTTGGAAAAGATATAGCTGATTCTTGTTACATCTTGTTTAAAGTTGCTTGGGTTTAGATTATTATAACCAATTGTTATGATATGAAGCTTTTAATGTCTTAAGCTTTTTGTTTTTGTATGTGTTTTTGCTTGTTTTGTTTTGTTTTGTTTGCTTTGGTTCTTGGTTATTTTTTAAGAGAGATTTCTTTTCTCTTTCCAATGGTCTTACTTTAAACAAATGCTATATTGATGTGAGGCGACTCTCTATTCAGACATATGGCCTTGGTAGGACACTAAATTGTTGGTTAACTGTTAAGAATATGACTGCAGGCTGGATGTGGTGGCTCATGCCTGTAATCCCAGAACTTTGGCAGGCAGAGGCAGGCAGACCACTTCAAGATCAGCCTGGCCAACATGGCAAAACCCATCTCTACTAAAAATACAAAAACTGGCCAGGCATGGTGGCATGTGCCTGTAATCCCAGTTACTGGGAAGGCTGAGGCAGGAGAGTCGCTTGAACCTACAAGGCGGAGGTTGCAGTGAACTGAGATCGCACCACTGCACCCCAGCCTGGGCGACAGAGTAAAAATGTGTCTGGAAAAAAAGTATGACTATAGAAATACCTGGTAACATAAAGTAGTCAATTCCTGGTATTTCTTAGATACTATAACTACCACCACACAGCCCCTCATGACACAGTAAAGGTCAGTTGAAACAAGTGTTAGTGATGGTGAAATCCAGAGATGGATGGTGAAATGCAGTACTTGTGTTCCTACAGTCCTTATTTGCACTGGGATTCATCCAAACAAGCAGAGTTTAGCATCTTATTGTCAACTACCATTGAAATTCTTCACAGAATTAGAAAAACTACTTTAAAAATCATATGGAACCAAAAAAGAAGCCATATAGCCAAGATAATCCTAAGCAATAAGAACAAAGCTGGAGACATCATGCTACCCAACTTCGAACTATACTACAAGGTTACAGTAACCAAAAAAGCATGCAACTGGTACAAAAACAGAAACACAGACCAATGGAACAGAATAGATATTTCAGAAATAAGACCTCACATCCACAACCATCTGATCTTTGACAAACCCGACAAAAACAAGCAATGGGGAAAGGATTTCCTATTTAATAGATGGTGCTGGGAGAACTGGCTAGCCATATGCAGAAAATTAAAACTAGATCCCTTCCTTACACCGTATACAAAAATTAACTCAAGATGCATCAAAGACTTAAATGTAAAACCCAAAACTATAACAACCTCAGAAGAAAACCTAGGCAATACTATTCAGGACATAGGCATGGGCAAAGATTTCATGACAAAAGTATCAAAAGCAATTGCAACAAAAGCAAAATTTGACAAATGGAATCTAAGTAAACTAAAGGGCTTCTGCACAGTTAAATAAACTATCATCAGAGTGAACAGGCAACCTACAAAATGGGAGAAAATTTTTGCAATCTATCCATCTGACAAAGGTCTAAGATCAAGAATATACGAGAAACTTAAACAAATTTACAAGAAATAAAACAACTCCTTTAAAAAGTGGGCAAAGGACATGAACAGACACTTCTCAAAAGAAGACATATATGTGGCCAACAATGAAAAAAAAAACACATCACTGATCATTAGAGAAATGCAAATCAAAACCACAATGAGATGCCATTTCATGCCAGTCAGAATAGCTATTATTAAAAAGTCAAGAAACAACAGATGCTGGTGACACAGTGGAAAAATAGGAGCACTTTTATATTGTTGGTGGAAATGTAAATTAGTTCCACAATCATACTCGACTTTCGTATGCAGGATTTTCAGCTGTGGAAAGCATAAAATGTATGTAATGGGTCATCTCAGAGCTGAGCCTAAACAGATATTAGGTGTATGAAACTTGATCTATACCTCCTTGTATCTGTTTATATTGAGGTGCTGGAAAAACAATTCAGAGTGCTAATAGTTGGGATTCAGAAATATTGAGACATGTATAGTAACCAAGGTGAGGACAAAAGGAATGGTACTCCCAGGAAAAAAATAGCCACCCTTAAGAAAGACTCTGGTCTGTGTATTTGGATTAAGCATTTACTAATATTTTAAATAGTTTATCTAAAATAATTCTAAATAGTGAATTATATATATTTAGTTCTCTATACATGCCCGTTATAAGTGTCTCATTCTAGGAGGCCCAATATCTTTTAATCCAAAATATGACACTTGGCTCAAACCATCCTGAGGATTTTTGTTATTGCTTTTGTTGTGTTTTGTCTTAGGATAAATGTATTAATACTTGCTCTAAAGTTTTTGCAGATTAAAGCAATGGTTCTCAGTGCAGGACAGGGTGCTATCTGGAGACACTTTTGTATGTCAAAACGGGGGTGGTGATAGTACTAGCATCTAATGAGAAGAGGCCAAAGATGCTGCTAAACATCTCACAAAGCACAGGACAGCACTCTGCAACAAAAAATTACCTAACCCAGAATGTCATTAGTGCTGAGATTGAGAAACCCTAAGTTAAAGCCATATACTGTGAAGTGAAACTCTCAGTTCTTAACCAATAACTAGTGTAAGAATTTAAAACAATTTAAATCTTTTGGGGAAAATTATGGTTGGCTTTCAGTAATATTAGAAGCTCTTTGCAATTGTGCTATTTATGTCTGTGCATCCAACATCTAACATAAAGCCTAGCCTAGAAAGACTTGCTAAAAGAAGAGAATGAATGACCAGCAGCCATTAAGAAAGGATGCTGCTGATTTCCATAATGGAGGGATTGGTCATTTCTCTCTGCATCAGGTGTTCCATTTCCCCAGCTGTTCCATTTCCCTAGAGAAGGTCTTTTTGCCTCTCTCACCTGGTTTTTATGGTAGTCAGCATCTGAGTTACTTATGAGAGGATATACTTGCAAATTCCATAAAGATTGCACCTGTGCAGTCTTCAGATATCTGATCTTTAAGAAACACCATCTAATGAATACATTTGCTACCTCGTCAACTAAATTGTCCTGGTATTATGTTTGTATTATGTAAACTCAGGGAGTTAAGCACGTGGATGTGAGGTCCTCTACTCGTTTGAAGTGTTGATGTAAGAACTGTTTGGTTAAACAGCATTTCCATGTCTCCTATAGTATTAGAGTTAAAGTGATTGCCCAGTGTGTCATACAACACGCTTTTAAGCAAACCCCATGCTGTTAATTCAGTATTGAGATTAGTTCCAGAAAACAAAACAAAACAAAACAATGCTTCAGTGTACTATCTCTCTCATCAAAATCACAAAAATATTTATATAATTATTTTTCTTTTTTGCCTTAACTACAAGAAAAATAAGCTGCCTGAAGTAATTAGTTCTTTTTGAGGCTGAATACTGAAGTGGCTAAAATGACACATGTTGGAACCAGGTTGCTGGACTCCAATCCCAGAACCACAACTTACTAACTCCGTGTTGGCTCTGTGATTTGACTGACTCCTCTGTGCCTCAGTTTCCTCACAGACAAAATGAAGTTAATAATCACTTTTTATTGCTAAGATTAAAACTGTTAAACTGTTAAATACTTAAAACAGTGTCTAGTAGATAGTATACCCTTCAGATAAGCATCACTTATTATTTCTGTTTTCTTCAAGACATTTCCAAGACTATTGTGTTTTTTAGTAGCTCCCTTGACTTACAAGCCAGAGCCCTTATCTAACTTGCTCACCAATGAACTGCCACTTTCCAGATTTTCAAACCTGTTTTAGTATGCCTTAAAAAAGTGATATGAATAAAGAGAAAATGGAGGCCTACAATTCACCAACACATAGGCAAAATATATGAAACTTGACCTTCAAACGTGGACTATGTCCAGAGAACAAAGGTGAACCTTACACTGGATTGAAAAGTCTAGACCATAAATACCAGTGAAAGAGCGTTATAGCGTATTCCACATTTAAACGTTATTTTCAGTTTAGAGTTAGATCAGAGGGAATTAAATAAGAAGATTTCACTTAACATTCAACTAAAAAAATTAATAATTAAAAACAGTTTTCACTACAGGTGGTGCAGACTCCAACCTTAGAACAAAAATGTTTGGACTCTACATAATGTATGCAAAGAAGTAGACCAGAAACCCTTTCCTCAAGGAGTTGATAGTCTAGTCTCTGTAAGGAATGCAGAATCCAGTTACCGGTTATGGTTTAGGTGCTTTTTTTAAATTATGTGATAGACAAACAATGTTATACATGCTCTTTTTCTTTAAGAAATTGCTAGTTTCCATTTAAAAGCATTTGTATTTTAACATAGGGGTGTATGTGTATATGAATATACAGGTTGAGTATCCCTTATCTAAAATATTTGGGACCAGAAGTATTTCCTATTTCAGCTTTTTCAGATTTGGGAATTTTTGTATTATCTTACTAGTTAAGCACTGGTAACTCAAAAACCTAAAATCTGAAATATTTCAGTGAGTATTTCCTTTAACTCCCCATTTCAGCATTCAAAAAGTTTCTGATTTTGGAGCATTTTCAATTTTAGATTTTCTAATTTGGGATGCTCAGCTCTGTGTGTGTGTGTGTGTGTGTGTGTATGTGTACACACACTAGAGATAGAGATAGAGAGAGACACTTATATGTACAGGATATAGATATATATTGTATACAATATTTATAATATATGTTTGTATATCATATATATTCTTTATATCTCTCTCCTGTATATATCCACAACGGTGTAAATAAGTGTATATATGTGTTTGTCTGTATATACACACACTTATATATGTGTGTGTGTATATATACATATATATACACATATATACACATATATGTGTATGTGTATATATATACACACAGACTCAGTATATATAAATGTGCATGTATATCCTGTGTGTTTGTCTATATAACCCATATATATGTGTGTGTGTATATATACACATGCAGGATATATATACTTATATATACAGTATATATACTGTATATTCTTATATATACAATGTGTATATATATCCCATATATACACACACACACATCCTGTTTGCATTTTACTTTTTTAATGTAATCATATCAGCAAGCACCAAAGAAAATCAATAAGATTCTGGGGTGCAAAGAAATAACTCACTACCTTAAACTGTGCATTCTCTTGAGATTTGACGTGACAATTGTCCAAAATCATCTAATTTTTTATATTGACCAACTGTATCTGACAAAGGTCTAATATCCAGAATCTATAAGGAACTTAAACAATTCAACAAGCAAAAAACCAAACTAACCCATTAAAATATGGACAAAGGCTATGAACACACACTTCTCAAAAGGAGACATACAAGTGTCCAACAAATATATGAAAAAATGCTTAACATCACTAATCATTAGAGAAATCCAAATCAAAACCTCAATGAGATACCATCTCACACTAGTCAGAATGGCCATTATAAAAACTCAAAAAATAACTGATGGCAATTTTGTGGAGAAAAGGGAATGCTTATACACAGTTGGTGAGAATGTAAATTTGTTTACCCACTATGGAAACCAGTTTGGAGATTTCTCAAAGAGTTTAAAACAGAACTACCATTTGACGCAGCTATCCCATTACTAGGTATATAAACAAAGGAAAATATTCCACCAAAAAGGCATATGCATTTGTACGTTCATCACAACGCTACTCACAATAGCAAAAACATGGAATCAACCTATGTGTCCATCAATGATGGATTTGATAAACAAATGTGATACTTACATACCATAGAATACTATGCAGTCATAAAAAAACAGTGCAATAATGTTCTTTGCAGCAACACAAATTCAGTCAGAGGCTATTATCCTAAGCAAATTAATGCAGGAACAGAAAACCAAATGCCACATGTTCTCACTTATACGTGGAAGCTAAACATTGGGTACATATGAACATAAAGGGAACAACACATTCTGGGCACTACTGGACAGGGAAGAAGGGGAATCGGTATAGGCTGAAAAACCACCCACTGGGTACCGTGCTCACTACCTGGGTGACAAGATCATTCGTAACCCAAACCTCAGCAACACACAATTTACCCGTGTAATAAACCTGCACATGTACCCCCTGAACCTAAAATAAAAGTTGAAAATAATTATAATAATAAATAAAGCATGATTTCAAAGAAAAAGACAACGAAAAACAAAACATCTAATTTTCATAAGCCATTATTTTTAAATTATCTATATAACATCTTGCCAAATTTTGAAAATAGTGTTTGTGATCCTATTATAAATATGTTTAAGAAGCTAGTATTCTTAAACACTAATTAATTGAAAAAATCACCTGCTGCTCACCATTTAAGCATCCAATGAGGGGAGCAACATGCATCGTTGCACTTACTAGCAGAGGCAAAACCCTGTGCAGTGGAAATGAGCTGGTAAGTAAAATAATGATGGCAAAGCCATCTAGAAGGGTTTGCGTTAGTAAGGTTAGCAGTATGAAGCAAGCCACATTTGAAGGAAGCCATCTAGACAACACAATGGACACTTTCAGGTCCGTGGTAAGAAGGCACTGAAGAAATCTAAATAGTTCTATTAATGTCTTTCTAATACTTTGACTTTATGAAACTTGGTTATTCACTGTGCTGTGTTACCATGACCATGTCATATATTTATTCAATTTCTTTCCATTTCTCTGTCCTGATCATTTCACAAATTACAGGGCCGAAAGAGAAGCTGATTTTCCGCCATTTAGCTTGACTCTGTTAGCATTCCCAACTATGACGTGATGTTGAGAATCATTCCAAGGTGATACATCCATCATCTGACAGCTTTAGATATCTAAAGTTTACAAAATGTACAATGTTTGTAGTCATTTAACACGAAATGAGAATAATTGATAGTTGATAGCCCTTTGTGAATTGTTTTTTGATGAGCTTCCGTTTCCTCTTTCTTCAAATGATTCAGAATTGCCCCCACCCCTTCCCACTTAGCCCTTTCTTGGCTTTATTTTTTCATCTCTAAAGAACTTGAAGTTTTGTTTTTGTTTGTTTTGTTTTGTTTTGTTTTGTTTTGTTTTTTTGAGACAGAGTCTCGCTCTGTCGCCCGGGCTGGAGTGCAGTGGTGCGATCTCGGCTCACTGCAAGCTCCGCCTCCCGGGTTCACGCCATTCTCCTGCCTCAGCCTCCAGAGTAGCTGGGACTACAGGCGCTCGCCACCGCGCCTGGCTAATTTTTTGTATTTTTGGTAGAGACAAGGTTTCACCGTGTTAACCAGGATAGTTTCGATCTCCTGACCTCATGATCCGCCCACCTTTGCCTACCAAAGTGCTGGGATAACAGGTGGGCAGGCCTACCAAAGTGCTCAGATAACCGGTGTGAGCCACTGCGCCCAGCCAAGAACTTGAAGATTAATATATCTGGAGACTTAAGTAATAGGAGGAAGGGGAAGATCGGGGATATATATGAAGCTTTGGTTGAATATCAAGCACTGTGCTAGGTGCTCTGTAATATATTATGTCATCTAATTTCTACAACTTCTGAGGCTTGTATTACTATCCCTATTGTATAGATCAGCAAGTGGAGGCTCAAAAATATTAGATAATGTATCCAAGTCTTGCAACTAGCAGGTGGCAGAAACAGACTTCCCCCCAAACTTACGTCTTCCCACTCCACGTCTATTGCTTTTCCCACTAATTACAAACAGGTCATCAGAATCTCCTCACTCTGGTCTTCACTCTGCTAATCTAGCACTTACCACCAAGAAAATGGCCAGGATTTTTCTCCCTATAAAATGGTCATCACTTTTGAGAAGTGTCTGTTCATATCCTTTGCCTAGTTTTTGATGGGATTGATTTTTTCTTATAAATTTGTTTAAGTTCTTTGTAGATTCTGGATATTAGCCCTTTGTCAGATGGGTAGATTGCAAACATTTTCTCCCATTCTGTAGGTTTCCTGTTTGCTCTGATGGTAGTTTCTTTTGCTGTGCAGAAGCTCTTTAGTATAAATAGATCCCATTTGTAAATTTTGGCTTTTGTTGCGGTTGCTTTTGGTGTTTTAGTCATGAAGTCCTTGTCCATGCCTATGTCCTAAATGGTATTGCCTAGGTTTTCTTCTAGGGTTTTTATGGTTTGAGGTCTAACATTTAAGTCTTTAAACCATCTTGAATTAATTTTTGTATAAGGTGTAAGGAAGGGATCCAGTTTCAGTTTTCTACATATGGCTAGCCAATTTTCCCAGCACCATTTATTAAATAGGGAATCCCTTCCCCATTTCTTGTTTTTGTCAGGTTTGTCAAAGGTCAGATGGTGTTCTCAAAACAAGACATTTATGCAGCCAACAGACACATGAAAAAATGCTCATCATCGCTAGCCCTCAGAGAAATGCAAATCAAAAGCACAATGAGATACTATCTCACACCAGTTAGAATGGTGATCATTAAAAAACCAGGAGACAACAGGTGCTGGAGAGGATGTGGAGAAACAGGAACACTTTTACACTGTTGATGGGAGTGTAAATGAGTCCAGCCATTGTGAAGACAGTGTGGCGATTCCTCAAGGATCTAGAACTAGAAATACCATTTGACCCAGTGATCCCATTACTGGGTATATACCCAAAGGATTATAGATCATGCTACTGTAAAGACACATGCACACGTATGTTTATTGTAGCACTATTCACAATAGCAAAGACTTGGAACCAACCCAAATGTCCATCAATGATAGACTGGATTAAGAAAATGTGACCCATATATACCATGGAATACTAGGCAGTCATGAAAAAGGATGAGTTCATGTCCTTTGTAGGGACATGGATGAAACTGGAAACTATCATTCTGAGCAAACTATCGCAAGGACAGAAAACCAAACACCTCACGTTCTCACTCATAGGTGAGAATTGAACAATGAGAACATTTGGTCATAGGGTTGGGAACATCACACACCAGAGCTTGTTGTGGGGTGGGGAGACTGGGGAGGGATAGCATTAGGAGAAATACCTAATGTAAATGACAAGTTAATAGGTGCAGCACACCAACATGGCACATGTATACATATGTAACAAACCTGCACGTTGTGCACATGTACCTTAGAACTTAAAGTATAATAGTAATAATAAATGGTCATCCCACACACTTGATGACTTTATTCTTCAGAGTTTCCAGTAAGCTGACTAAAAGAGGTTTAAATTTTTAAAATGCTCCCAGAAAAAAGGCATATGGAGAATTATTACGTATGAAAATTATCTGGTTAAGAGCTGTGATTATGAAAGAATTGTAGTAGCACCACTAAACTAAGGTTAGAACCCAGAGGAATTCAATACCTCACTGAACATCTCATCTCCCTGTTCAACCTGATTCATATGCAGAGTAAGTAAACATTATTTAATTTAATCCTTACTATGGACAGATGAGGGAAGTGCCATGATTAGCTACATTTATAAGATGATCTCAAAAACCAAGGCTTAAAATAATTAGATGCAGCCAGGCGCCGTGGCTCATGCCTGTAATCCCAGCACTTTGGGAGTCTGAGGCGGATGGATTGCCTGAGCTCAGGAGTTCCAGACCAGCCTGGGCAAAATAGTGAAACCCTGTCTCTAAAAAATACAATAAAATTAGCCGGGTGTGGCAGTGTACATCTGTAGTCCCAGCTACTTGAGAGGCTGAGGAAAAAGAGTTGCTTGAACTTAGAGGCAGAGTTTGCAGTGAGCTGAGATTTTGCCACTGCATTCCAGCCTAGGTGACAGAGCGAGACTCCATCTCCATAAAAAAATTAATTAATTAATTAATTAAGTGCCTTGTCTAAGGTTGCACAGTTAAATCTCACAGGTGCTGAAATATAATATTATAATCTCTCTGTTCAAGTTCTAGTCCTTTTCCCAGCATTCTTCGAACATTTCTTCTTCCTATCAGCTCATTTTCACACTGTCATTCCCTGGCAGTCCCTCAACACACTTTGCTTTGTGGCAATAAACCCTTTTACCAACTTCATTTACTTAATTTCTACCTCCTGTTCTTAGATCTGCCCTTGGATTGCTCAGGGATTCCACAGAATGTTTTCTCCGGCAGTACTGTCTAACTGAAGAGCTCCTTAAATCCTTCCCTTCTTCCATAAATATTTTCCATGCACATGATAGGAAAATAAACATTTTACCTATTTAAAATGATAAATATTTAATGTAATGTACACATTTTTATTCATAAACATTCTCATACTATTTGTCTTTGTATATTAGTTATGACAGTTATGTTTTGTATATTAGTCTTAGATTAATATACTTAAACATATTTGAACACTTCATTAACTTTGTTACTTTTGAGTTAAAATCTTCTTAAGGCTGATAATTGTGTCTGATAAGGCAATTTGGTAGAAAGCCCATCACAGGGCCCTCATATGTGGATAATTGATGAGTAAATATGCCAAATGGCAAACTACAGCACATAAATCTGAGAGGTGGAGTCCTAATGACATTGATTTATTCATTAAACAAACATCATTTGGCACTTATGTTTAAGAGCTTGTGCTAAGTGTTCATGTGCTCAAAGTGGAGAATTAATTAATATCACCCAATTTATTTGCTCTAGTTCTTCTCTAAGTTGAGTGTGATTGCAGATATCAGGTACCTTCTCTGTTCCTCAGTTTCTTATTTTATAATGAGGGGATTTGATGATTCCCAAAGTCCCTTGTAGTTCTGTAGGTTCATGATTCAATGTGGTTATGTCATTTCCTAAATTGAGAAGTCATGTCTCTCAGAGACATGAGTCTCATTTCATAGGTAAGAATACTGCATGAATATCCTATTCTTAGTTTATCGTCTGATTTTCAAATGTCTTTAGTTTAATAAATCTCTGATGATATTTTCTTGGCAAAATGTACTAAACTAAAGACATTTGAAAATCAGACGATAAACTAAGAATAGGATATTCATGCAGTATTCTTACCTATGAAATGAAGTAAATTAAAGCAATTTCAGGCTGAAAAGCTCTGCTGCTTTTATTCCCCTGATATTAAAGTAAAAGTACTTTGGGGACTTTGTTGGGAATAGGACACCCAAAATCTGGCCATAAACTGGCCCCAACACTGGCCATAAACAAAATCTCTGCAGCACTGTGACATGTTCATGATGGCCATGATGCCCATGCTGGAAGGTTGTGGGTTTACTGGAATGAGGGCAAGGAACACCTGGCCCACCCAGGGTGGAAAACTGCTTAAAGGCATTCTTAAATCACAAATAATAGCATGAGTGATCCATGCGTTAAGGACATGCTCTTGCTACAGATAACTAGCCCAAACCATCCCTTTATTTCAGCCCATCCCTTGGTTTCCCATAAGGGATACTTTTAGTTAATCTAATACCTAAAGAAACTATGCTAATGACTGGCTTGCTGTTAATAAATATGTGGGTAAATCTCTGTTCGGGGCTCTCAGCTCTGACGGCTGTGAGACCCCTGATTTCTCACTTCACACCTCTATATTTCTGTGTGTGTGACTTTAATTCCTTTAGCGCTGCTGGGTTAGGGTCTCCCCAACCGAGCTGGTCTCGGCAAGTGGCGCCCATATATGGGGGCTCAAATCCAGGTCGAAGGGTCTCCAGAGTGACGGTTGGAGAATATGGAACTAGCTGGAGGACACCTGAGTACTCTTAAAGCAATCCCCATGGTGAGTAAGAAGGGGAGCTTGGAAGCATCGGGGTAACAATGGGACAAGTGTGGAATGTAGTTTGTTCCACATTAGAACTTTTTCACACTGATGATGAGGAGGAAGGAGAGTATAACAAAGTAACAAAAGACGTTACAAAGAAAGTTTATTTGCCAGCTAAAGCCAAAGTGGCAAAGGAGGGAGAGGTTCACCCCTATCCTTCTGCACCTCCTCCTTATTATTTTGAAGAAAAAGACCCTCCAGATCTTTCTTTTCCAGAGGATGCTGGGCAAAAAGTAGTTGCCCCAGTGACTGTTCGAGCAGCTCCTCGAGCAACTGCTCTCAGTTCTATTCAGGCAGGAATTCAGCAAGCTAGACAAGCAGGTGATTTAGAGGCTTGGCAGTTCCCTGTTAGAATACACCCCCCAGATCAACAGGGAAATATTATAGCTACATTTGAGCCTTTTCCTTTTAAATTTGGGAAAGCAAATTTAATTGATTATATCAAGGCCTGTGATGGTATCAGAGGTAATCTGCATAAGGCTACTCTACTAGCACAGGCAATGGCAGGACTGAGAGTGGATAAAGGAAATGCTCCATTTCCTGGAGTTTGTTTCAACTGTGGGAAGCATGGTCATACTAAAAATGAACATAGAAAAAGTCGCAAGTCAGGCCGCCAGATAGGGGAAAAAAGAAAACTACTGAGCCTGAAATATGTCCAAAATGTAAAAAAGGAAAACATTGGGCTAATCAGTGTCACTCTAAGTTTGATAAAGATGGGAACCCGATTTCGGGAAGTGCCATGAGGGGTCCATCCTGGGCCGCATTCCAAACCAGGGCATTTCTGGCTCAAGCCATTCCCTCAGCCCTGTACAGTGTCTGTCCCCTGCCACAGCTGGTAGTGCCACAGTAGATTTATGCTGAACAAAAGCTGTGAGCCTCTGCCTGGGGGACCCACACAAAAGGTCCCAACAGGAGTCTGTGGACTCTTGCCAGTGGGTACGATAGGATTATTTCTAGGCAGGTCTAGTTTAAATTTAAAAGGGGTGCAGACACATACGGGAGTCATTGGTTCAGATTACAATGAGGAAATTCAAATTGTTATATCTACTTCTGTTCCCTGGAAAGCACATCTCCTTATTGTGCCATATGTGGGAATGGGGAAAAGTGAAATTAAATGAACAGGACGTTTTGGAAGCACAAATAAACAAGGCAAAGCAGCTTATTGGGTAAATCAAATTACTGATAAACTTCCTACCTGTGAAATAACTATTTAGGGAAAGAAATGTAAAGGTTTGGTAGATACAGGAGCAGACATTTGAATCATTTCTCTATAGCACTGGCAGTCCGCATGGCCAATTCAACTCACTCAATTTAACATAGTTGGAGTTGGTAAAGCCCCGGAAGTATATCAGAGTAGCTATATTTTTCATTGTGAAGGGCCTGATGGACAACCTGGGACTATTCAACCAATTATAAGTTCTGTACCTATGAATTTATGGGGGAGAGATTTATTACAACAATGGGGAGCACAAGTTCTAATTCCAGAACAATTATATAGCCCTCAGAATCAACAGATGATGCATGAAATGGGGTATGTACCTAATACAGGACTAGGAAAAAATTTGCAAGCTTTGAAAGAATCTCTTCAAGTGGAAAGACAAAGTTCCATCTTTCCTGGCAAGGTTAGGATATCATTTTTGATGGCAGCCATTGTTAAGCCTCCAGAACTTATACCTTTAAAATGATTAAACAGATAGGCCAATTTGGATAGAACAATGGCCGCTGAGTAAAGAGAAATTGGAGGCTTTAGAGGACTTAAAATTGGTCTTTAATAGTCATAGATTTAAAAGACTATTTCTTTACTATCCCTTTAGCTGAGCAAGACTGTGAACGGTTTGCATTCACAATTCCTGCAGTAAACAACCTGCAGTGTGCTAAGCATTTTCATTGTTTTACAGATGCATCTAGTAATGGTAAAGCTTTTTATTCTGGCTTGAAAAGTAAAGTTTTCCAGACACCCTATACTTCAGCTCAAAAAGTGGAACTTGTAGCTGTAATTGAAGTATTGACTGCTTTTAATATGCCTATTAATGTGATTTCTGATTCATCATACATGGTTCATTCCACACATTTAATTAAAAATGCTCAGTTACTATTTCATACACATAAACAACTGATGACAAAAGCAAAAAAAGGGGGAGAAATAGGGATTATGGGACAGCCTATATACAATTGAATCTAGTATTATTAACTTAAAATTTTTTGAGCCTGCCCAAAGGCCAAATGTTATCAGCAGCTGAACAGCATCTACAGAAACCAGCTACAAAGACAGAAGCAGAACAACTGATTTGGTGGAGAGATCTGATAACAAAAAGTTGGGAAATAGGTAAAATAATAACTTAGGGTAGAGGTTATGCTTGTGTTTCTCCAGGCCAAAATCGACAGTCGATTTGGACACCATCAAGACACCTGAAACCTTATCATGAGCCAGATGCTGAGGAAGAGATTCCGGGAGGATCCCGGGGACCCCTGGTGGGAGCCATGTTAAGACTGATGCTGAGGAGGACTCCAACTGTCATGAGAAACACCCTTCAAACACAACCACCCATCTGGGGACAGATCAAGAAGCTGTCACAGATGGCGGAAGAAAACCTGAGAAAAGCAGGACAACCAGTCACAATGAGTAATTTAATGATAGCTATGATAGCGGTGATCACCGTTGCCATGAGTATTCCTTTAGCAAAGGCTGACACAGAGAACAATTATACTTATTGGGCATATTTATCAATCTTGGTTGGCAATAATGCCTGGATGTAATCACTCTATGACACAGTTGCACATGCTTCCTGATCTCAGTATTTACCATAATAAATCTGCTCCTATAATTGAGGCATACCGCCCTCAAAAACCTATTTGTAAACAGGATTGGACCCAGTTAGAAAAAATGAACAAACGTACTTCTTTAGGAAGATTGCATTGCAGAACAGGCAGAGGTGCTGCGCAATGATTCCTATGGAATCATTATTAATTGGCCCCTAAGGGGATGTTTAGCTTGAATTGCACCTCTCAGTCTGTATGCCATGGCCACACTATGTTCAGCTGGTCTGAACAAAATGGTCAGATGGTAGAAATAATAAGAAGTATGGCAAGAGTTCCTGTTATCTGGAACCATGGCGGTATAGCAGCACCTCAAACTCAAATGGTATGGCCTGTTGTAGGAGCTAAACATAAGGATTTGTGGAAACTGTTAATAGCTCTTAATAAGGTCAAAATTTAGGAAAGAATAAAAAAGTATCTAGAAAGACACTCTACAAACTTGTCTTTGGATATTGCAAAATTAAAAGAACATATATTTAAAGCATCCCAGCACACCTGACCTTAATGCCGGGAACTGGAGTGCTTGAAGGAGCTGCAGACAGATTAGCAGCAAGTAACCCATTAAAATGGATAAAAACACTTGGAAGCTGTGTGATTTCAATGATAACTGTGCTTTTAATCTATGTCGTTTGTCTTTGTGTAGTCTGCAGATGGGGATCCTGACTCCTGCAAGAAGTAGCTCACCATGACAAAGTTGCCTTTGCTTTTATCTCTTTGCAAATCAAAGAAGGGGGACATATTGGGAATAGGACACCCCCAAAATCTGGCCATAAACTGGCCCCAAAACTGGCCATAAACAAAATCTCTGCAGCACTGTGACATGTTCATGATGGCCATGACGCCCATGCTGGAAAGTTGTGGGTTTACCGGAATGAGGGCAAGGAACACCTGGCCCACCCAGGGCGGAAAACCGCTTAAAGGCGTTCTTAAACCACAAACAATAGCATGAGCGATCTGTGCCTTAAAGACATGCTCTTGCTGCAGATAACTAGCCCAAACCATCCCTTTATTTCAGCCCATCCCTTGGTTTCCCATAAGTGATACTTTTAGTTAATCTAAAATCTAAAGAAACTATGCTAATGACTGGCTTGCTGTTAATAAATATGTGGGTAAATCTCTGTTTGGGGCTCTCAGCTCTGAAGGCTGTGAGACCCCTGATTTCTCACTTCACACCTCTGTATTTCTGTGTGTGTGTCTTTAATTCCTCTAGTGCCACTGGGTTAGAGTCTCCCTGACCAAGCTGGTCTTGGCAGGACTTAGTCCATTTTAAGGCCCAAACCACAAAGGCCTTACCACTCCTCACATCCATTGCATGGGTTTCTTTGTCCTGAGTTAAACAAATTCCTCTGTACTTTTGCCTTTTTACTGACCATTTCTTTCAGAGTGACTTCCCTGAACACTGACTCTTTCCATAAATTCTCCAGGTCCTCTGAAGAGTAGGTGCTCTTTCTCCCACACATCATATACTTCAGAGTTTCCAAACTATATTCAGCTCATGACTCCTTATCTTCATATACATGAATGAATGAATGAATGAATAAATAAATAAATAAGTAAATAAATAATTTCCTTGAAGCTTCTTACCAGTTGGCTAAACATTCTTTTACCTATTCTTGACACTATCTCCTATCATCCCCCTGGTCACTTCCCCCTATTCAGTATAATTTTTGGCACCTGCTCAATTCATTTTGTGTTCATCTAACCCTGAACACAATAATCTTGAACTTATTATCTTCTCCTTTTCTTTACTTATTATCCTTCTTATATATCTACCCAGAAATCTTCCACTTCTGAAATTAAAAATTCCTTCAGTGTACTGTGGAAAACAGCTTTCTACTCACTCTTCCCACAAATTTCTCCAATTTCCTTAGACTCCAAATCACAGATCTTTCTACTTTCTATTCTATTAGTCACTGCTTTCTTGTTTTTCCATTACATCTATGATACATTGCTTCAAAACTTCTTCCTTGACACTGTCCTTGGAAACACCTCTATTCTGAATGAAGTCAACTAGCTTGTGAATACTGTTCAGGAAATCACACAGCTGGTCATTGAACCGACAGTTAAGCTCTCTCTTCCATTCTTGAACTGTTAATAAAAAGAGAGGCAATTGAGTCTCATGGTAATATCAACCATTCCTTCATCAAGCCATTCCTCCCTTATAACTCAACTCTCATTCTGTTTCCTCAATAGATAAAATATGTCAGAGAGGCACTTTCTTAACTTTTATACAAAGGGTGGAAAATGAGACCAGATGATCCTTTTATACTTCATATCCTTAGAGTAGAAACTCTCTCTCTTCTATAGAGAGTTGAAGAGTAACATTTATTGATTATCACTCATCAATTTCCTCAGGAACCCATAAAACCTAAGAGGTGAAGGGTAAAACTTTCTTGTTCTCCTTTGTAAACTTAGAACCCAGCACAATGACTAACACATAGTAGAAATTCAAACAATATTCAATGAAAGCATGAATCAATGCCCAGGTGATGATCAGGAAATTTCTGACAAATATGTTTGTGACTTGAAACTTGTAGCTAATTGCTTCAGTTGAATGCTTGTTATAGGATTTTATTTCAGCAAACTATCTTAAACCATTTTTATGAGTCTTTGGTTTTAATATAACTAAAAATACACTCTGCCAAGTACATTTCTCCATAGACTTTAAACATAAGATTCTTTCAGGAGAAATTTAATCCTAAAGTTTACAATTCATCCACACCTAAATCATCAAAATATCACTGTAGCAATCTCAGTTGGGTATTTAACTTGTGATTCCCTAATTAGATAATTGTTTGTATATTTAAAACAAAATTATTGTTTGCCCTTAATTATTTAGACAATTGTTTAAACTATACACTTTGTGTCTTGTGTGTAGAAAAGCCATAATCACACTAAAACACATCCTAATTTTAGGATACTTCAGTCTTTATATTGGGAAATACAGTTTTTGTCTAAGAGAACTGATATAACAAATGAGAATTTTAAATGTGGTCTTTTCAGTAGAGGCCTATTTAGTGATTAATGTATAATCTGTATAAGTCATTCTTAATACAGAAAAATTTTTTGATCAGTTTAGCAGTTTTCACTATTTCTGGTCATTTTAAAATAATTCAATTGTCAGTCTCAAGAAAAAATAATTCTAGTATTGCAAATAGAAAATCAAGTTGGAACACTGAAAGCAGCTTAGATCTGAAATACATGGAAAATTAGAGTAAGAAATTAAAGTTTCCTGGAATTTTGTTTTTCTTGTCTTTTTTTCAGTACTTTTCCATGTCACTCAAACCTTGTGTCTCTCTTTTCCCCTTCTCACTCTCTCTGCTTTAAACATACTGACCTTGACAAGTCAAACTGATTTTTTTTCTATGGGACTATGCGTCTTCGATCCCCTGAGAAGTCTTCCTCCAGATAGTCACATGGCTTCTTTCAATTAAGTTTCTATTCCAAAGTCGCCCTTAAGAGAGTCTTCCCTAATTACCCTAGACAAAGTAACCATTTCCTCCCACTTGATCATTCTCTTCTGACTGTGCTTTATTCTTATCTTAGTAAGTGTTGATAACTTCGCTACCTGGATTTGTAGAATACATTATTATTATTATTATTAATATTTGAGACGGAGTTTCACTCTTGTTGCCCAGGCTGGAGCTCAATGGTGCGATCTCGGCTCACCTCAACCTCAGCCTCCCAAGTTCAAGTGATTCTCCTGCCTCAGCCTTCGGAGTAGCTGGGATTACAGGCATGTGCCACCATGCCTGTCTAATTTTGTATTTTTAGTAGAGACGCGGTTTCTCCATGTTGGTCAGGCTGGTCTCGAACACCTGACCTCAGGTCATCTACCCACCTTGGCCTCCCAAACTGCTGGGATTACAGATGTTAGCCACTCACCCAGCCTAGAATACACTTATAAATTTAGTTGTATATTGTCAGCTTCCCCTGACACCCTGACAGGACATGGGCTGTGGCTTCTCAACTACCCTATCACCTAATATTTGCGGAATAAATGAACGAATGAATCTTCAGTGTTAGTATTTAAACAGTCCTTTTGCCATTTCACCTTATTGAGTTTTATAATAGGCCAAGGGGAAAACAAAGTATGCAAACATTTCTGAGAAAAAAGGTAAGATAATGCTATAGCATTTACTATGGTACATATGTGGAGCTAATGTTCAATTCTGTTTCATGTGTGTTCTCAAAATACTTAAAAGCTTGAGATAAGGCACAGCAAAAGAAGTACTTCTTCACTGATAGAGAAACAAAGAGAATCAATATTTGAACCCTTCTCTGTGTAAAGAATGGAATAATCTAGTCTGGATAAATACTAAGTATAAATAAAAGCTGGCTTCTTGCTAATTACATTCAACAATATAAACTGTGTTTTCACCAAACAGTATTTTAACATTTTAGAATATAAAAAATTGTTATTCACTTCTAAAAAATGCTCTTATTTTTCCAAAATTCTAGGAAAATGATGCTAGAAATTGACTAGGAGAGGGTAAAGAGGATACAGAGGCTATTTTAACCATTTTACTTAAAATTGTATCCAATTGTTATCCAAACAATTACCATCTGAATAAAGACTTAGACTAACAGGCCAGGCACGATGGCTCAAGCCTGTAATCCTAGCACTTTGGGAGGCCAAGGCGGGCGGATCACGAGGTCAGGAGATTGAGACCATCTGGCTAACACGGAGAAACCCGGTCTCTACTAAAGATACAAAAAAAAAAGAAAAAAAATTAGCGGGGCGTGGTGGTGGACACTTGTAGTCCCAGCTACTTGGGAGGCTGAAGCAGGAGAATAGCTTGGCTTGAGCCAAGATTGCGCCACTGCACTCCAGCCTGGACGACAGCGAGACTCCGTCCCCCCCGCCCAAAAAAAGAATAACAATATGCATCTATCTTTAACATTTACCAGGTTCTATAAATTTTACGTACTAAGTGCTTTCTATATCTACATATCTATATCTATATCTGTATCTATATCTATATCTATATCTATATCTATATCTATATCTATATCTATATCTATATCTATATCTATCTGTCTGTCTGTATGTATGTATGTATGTATTTCTGATTTGATCCTAACATAGAAAAAGGAAACTATAGCCCAGAGGCCGGGCATGGTGCCTTTTGCCTGCAATCCCAACACTTTGGGAGGCTGAGGCAGGCAGATGGCTTGATGCCAGGAGTTTGAGACTAGCCTAGTCAACATGGTGAAACCCCACCGTTACCAAAAATACAAAATTTAACACTGGTCAGTGGGGGCACACACCTGTAGTCCCAGCTACTCAGAGGGCCAAAGAACAAGAATTGCTTGGGCCTAGGAGGCAGAAGTTGCAGTGAGCCAAGATGGCCTGCCGATTACCCTGACTTATGCTGAGGGAGACTGGCTTCTTGACCATTCTTTGGTAATGAACAATTTACCAAGAGAGTATTTCTTTAGGCATCAATGCTTCATCTCAACTCAAAAAGTTGAGATGTTGAAAGTACTAATGTGCTCAGAGACAATGTTGTCCAATCTCCTAACTCCTCAAAAAAATTTTTAAATGAAAGATGTATATTTTATTAGTGTATATAACTAACCTAAAACTATTAAATTATATTTCTGATTAAAGAATGGGAGATTCTGTTGGAAACCAGAAGGAGAAATTGACTTTAAACAGATCAAATCTCCTTCCTTCTCACAGGTTGAGATACAGCAGGAAGCACAGGGAATAGGGTGGGGCATTGCTGGATCCAACTTTATAGAGTGAGATCCCCAATCTCATAGTCAGACCACAGTGTACATTCTCAATGTAACTGTGATAGTTTCTGTAGAGACCTATAAGCCATTTTTGATGATTACCACATCTGTATCACAGATACACTGACGCTTGGCCTTTGTTATTCTGAATATACAGATGGGTATGTCTAGCTTGTGCTTTGGCTCAGTAGGTGGCCTTTGTTTCCGAAGATATGACCCCTAATTTCCAGCCTAAGGTATTTTAATAGACAATAAAGAACTGAGATGTTTTGTTCTCCTATACACCCTATTCCTTGGATAATTCCTGTGATCTGAACAAGAGATCAAATTGCAATATCCCCTATGCTAGACTGTTGTGACAACTAAGGGTTGTGACAACTAAGTGTGAGCAACCACTCCAACACTTTGCATAATAACTGATATTAAACCAATCATTGAATTCCTTATCTGCTGACTGTTAAGAAAAAAATTATTAAGTCATCTGATCATACTATCAATGGATAAAGGACCTGGGGTCACTTTGAATAGCAGCAAACCCAGTCCTGCCAAAACTACAAAAATGACCTACACAAATAAGTCCCTGGTATCAAGACTATAAAACTCTCTCTATGTAAATGGTTTCTGATAGTTGTGGTTTTGGCTGTATTACAGAGAGATCCACGCAATCTCAAACAGTAGCTAATAATTTACCTGATACCATTTCTCCAGTTACACCATCCTTTTGTTTAGAAGTCACACACTTTGTTGTTGTTGTTGTTTAATTAGGAGGCAGTTGGCAATATTGCTTTTGATTTCAGAATATCCATAAGGAAAAGCATACTTTGTCCACATGGCACAAATAAGAGAAGGATGAAATCAAATATTAAGATCAATTCCTTAGCTTCAGGCAGTACTCAGAAGGGACTTTCGTTTGTAATTCACCATTGTTTTCTCCCTTCATAGCTGTAGTCACCTTGAGGAAGAGACCAAAATTCACAAAGTGGCTTGAATTCTTAGATCCAGAGGGTTAGTTTACTTGGCACATTTTTCTTCAAAAAAAAGTTTTAATATGTGTAGATAAGAAGAAAACCAATCTCTTTGCTTCAGAGCTGAGCCAGTTAATTTAGCACAATGCTACACACACTCAGGCAGGAAGCTCTGTTTTTGAGTATCACTTATATATCACATTATTTGTAGAGTGGTTGAAATTGCAGCTTTAAAAACAGACCTTTGCTAGTTAGGATTTCACAATTCATCCCTTTTTCCTATTGCTCATTTAATTGAAATATCATACATTTCCCCCAATTTAATAAAATTAGTATCAAGAGAATTATCTATATATAAAAACTGTTTCATTACACAAGTATTTCTACTTCAGCAATCTAAGAATTTCACAACTTCAGTTTCAAAATCTTTCTCTTAATGAGTAAAAGCCAAATGTATCATTTTTGCTTAGTTATTTTAGAGTTCATTTAGCACTTTCCAATTATTTGAACCCAAACCAGTGCTCGGTATCTAGCTAACATGTTCACCTGAATTTTAAGCAATTATTTTATTTGACTTTGACTCCTATATCAACAATGATGATCTGCATACATGGGTATAAGACCTGAAAACTTTCTAAAACTTCTAGATACTGATTGCAATTTTAATGTAATCAAACTGCTACTATCTTTCATCACAAAGATAAAATTGTTACAGGTGTGCACCCCCCTACAATATTGTTTGTAATATCCAGGAGGGTAGAGGATGATGTTACTCTTCATATCACAGGGGGTGTACGCTCCTATGCAATATTGTCTATAGTATTTAGGGGGTGAGAGGATGATGTTAATCTTCATATCACAAAGGGTGTACACACCCCTACTGTATTGTCTGTAATATCTAGGAAAGGAGAGGATAATGTTCCTCTTCATATTGCAGGCGGTGAACTCTTCCCTGCAATACTGTTGGTAATATCCAGAAGGAAAGAAGATGATGTTGCTCCCCATATTGCAGGGGTGTATACCCTTCTGCGATATGGTCCGTGATAACCGGGGCGGGGGAGGATAATGTTACTCTACATATGGCAGGGAATATTCATGCTACTGTGATATTGTTCATAACATCCAAGGGGGGAGAGGATGATGTTACTCTCCATATCGAAGGGAGCATACAAACCCCTGTGATATTGTTCACAATATCCACGGGGGAGGAGATGATGTTACTCCTCATATTGCCGGGCATGTACACCCCCGCGATATTGTTTGTTATTAAGGGAGAGAAAAAATGATATTACTCCCCATATCGCAGGGGGTGTACACAACCTTGCCATATTGTTGGTAATATCAAGTGGAGGGAGACGATGATATTGTTCCCTATATCGCAGGGAGTGTACACTTCCCTGTATTATTGTTTGTGATATCCAGGGGGGAGTTGATATTACTCCCAATATCATGACATCCTGTGTGTACATCCTCTGTGATGTTGTTAGTAATATCCAGGATGGCAGAGGATGACATTACTCCCAATATCACAGGGTGTATACACCATCCTATGATATCGTTCGTAATATCCAGGGGAGGAGAGGATGATATGATTGCCAATATCACAGAGGGTGTAGGCCTTCCTGTGATACTGTTTGTAATATTCAGAGGGGGAGAGGATGATATTACGCCCAATATCGCAGAGATTGTACACTTCCCTGTGATATTGAATATAATTTTCAGAGGGAGAGCATAAAATTATTCCCAATATCGCAGACAGTGTACATCCTACTGTGATACTGTTTGTAATATCCACTGCGGGAGAAAATGATATTACTCCCAATATCGCAAAGATTGTACACTCCTCTGTGATATTGTTCATAACATCCAGGTTTCGAGAGGATATTATTCCTCATATTGCACGAAGTGTGGAGCCTCCTGTGATATTATTTTTGTAATATCCAAAAGAAGAACGGATGCTATTACTGCCAATATCTCAAGGGGTGTACGCCCTTCTGTGATATTGTTCATAATACCCAGAAAAATGAGAAGATAATGTTACTCCCCATATCGCAGATGGTGTACACCCCCGTGTGTTATTGTTCATAATATTCAGTGGGAAAGAGGATGACAATACTCCCCATATTGCAGGAGGTGTACACTCCCCTGTGCTATTGTTTGTAATATTCAGGGAGGAGGATAATATTACACCCTATATCGCAAAGGGTGTACACCCTCCTGCGATATTGTTTGTAACATCCAGGAGGGGAAAAGATGATATTACTCCCCATATTGCAAACATGTACACCCACCTGTGATAGTCTCAAAAATATTTAGTAAGGGAAAGGATAACGTTACTCCTCCCCATATCGCAAAGTGTGTACACCTTCCCTGTGATAATGTTCGTAATATCCGGGGGAGAGAGGACAATATTACTCCCCATATCGCAAAGGATGTACACCTTCCTGTGATATTTTCATAATATCCGGGATTAGGAGAGGATGACACTACTTCCTATATAGTAGAAAGTGTACAACCCCTTGTCATACTGTTAATATTATCCAGGGGGAGAAAGGATAATATTACTCCCCATATGGCAGGTGGTGTACTCCCCCTTGTGATGTTGTTCGTAATATCCCGGGGGGGGGGGGGTGGAGAGGATGATATTATGCACCATATCGCAGGAGGTGTGCACCCCCCTGTAATATTACCTATTCTATTCAATGGGGTACAGGATGATATTACTCCCCATATTGCAGGAGGTGTACAACCCACTGTGATATTGTTCATAATTTCCAGGGAATGAGAGGATAATGTTACTTCCTATATTGTAGGGTGTGTACACTCCGTGATATTGTTTGTAATATTTAGGGGAGGAGAAGATGACAGTACTCCCCATTCGCAGTGGATGCACAATTCCCTGTGATACTTTTTGTAATATCCAGGGAGGGAGAGGATATTACTCCCTATATTGCATGGGGTGTAAACCCCCCTTTGATATAGTTCATAATTTACAGGGGGTGAGAGAATAATATTACTTCCCATATTGCAGAATGTGTACACCCCCTGTGATATTGTTCATAATATCTAGGTGGGGGAGAGGATGACATTACTCCCCATATCGCAAGTGGTGTATACCCTTTTGTGATGCTGTTGATAACACCCAGGGAAAGAGAGGATGATATTTCTCCCCATATCGCAGGGGCGTACACCCCCTTGTGATATTGTTCATAATATCCAGAAGGGGAGAGAATGATATTACTCTCTAGGTCACAGGGAGTATACATTCCCTTGTGATATTTTTCCTAATATCCAGGGGGGAGAGGATGACATTACCTCCCTGTGATGTTGTTCATAATATCAGAAGAGGCCAGGCATGGTGGCTCACGCCTGTAATCCCAGCACTTGGGGAAGCTGAGGCGGACGGATTACCTGAGGTCAGAAGTTCAAGACCAGCCTAGCCAACAGGGTGAAACTCCATCTCTACTAAAAATACAAAAATTAGCCAGGCATGGTGGCACACACCCTGTAATCGCAGCTACTTGGGAGGTTGAGGCAGGATAATTTATTGAACCTGGAAGGCAGAGGTTGCAGTGAGCTGAGACCGTGCCACTGCACTCCAGCCTGTCCAACAGAGCAAGACCCTGTCTCTGTCTCTGTCTCTCTCTCTCTCTCTCTCAAACTCTCTCTCTCTCTCTCTCTCCAGAAGAATGGAAGATGATATTACTCCCCATAACGCAGGGAGTGTACACCTTCCTGTGATATTGTTTGTAATATCTGGGAGGGGAGAGAATGATATTACTCCGAATATTGCAGGAAGTGTACACCCTCTTGTGATAATTGTTCGCAATATCCAGGGAAGAGAGTACGATATCAATCTCATATCATAAACACCCCGTGAGTACATCCCCCCTGGAATATTGTTCATAATATCCAGAAACGGAGAGCATTATATTTCTCTCAATACCGCAGGGGTGTTCAGTTCATAACCTTGTGATATTGTTCGTAATATCGAGGGTGAAAGAGTGTGATACAACTTACAATAACTTACAATATCTCAGGGAGTGTACACCTTCCTGTGCCATTGTTCATAATATCCAGGGGATAAGAGGATAATGTTACTCCCGATGTCGCAGGGGGTGTACATTCTCTGTGATATTGTTCGTAATATCAAGGTGGTGAACGATGATATTACTCCAATATCACAGGGAATGCACACCCCCCCGTGATATTTTTTCTAATATAAAGGAGCAAAAATGATGATATTACTACCAATATCGCAGGGGATGTACACCCCCACCTTGTGACATTTTTCCTAATATCGTGGAGGAAAAAGCATGATATTACTCTCCATAGAGCAGGGATTGTACACTCCCCGTGATATTGCTTCTAATATCCAGGGGGATAGAAGATTATATTAATCCCAATATCGCAGGGGTGTCCACCTACCCTGTGATATTGTTCCTAATATTTAGAAAGGACGAGAATGATATTACTCCCAATATTGCAGGGGGTTATTTCCCTTGTAATATTATTCGTAATATCCGGGAGGGGGAAATGATATCACTGGTTGTGTACATCCCCTCTGTGTGATATGGTGTTAATATCCAAAGCGGGAGAAGGTGATGTTACTCCTAATAGTGCAGGGGGTGCACGCCCCCACTGTGATATTGTTTCTGATATCGGGGTGGGGGAGATATTACTCTAAATATCGCAGGGTGGGTAAACCCCCCCGTGATATGGTACCTTACATTCAGGAATTGAGAGAATATATTACTCTTAACATCGCAGCGGGTGTATATCTCCCCCATGATATTGTTCTTAATATCTACGGTGGGAAGGATGATATTACTCCTAGTATCGCACAAGGTGTATACCTTCTCTGTGATATTCAGTTGGGAAGAGAATTATATTTCTCTCAGTATCGCAGGGGGTGTACACCCCCTATGTCATATTGTTTCTAATATCCAGGGGAGGAGAGGATATTACTGCAACATCGCAAGACTTGTATACCCCCTTTTTGATATTGTTTTTAATATCCATTGACAAAGAGGATGATACTACTTTCAACGTCGCAGGAGGTTACACCCTTTCTGTGATATTGTTTCTAGTATCCAGGGGCAGAGAGGATGATATTATTCCCAATATCTATCGTAAAGGGTGTAGATCCCCCTCTGTGATATTGTTCCTAATATTGAAGAAGGGAGAGGAAGATAATATTCCCAATATCTTAGGGAGTGTACACCGCCTTTGTGATATTGTTTCTAATAGTAAGCAAGGGAGAGAATAATGTTACTCCCAGTATTACAGGGGGTATACACGCCCCCCTTGTGATATTGTTTCTAATATTCAGGAGGAGAGATGATTATATTACTTTCAATATTGCAGGGTTGTACACCTCCACTGTAATATTGTTCCTGATACACAGGGGGGAGAGAATATTACTCCAGATATAGCAGGGGGTGTACACCCCTCCTTGTGATATTGTTCCTAATATCCAGCGGAAAAGAGGATGATGTTATTCCCAACATTGCAGAGGGTGTACACTCTCCCTGTGATATTGTTCATAATATCACGAAGAGGAGAGGAGATTATCACTCCCAATATCGCAGAAGGTGTACAATCCCACTGTGATATTGTTCCTAATATCCAAGTGGGGAGAGAAAAATATTGCTCCCAATATCAAAGGAAATGTACACACCCCGTCATATTGCTTCTAATATCCAGGGAAGGAAAGGATGATATTACCCAATATTGCAGGGGGTGTACACCCCCCCCTTGTGATAATGTTCCTAATATCCAAAAAGTGAGATTCTGACATTACTCCCAATATCACAGGGAGTGTACATCATTGCAAGGGTAATGGTGTACAGTATCAAGGGTGGGAGACGATGATATTACTCCCAATGTCGCAGGGAGTGTACATCCCCCTTAATGTTTTTATGTAACATCCAGGAAGGGAGAGGTTGACATTACCTCCAATATCGCAGGGGTTGTACACCCCTCCTGTGATATTTTTCCTAATATCTAGGGGCGGATAAAATATTACCTTCAATATCGCAGAAGTTGTACACCCCTCCTCTGATATTGTTCCTTCTATCAAAGAAGGGACAGAATCATATTATTTTAAATATCCCAGGGGGTGTACACTCCCTTTGTGATAATGTTTCTAATATCCAGGAGAAGAGAGAATAATAGTACTTCCAATATCACAGGTGGTATACACCCACCCTGCGTTATTGTTTTTAATATTTAAGAAAGGAGAGGATAACATTACTTGAAATATCGCAGAGGGTGTACAATCTGCTGTGATATTGTTCCCAATATCCAGGGGTGGAAAGAATATTACTCAATATTACCCAATATCGCAGGGGGTATACACCCATTCTGTGATATCCAGGGAGGAAGAGGATAATATTACTCCCAATATTACAGGGGGTGTACACCTTCCCTGTGATATGGTTCCTAATATCCAGAGGGCAGAGGATGATATTGCTACTAATATTGCAAGGGTTATACACTCCTGTGATATTTTTCCAAATATCCATGGGGGAAGACGATGATATTACTCCCAATATTGCAGGAAATTTACACCCACTCTGTGATATTGTTCTTAATATCTGGGGGGAGAGGATGATATTACTTCCAATATCGCATAGGGTGTACACCCCCCTGTAATATGGTTCCTAATATCCAGGCGGGGGGAGAAGGTGATATTACTACAAATATCGCAGGGTGTGTACACCTGTCCTGTGATATTGTTCCTAATATCCTGGAAGAAAGAGGATTATATTACTCCAAATATCACGGGAAGGGGTAAACCCCCCTGTCATATTGTTCCTAATATCCAGGGGAAGGGTGGATGATATTACTTTCAATATCGCAATAACTGCACACTCACCTTTTTGATATTGTATGTAATATCCTGGAGGGAGAGGATCATATTACTTTCCCCACCCTGTGATATTCTTCCTAACATTTATGGGGAAAGAGGATGATATTACTTTCAGTATCCAGGGGACGTACACATCCCTGTGATATTTTTCCTAATATCCACAGTGGGAGAGGATGATATTACTCTTAATATCGCAGGGGGGTGCAACATTTCTGTGATATTGTTCCTAATATCCAGAGGAAGAGAAGATAATATTACTCCCAATACTGCAGAGTATGTACAAACCCCCGTGATACTTTTTTAAGTATTTGGTGTGGAAAAGGATGATATTACTCTTAAAATTTCAGGGGGTGTACATCCCGCCATGATGCTGTTCCTTGCATCCAAATTAAGAGAGAATGATATTATTCCCAATATCGCAGAAGGTGTACACTCCCCCTGTGATATTGTTTCTTATAACCAGAGGGAGAGAGGATAATATTACTCCCAATATCGTAGGTGGTGTACAATCCCCTGTGATGTTGTTTTTAACAACCAGAGGGAGGAGGATAATATTACTCCAATATCTCAGAGGGTGTACACCCCCCGTGATATTCTTCCTTATATCCTGTGGGGGAGAGGATGATATTACTTTCAATATCGCATCGGGTGTACACATCCCTATGATATTGTTTCTAATATCCAGAAGGGGAGAGGATTACATTGCTCGCAATACTGCAGAAAGTGTACACACCCTCTGTGATATTGTTCCTCATATCCAACGGGGGAGAGGATGACATTATTCTCAATATTGCAAAGGGTGTACACCCCCACTCTGTGATATTGTTCCTAACATCCAGAGAAGGAGAAGATGATATTACTCTTAAAATCTCAGGGGGTGTACACCTCCTTTGTGATATTATTTCTAATATTTAGGGTGGGAGAGGATGATATTACTCCCAATATCACAGGTGTACACCACGCCTGTGACATTCTTTCTAATATCCAGGGAGAGAGAACATGATATTACTCCCAATATCGCAGGATGTGTACACACCCCTTGTGATATTGTGTCTAATATCTAGGGAGTAGAGGATGATCCTAATATCCAAGAAGGAGACCATGATATTACTGTCACTATCACAGAGGGTGTACAACCCCCTGTGATATTGTTCCTAATATTAAAATGGGGAGAGGAGATATTACTCTTAATATCGCAAGGGGTGTAAAAACCTTCTGTGATATTCTCTCTAATATCCTGGGGGAAGAGGATGATATTACTGCCAATATCGCAGGGGGTATACACCATCTCTGTGATATTGTTTGCAATATCCGGAGGGGAGAGGATGATAATACTACCAATATCGCAGGGGTGGTACATACCCCTGTGATAGTGTTCCTAGTATCCAGGGGAAGAGAGAATAATATTACTTTTAATGTTGCAGGGTGTGTTCACCCCCTTGTGATATTATTTCCAATATGGAGGGCAGAGAGGATGATTTTACTCCCAGTATTGCAGGGACTGAACAAGCCCCTGTGATATTGTTTCTAATATCCAGAGATAGAGAGGATGATATTACAACCAATATCGAAGGGAGTGTACACCCCCCTACCCGTGATACTGTTTTTAATATCCAGGTGAGGGGAGAATAATATTACTCCCAATATCACAGGATGTGTACATCCTTTCTTTGATATTGTTTCTAATATTTAGGGGGGAGAGGTTGATATTATTTACAATATTGCAGAGGGTGTACAGACGCCCTGTGGTATTCTCCCTAATATCCAAAAAAGAGAGAATGACATTACTCCCAATATAGCAGGGTGCGTAAACCTTCTTTGTGGTATTGTTCCTAATATTTAGGAGGGAGAAAATGATATTACTCGCAGTAATATCACAGAAGGTGTATACCCTCCTGTGATATTGTTCCTAATATCCAAGGAAGAGACGATGATATTACTGTCAATATTGCAGAGGGTGTACACCTACCCTGTGATATTGTTCCTAACATTCAGGAAAGGAGAGGATGCTATTACTTTCAATATTGCTGTGGGTGTACACTCCCCCTCTGATATTGTTCCTAATATTCAGAGAAGGAGGGGTGATATTACTCTCAAGAATGCACAAGGAGTAGACCCCCCCCCCATGATATTCTTCCTAATATCCAGGTGGGGAGAGGATGACATTAATCTCATATCGCATGAGGTGTACATCCCCCAGTGATATTGTTCTTAATATCAAGAGGGGGAGAGGATGATATTACTCCCAATATAGCAGGGTGTGTAAAACCCTGGCTGATATTGTTCCTAATATCTAGGAGGAGTGGGGGAGAGAATAATATTACACCCAATATGAAGGGAGTGTACACCCCCCGTGATATTCTTCCTAATATCCAGGTGGGAAAAGGATGGTATTACTCCCAATATCACAGGGAGTCTACACCCCCTGTGCTATTGTTCTTAATATCCAGATTGGGGGAGGGTAATATTAGGCCCAATATCGCAGGTAGCATACACTTTCCCAGTGCTATTGTCTCTAATACTTAGGAGGGGAGAGGATGATATTATTCCCCATATTGCAGGGGTTGTAAACCCCTTCTAAGGTATAGTTTTTAATACCCAGGGCGTGAGAGGGTAATATTCCTTTCAATAGCGCAGGTGATGTACACTCCCATGTTATATTCATCCTAATATTCAAGTGTATACTCCTGTAATATTGTTTTTAATATGCAGAGTGGGAGATGAAAATATTATTCCCAACAGTGCAGGGGATGTACACTCCCCCATGGGATATTGCTGTCAATCAATATCCAGGGGTGCAGAGGATTATATTACTCTCAATATTACAGGGGGTGTACAACCAGTGTGTACACCCTCCATGTGATATTTTTTCTAGTATACAAAGGGAAGGGGATGATATTACTCTCTATAACGCAGGGGCAGTAGACCCCCGTTATACTAATAATATTTAGAGGAAGAGATGATGATATTACTGTCAATATCACAGAGGGTGTACACCTACTCTATGATATTTTTCTTAATATCCAGTGGAAGAGAGGATGAAAATAATCCCAATATCGAAGAAGGTGTACACCCCTTCTGTGATATTGTTCCTAATATTCAGGGTGGGAGAGGATAATATTACTCCCAATATCACGAGGGGTCCACCTCTCCCCGTGATATTGTTTTAAATATCCA
Organism: Theropithecus gelada; assembly: GCF_003255815.1. NCBI lineage: Eukaryota > Metazoa > Chordata > Mammalia > Primates > Cercopithecidae > Theropithecus > Theropithecus gelada. The sequence continues at coordinate 109,784,335 of NC_037676.1, forward strand.
GGAAGAGAGAGGTTGGTATTACTTCCAATAATGCAGAAAGTGTACACACACCCTGTGATATTGTTCATAATATCCAGGGGGGAGAGAATAATGTTACTCCCAATATCATAAGGGGTGTAAAACCACTTTGTTATATTGTTCCTGATATTTAGAGGAAAGAGGATGATACTACTCCCAATATTGTGTATACACAGGTGTGTACACTCCCTGTGATATTGTTTCTAATATCCAAGAAGAAGACGATAATATTACTCCCAATATCACAGGGAGTGTACACCCTTTTTGTGATATTGTTCCTAATATGCAATGAGAAAGACGATGATATTACTGTCAATATTGCAGGAGTGTACACTCCCCTTGTGATATTGTTCCTAATATCCACAGGGGAACAGGGTAATATTACTCCCAATATTGGAGGTGTTGTACACCTACCCTGTGATACTATTCCTATTTCCAGAAGGGAAGAGAATGATATTACTTCCAATATTGCATGGGGTGTGCACCCCCTCCATGATATCGTTTCTAATATTCAGGAGGAAAGAAGATATTAGGCGCAATATCACAGGGACTGTACACCTCGCCTGTGATGTTGCCTCTAAAATCCAGGTAGGGAGAGGATGATATCAATCCCAATATCGAGGACGTATATACCCTCCCATGACATCGTTCCTCATAATCATAAGGGGAGAGGATGATATTACTCTCAGTGTCGCAGGGGCTGTACATCCCCTCTGTGATATTGTTCCCAATATCCAGGAGGGAAGAGAATGATAATACTCTCAATATAGCAGACGGTTTACACCCCTCTTGTGATATTGTTCTTATATTCAAGGGGAAAGACAATGATGTTATTGTTAATACCACAAGGAGTGTACCCCACTCTGTAATTTTGTTCCTATTATCCAGGTTGGGAGAGGGTGATATTATGCCCAGTATCGCAGAGGGGTCCACCTTCTTTGTGATATTGTTCCTAATATCCAGCGTGGGAGAGGATGTTGTTTCTCCCAATATCTCAGAGGGGGTGTATAGCCCCCTCTACACCCCTCTGAGATACTGTTTACAATATTATCAGCGAGAGAGATGATATTACCCCCCATAGCACAGGGGGTAAACACCCTCACTGTGATATTGTTCCTAATATGCACGGGAGGGGAGGATATTACCACCAATAGTGCAGGAGTTGTTCACTCCCCCTTTGATATTGTTCCTAATATCGAGAGGAGGAGAGGATGATATCACTCCCATACCACAGCAGGTGTACAACCCGCCATGATACAGATTCTTATATTCAGGGCGGAGAGGATGATATTACTTCCAATATCGCAGGAGGTGTACAACCCCCTGTGATATTGTTCCTAATATCCATGGGGGGAGAAGGTGATATTACTCCCAATATTGCAGAGGGTTTATACCCTCTTTGTGATATTGTTCCTAATATCCAGAGCGAGAGATGACAATATTACTAAAATAGTGCAGGGGGTGTACACGTCCCTGTGATATTGTTCCAAATATCCAGGAAAGGAGAGGAAGATTTTACTCCCAATATCACAGAGTTTTTACACCCCACCTTGTGATATTGTTCCTAATATTCACAGGGAAGAGGCTGATATTACTGCCCACTTGGCAGAGGGTGTACACCCCCCTGTGATATTGTTAATATTATCCAAAGGGAGAGATGATTATGTTACTGTCAATATCTCAGAGGGAGGGGTGTACATCACCTCTGTATTATTGTTACTAATATTCAGTAGAAAAGAAAATGATATCAATCCCAATATTGAAGGGGTGTACACCGCTTCTGTGATATTGTTCCTAGAATTCGGTGAGGGGGGAGAAAATGATATTACTCCCAATATCGCAGGGGGTTGTACAATCTCTATGATATTGTTTCTAATATCCGTGGGGGAGAGGTTGATATTACTTTCAGTATTGAAGGGACTGTACACACACGCTGTGGCATTGTTCCTAGTATTCAGGGGGGAAGAGGATGATGTTACTCTAAATATTACAGGCGGTGTACACCCCTTTCGTGATATTGTTCCTATTATTTAATGGAAAGAGGATAAAATAACTCCCAATATCGCGAGGGGCGTACACACACCCTCCGTGATATTGTTCCTTATATCCAGAGAGAAAAGGATGATATTACTCCCAATACCGCAGGGATTGTACACCCCTTTTGTGATACTGTTCCTAATATCGAATGGGGAAGACGATGTTGACTGCCAATGTCGCAGGCGGTGTACTGACCTCTTGTGATATTCTTTCTAATATAAAGAGGGTGAGATAATGATATTAGTCCCAATATCGCAGGGCTTGCACACACCCTCCCTCCGTGATGATATTGTTTCTAATATCCAGAAGGAAAGAGGATAATATTACTCCCAATATTGCAGGGGTGTACGCCACCCCATGATATTGTTTCTAATATTCAGGGAGAAAGAAGATGATACTACTCTCAATATCGAAGGGAATGTACATCCCCCCTGTGATAATGTCCTTACTATTCAGGTGGGGAGAGGATGATATTACTCCCGATATTGCAAATGGTTTACACACACACACCCTGTAATATTGTTCCCAATAGCCATGGGGGTAAAGGTTGACATTACTTCCAATGGTGTAGGGAATGTACACCCATCCTGTGATAGTCTTCCTAGCGTCTATGAAGGGAAGGGATGATACTACTTTCAATATCGCAGACGGTGTACACCCTACTTGTGATATTGTTTCTAATATTCGAGGGGGGAGATGATATTATTGTCAATACCGCAGAAAATGGACACTCCTCCCCGCGATATTGTTCCTAATATCCAGGTTGGGAGAAGGTAATATTACTCTCAAAATCGCAGAGGGAGTACACCCCCTTTGTGATATTGTTCCTAATACCCAGGATGACAGAATATGTTATTTCTTCCAATATCGCAGAGGGTGTACCTCCCCTCTCAGATATTGTTTCTAATATTCAGAAGGAAAGAGGATCGTATTACTTTCAGTAGCATAGGGGTGTACACTTCCCCTGTGATATTGTTTTTAATATGCAGAAGGAAAGAGGATAATATTACACTGAATAGCATAGGGGGTAAACACCCACTCTGTAATATTGTTCCTAATACCCAAGTGAAGAGAAGATGATATTACTTCTAATATTGAATGGGGTGTCCACCCTCTCTGTAGATATAGCTCCTAACACCGAGGGGAAAAGAGGATGATATTATTTCCAATAATGCAGGGAGTGTACTGCCCCCTTGTGATATTCTTCCTGATATCTAGGTTGGGAGAGGATAATATTACTTCCAATATCTCAGAATGTGTACGCTTTGCCTGTGATATTGTTCCTGATATACACCAAGGGAGATGAAAAAGATATTACTCCCAATATTGCGGAGTATACAAAGCCCTGTGACACTGCTTTTAATATCCAAGGAAGGAGAAGATGATACTACTTCCAGTAGTGCAGGGAGTGTACACACCACTATGATATTGTTCCTAATATCCGGCGGGGGGGAAGATTATATTACTCCCAATATCGCAGGGGATGTACAAACACCTGTGATGCTGTTCCTAACATCCAGGGGGTAGAGGAGGACATTACTTTCAATATCACAGTTCTTGTACGCCACCCCCCGAAATACTCTTCCTAATATCGAGATGGGGAGAGGATAATATTACTCTTAGTATCGCAGGGGGTGTACACCCTCCCCATTATATTGTTCCTGGTTACTGCTGCCTTGTAGTATAGTTTGAAGTCAGGTAGCATGATGTCTCCAGCTTTGACCTTTTTGCTTAGGGTTCTCTTGGTTATGTGAGCTCTATTGTGGTTCCATATGAAATTTAAAGTAGTTTTTTCCAATTCTGTGAAGTCAGTCAGTGGTAGCTTGATGGGGATGGCGTTGAATCTATAATTTACTTTAGACAGTATGATCATTTTCACAATATTGATTCTTCCTATCAATGAGCATGAAATGTTATTCCATTTGTTTGTGTCCTCTTTTACTTCCTTGAACAGTGGTTTGTAGTTCTCCTTGAAGAGGTCCTTCGCATTCCTTGTAAGTTGGATTCCTAGGTATTTTATTCAATTAGTAGTAATTGTGAATGGGAGTTCACTCATGATTTGGCTCTCTGTTTGTCTGTTCTTGGTGTATAGGAATGCTTGTGATTTTTGCACATTGATTTTGTATCCTGAGACTTTCCCGAAATTGCTTATCAGCTTAAGGAGATTTTGGACTGAGATGATGGAGTTTTCTAAATATAAGATCATGTCATCTGCAAACAGAGACAATTTGACTGCCTCGTTTCCTCATTGAATAACCTTTATTTCTTTCTTTTGCCTGATTGCCCTGGCCAGAACTTCCAATACTATGTTGAATAGGAGTGGTGAGAGACAACATCCTTGTCTTGTGCCAGTTTTCAAAAGGAATGTTTCAAGTTTTTGCACATTCAGTATGATATTGGCTGTGAGATTGTCATAAAAAGCTTTTATTATTTTGAGATACGTTCCATCAATACTAGCTTATTGAGAGTTTTTACCATGAAAGGCTGTTGAATTTTGTTGAAGGCCTATTCTTCATCTATTGAGATAATCATGTGGTTTTTGTCTTTGGTTCTGTTTATGTGATGGATTACGTTTATTGATTTGCATATGTTGAACCAACCTTTCATCCCAGAGATGAAGCCCACTTGATCATGGTGGATAAGCTTTTTGATGTGCTGCTGGATTCAGTTTGCCAGTATTTTGCTGAGGATTTTCACATCAATGTTCATCAGGGATATTGGCCTAAAATTCATTTTTTTGTTGTTGTTGTTGTGTCTCTGCCAGGCGTTGGCATCAGGAAGATGCTGGTTGGCCTCAAGAAATGAGTTAGAGAGGATTCCCTCTTTTTCTATTGATTGGGATAGTTTCAGAAGGAATGTTACCAGCTCCTCTTTGTACCTCTGGTAGATTTCAACTGTGAATTCATCTGTTTCTGGACTTTTTTTAGTTGGTAGGCTATTAATTATTGCCTTGATTTCAGAACCTGTTATTGGTCTACTCAGAGACTCAACTTCTTCCTGGTTTAGCCTTGGGAGGGTGTATGTGACCAGGAATTTATCCATTTCTTCCAGATTTTCTAGTTTATTTGCATGAAGGTGTTTGTAGTATTCTCTGATGGTAGTTTGCATTTCTGTAGGATCAGTGGTGATATCCCCTATATCATTTTTTATTGCATCTATTTGATTCTTCTCTCTTTTCTTGTTTATTAGTCTTGTTAGTGGTCTATCAATTTTGTTGATCTTTTCAAAAAACCAGCTTCTGGATTCACTGATTTTTTCACGGGTATTTTTGTGTCTCTATCTCCTTCAGTTCTGCTCCGATCTTAGTTATTTCTTATCTTCCGCTAGCTTTTGAATTTGTTTGCTCTCGCTTCTCTATTCTTTTAATTGTGATGTTAGAGTGTCAATTTTAGATATTTCCTACTTTCTCTTGTGGACATTTAGTGCTATAAATCTCCCTCTACACACTGCTTTAAAGGTGTCCCAGAGATTCTGGTATGTTGTGTCTTTGTTCTCATTGGTTTCAAAGGACATCTTTATTTCTGCCTTCATCTCGTTATTTACCCAGTAGGAGCAGGTTGCTCAGTTTCCATGTAGCTGTGTGGTTTTGAGTGAGTTTCTTCGTCCTAAGTTCCAATTTGATTTCACTGTGGTCTGAAAGAGAGCTGTTGTGATTTCTGTTCCTTTACATTTGCTGAGGAGTGTTTTACTTCCAATTATGTGGTCAATTTTAAAATAAGTGTGATGTGGTGCTGAGAAGGATGTACATTCTGTAAATTTGGGGTGGTGAATTCTGTAGATGGCTATCAGGTCTGCTTGGTGCAGAGCTGAGTTCAAGTCCTGGATATCTTTGTTAATTTTCTATTTCATTGATCTGTCTAACATCAACAGTGGGGTGTTAAAGTCTCCCATTATTATTGTGTGGGAGTCTAAGTCTCTTTGTATGTCTCCACGAACTTGCTTTATGAATCTGGGTGCTCCTGTATGGGGTGTATATATATTTAGGACAGTTAGCTCTTCTTGTTGAATTGATCCCTCTACCATTACATAATGGCCTTCTTTGTCTCTTTTTATCTTTGCTGGTTTAAAGTCTGTTTTATCAGAGACTAGGATTGCAACACTTTTTTTCTTTTTCTTTTTTTCTTTTTTTTTTTTTGCTTTCCATTTGCTTGGTAGATCTTCCTCCCTCCCTTTATTTTGAGCCTCTTTGTGTCTTTGCACATGAGATGGGTCTCCTGAATACAGCACACCTATGGGTCTTGACTCTTTATCCAATTTGCCAGTCTGTGTCTTTTAATTGGGGGCATTTGACCTATTTACAGTTAAGATTAGTACTGTTATGTGTGAAGTTGACCCTGTCATTACGATGCTAGCTGGTTATTTTGCCCATTAATTGATGCAGTTTCTTCATAGCATTGATGGTCTTTACCATTTGGCATGTTTTTGCAGTGGTTGGTACTGGTTGTTCCTTTCCATGTTTAGTGCTTCCTTTAGGAACTTTTGTAAGGCAGGCCTGGTAGTGACAAAATCTCTCAACATTTGCTTGTCTGTAAAGGATTTTATTTATCCTTCATGTATAAAGCTTAGTTTGGCTGGATATGAAATTCTCGGTTGAAAACTCGTTCTTTTCAGAATGTTGAATATTGGCCCCCACTCTCTTCTGGCTTGAGGGTTTCTACTGAGAGATCTGTTGTTAGTATGATGGGCTTCCCTTTGTGGGTAACCCAACCTTTCTCTCTGGCTGCCCTTAACATTTTTTCCTTCATTTCAGCCTTGGTGAATCTGACAATTATGTGTCTTGGGGTTGCTCTTCTTGAGGAGTATCTTTGTGGCATTCTCTGTATTTCCTGTATGTGAATGTTGGCCTGACTTGCTAGGTTGGGGAAGTTCTCCTCATAATATCCTGAAGACTGTTTTCTAACTTGGTCCCATTCTCCCCATCACTTTCAGGTACACCAATCAAACATAGATTTGGTCTTTTCACACAGTTCCATATTTCTTGGAGATTTTGTTCTTTTCTTTTTACTTTCTTTTCTCTAATCTTGTCTTCTTGCTTTATTTCATTAATTTGATCTTCAATCACTGATATCCTTTCTTCTGCATGATCGAATTGGCTATTGACGCTCGTGTATGCTTCATGCAGTTCTCATACCGTGGTTTTCAGCTCCATCAGGTCATTTAAGTTCTTCTCTACACTGTTATTCTAATTATCCATTCGTCTAATCTTTTTTCAAGGTTTTTAGCTTCCTTGTGATGGGTTAGAACATGCTCCTTTAGCTTGGAGAAATTTGTTATTACCGACCTTCTGATGCCTACTTCTGTCAACTCATCAAACTCATTCTCCATCCGTTTTTGTTCCCTTGCTGTCAACGAGTTGTGTTGCTTTGGAGGAGGAGAGGTGTTCTGGTTTTTGGAATTTTCAGACTTTCTGCTCTGGTTTCTCCCCATCTTAGTGGTTTTATATACCTTTTGTCTTTGATGTTGGTGACTTATAATGGGGTTTTCATGTGGATATCCTTTTTGTTGATGTTGATGCTATTGCTTTCTGTTTGTTAGTTTTCCTTCTAACAGACAGGCCCCTCAGCTGCAGGTCTGTTGGAGTTTGCTGCAGGTCTACTCCAGACCCTTTTTACATGGGTAACACCACGGAGGCTGCAGAACAGCAAATATTGCTGCCTGATCCTTCCTCTGGATGCTTTGTCTCAGTGGGGCACCCACCTGTATGAAGTGTCTGTTGGCCCCTACTGGGAGGTGTCAGGCTACATGGGGGTCAGGGACCCACTTGAAGAGGCAGTCTGTCTGTTAGTAGATCTCAAACACCGTGTTGGGAGAACTACTGCTCTCTTCAGAGCTGTCAGGCAGGGATGTTTAAGTCTGTAGAAGCTGTCTGCTGCCTTTTATTCAGATATGCCCTGCTCCCAGTCATAGAATCTAGAGAGGCAGTAGGCCTTGTTGAGCTGTGGTGGGCTCTGCCCAGTTTGAGCTTCCCTGCCTCTTTGTTTATACTGTGAGCATAGAACTACCTACTCAAGCTTCAGCAATGGCAGATGCCCCTCCTCCCACCACACTCTAGTATCCCAGGTCAATCTCAGACTGCTTCACTAGCAGTGAGCAAGGCTCCATGACCATGGGACCCACTGAACCAGGCATGGGAGGGAATCTCCTGGTCTGCTAGTTGTGAAGACTGTGGGAAAAGCACAGTATTTGGGCAGGAGTGTATGATTCCTCCAGGTACAGTCACTCACGGCTTCCCTTGGTTAGGAAAGGAAAATCCCTCAACCCCTTGTGCTTCCCTGGTGAGGCGATGCCCTGCCCTGCTTTGGCTCACCCTCTGTGGGCTGCACTCACGGTCAAACCAGTCCCAATGAGATGAACTAAGTACCTCAGTTGGAAGTGCAGAAATCACCCCTCTTCTGCATTGATCTTGTTGGGAGTTGTAGACCAGAGCTGTTCCTATTTGGCCATCTTGCAATCACTGCTCGACTTGATTGTTTTTTTAAGGTTATCTAACACTTAACGTTCTTGCCTAGCCACACCAAAAATTTGGAGTGGCAGCTGACTGCAGTAAGTGATAGAGACATGGACCTATAGAGAGAAAAAGTTGTAGGCTTTATTGAGCAGAGTGAAAGTACAAAGCTTCCACAGCACGGAAGGGGTCTCAAATGGGTAACCAGAGTTAGATTACATAATTGCTTTTTAAACTCTTTAAGGTGGAAAATACATGCAGCAGGAAGATGTTACCAGAGTGAGAAACAAAGACAATTAACCATTTGTGATATGTCTTAGATCTTGATGAAAACTGGAATTGCAACTTAGGTTTCATCTATTTTATGACCTTGCAGTGGCATGGCAAAGGAGACAGGATCTTACAGGACTTTACAAAGTATGTTCACAAGGAATTGGAATTGGGAGGATAGGTAAGGCCCACTGGTCACAAGAAAATGGGCAGTTAACGTTCCTTTTAATTTTAGTTTTGGGGAGGGGGAAAGGAGTGAGGGAGAGAAGGATACAGGGAAACTTACAGCAAAATTTTCACTGTTTGTAGATTTCTTGGGGAAGACAACACATGCACAAATCCTGGTGTTAGGAATAGTTTAAGCATATATCTTCAATATTATTCATTCAGGACTGAAGCAAGTCCTGATGCAGGAAATGAGTGAGTTTCATAGCTTTCTAAGCCCCTACTTGGCCCAGTAAGCCCAGCTGTCCCTTCCTTTCAGTCCCCCCTCTAAACAGGACATCCCAACTGCTGTTGGGAACTGGGCAGCAGTCATTCTGGCTATTTCCTGCTGGTTGGGGGCAAAGAAGGGGCCCTGCAATTGTGGTGTCCTCCAGAGGGGAACTTTCTAGGCTAGTTGAGGGATCAGCAGGTTGATCCAGGGGTCCTTGGTAGAAGCCGTGAGTTGAGCTCATTTGAGGTTCCATCTGTAAGACCATTTGTAGCTTAATGGCCTCTATCCTGGAGGAAAGAAATTTGACAAGGAGGTTAAAAATGCAAGGCCCAAAGGCGCGTAATAGTAGAATGGCTGTCACAGGGCCTAGAAAGGGGAGGAGCCAAGATATCCATTGATTAAACATAATCCAGAGTCCTCAGTGTTCAAGCTTGTTTTTCCTACTTTCTATCCATTCTGTTATTTATTTGACCTTTTCAGTAATGATTCCTGACTGGGTAATGAAATAGCAACATTCTTCTCCTAGGAAGAGACAGGTTCCTCCTCTTTCACCTGTTAATAGGACTAGGGCTCTTCAGTTTTGGAGGACTACTGCAGCCAGAGAATTAAGCTGGCTTTGTAGGGTCACTAGGGAGTTGGCAACTCATTCCATGTCATCATTTAATTCTCATGATAATTTATAATAGATTTGTGGGGAGGAGGTTATGCCTCCAATTCTAGTCCCAAGCCTTCCCAGTATTTCGGCTCCCATAATAAAAGGGACAATAAGGGCTTGTGTGTGACAGGATTGGGGTGTAAGGAGACTTTGTAACTCTTGTTCAGTATATATGGACATGGGAGGTGCTAGAGAGGAGGGAAAGCATAGTTCTTTTGGAGTCCATTTAGGCATTGATAGGCTGTGTTATCATGGATGAAAAAGATCCCTGAAGTTAACCAGGTGAAACCTGAGGTTACTAATATCCAGGACTGACATCAGGAGATGTTCTTATTGAGAGTCATGCTGAAGTTTATGTATGTGAGATTTGAGACCTGTGTGGCTGATAAATCGGTGACTATGGTGGTGTTTAGGACTGGGGTGGATAAGTTCCACTGTCTGGGGACAGGGACTGGGACATATGGTCGAAAACGCAAGGGGAGACACATCCAACAGTTGGTTGGATTACTAGCAGAGGCCTCTAGTATTCCTGAAAGGGTGGTATTAAACTGGTTCCAGAGATGAGAATAAGAGTTAAGGGTTTCTTGTAGCCTGGAAAAGTCTAATTTCTTGTATGGACTGGGAGTACTGGAGAGCTGGACCAAGTTTTTAATTACTTGTTGGATATGCCATTCTTTAGCCTCGTCTTGCACGCCTCCTCTGTCAGACATACCTATACGTGTATAACATGTCCAACAAGCGTTGGCCCCCATTTCTCAGGACAGTCACCTCAGATCATTTTTCCTTGGTGATGTGTACAGCCATTGTGAGAGAAGAGAGAAGTTTTATAACATTCTTTTCTCATGTAAGTATATGCAGCGAGAGATACGGGTGCTTGGAAGGGGCTACCTAATCCTCAAGAGTTTCTGAGAGAATGCCACCTGACTCCTCCAGGGGAGGCACACTGACATGAGGCAGTGGGGGAGTGTGGTAGTTGGAGAAAGGGCCATGAGTATGAAGAGGATGGCAGGAAGCCTAAGAGGAGTCATGATGTGTTGTAGGTGGAAGGTCGTAGGGAAGAGGAGGGAAAAAGGAGTAAATTGCTGTTAGAAGGATGGACGATAGAAGAAAGGTTGATGTGATTAAGACTTTTGTCCCGGCTGGAGCTACAGTATATAATCCTACTGCAAAGAGTATGGTTAGTATACTGCTTAATAATGTAACAAAACAGTAGAAGGATTTCATCAAAGAGAGAAGGAGAGATGTCAAAGATCATGTAGGCTTTTTTTTTTTTTTTTTTTAACTTATCCCCCTTTAAGTAGGGAGAAGTTCCTCTCCAGGATTAACTTCAGGAGTTTTTCTGGTCTGGGGTGTTTCCTTCTGAAATAGGAGACGCAGGTTCTCTAGTGGCTGACAGGTGTGTCAAAGCTGGTCTGGCTGACCTTGTAACTCCTGAGTTGATGATCCTGTAAGTTCCCCAGGAGGTGTCCAAGGTTTAACTTGGGTGTGGTGAATCCAGGATTCCACTCCTGCCACTTTAACTGTAGTGGAGGGAGAGAGGATTACCAAGTATGGTCCCTCCCATAAGGCATCCACAGATGGAGAGGTAGAGGGGAGAGACTTGACCAATACTAGATATCCTATTGAAACAACTCTATTCCTTTTTCCCTGTCACAACTTTTGGGTAAAGTTTTAAGGTTTTGTTGATATTTTGCCAGAGAAGTTATATCTTTGACTAAATTGGTCATTTCCTTATGGAGCAGGAGGTCATTTGTGAGAAAAGACCATCCATACAGCATTTCATATGGACCGAGCCCCTTTCTGTGAGAGGAGTTTTGGATTCTTAATAAGGCCATGGGCAAGAGAGTGGGCCATGAGAGATGATTTTCTTGCGCTAGCTTTCTCAAATGCCTCTTTAGTATTTCATTTGCCTTTTCGACTTTTCCTGAGGATTGTGGCCTCCAGGCACAGTGAACGTGATATTGTATTTCGTGCCTTGGAAATTCGCTGAGTTATTGTAGCTTTAAAAGCTGGACCATTGTCACTTTGTAAGCTTTGGGGAAGCTGAAATCTAGGAATTATTTGATGAACTAAGACTTTAACCACTTCTTGGGCCTTCTCTGTTCTACAAGAGAAGACTTCCACCCAATTTGTAAAGGTATCAACACAGAGCAGTAAGTATTGAAATCCTCTTGACTTTGGCATATGGGTAAAATCTGACTGCCAGTCTTCTCCAGGATAATGCCCTGTTCTTTGTCCTGGAGAGGGCTTATGGTGGGCCAAGGGGTTATTCTTTTGGCACACTTCACAGGCTTTGACTACTTACTGGATGGTTTTGAGGAGGTTTGGCCCTGTAAATAGGAATGTGGCCATCTTATGGGTTCTTTCAGTACTCATATGAAAATTTGGTGGAGGGTTTTAAGTACTTTCCACTGGCTAGCTTCGGGTATTAGGCCCTTTCCTTTCTCTGTTGCTAGCCACCCCGAGGGGAGAAAACTATGTCCTTGTGAAAGTCCCCATTCTGTTTCAGTTGGGGAATATTGGGGCTTAACCTCCTGGAGGCAGTTGCTCCATACCAGGGGTCCTTCCATGGACATTTCTAAAGGAAAGTCCTGCCTGGCAGCAATTTTGGCCTCAGCATCTGCTTGGTGGTTTCCTTCTACTTCTTCTCCTTCACCTTTCTGATGGCCTGAGCAGTGTAAGACTGCCATCTCCTTAGGTTTTTGTACTGTATGCAATAACTCCATGATTTCTCTGTGGTACTTAATGGGTGTTCCTCTGGAGGTTAGGAACTCCCTTTCTTTCCATATTGCAGCATGTGCCTGTAGGACTAGATAAGCATACTTGCTATCTGTGTATACATTTATTCTTTTCCCTTCTCCCAGTTCTAACCCTGGGGTAAGTGCCACTAGTTCTGCTAATTCAGCACTGGTCCCTGGGAGAAGAGGCTTACTTTCAAGTACTGTTGCATCACTAGCTATGGCATAGTCTGCCTTTCGTACCCCATTTTCTACAAATGAATGTCCATTGGAGTACAGGTTAAGGTCAGGGTTAGTTAAGGGGATGTCTAAGAGATCTTTTGGAATGGCATAAGTCTGAGCTATAATTTGTTGGCAGTCATGCTCAACTGGTTCCTTATCCTCTAGAAGAAAAGTGGCAGGGTTGAGGGCTGCACCTGTGTGTATCTGAAACACTGGTCCCTCAAGGAGTAGTGCCTGGTATTTAAGTAAGCACTGAAAGTCACAAACTTCCTTTAGCATTTAATAGGCCACTTAAATCATGAGTAGTCTGGACAGTGAGATCCTTTCCTTGTATTATTTTAATAGCCTCTGACACTAAGATGGCTACTACCGCAACCACCCATAAACAGTGAGGCCAGCCTTTGGCTACTACATCAATTTCCTTACTTAGGTATGCCACTGTTTGTGGGGCTGTCCCACGAGTCTAAGAACTCCAAGAGCTATTCCTGCTCTCTCAGTGACATATAGAGAGAAATTTCGCACTGTGGGAAGGCTCAGGGCTGGAGCTTGCACCAGGGCCTGCTTTAAAGTTTTGAAGGCTGTTTCCGCCTCTGGTTCCCATTCTACTGGATAGGTATTTGCCTTCTGAGTCTCCTTTTTCAGGCTATAGAGTGGCCTGGCCATTTCACTGTATTCAGGAACTCACAGTTAGCAAAAGCCAGTGATTCCAAGGAATCCCCACAACTGTTTCAATGTTTTAGGGTGAGGATAGGACAGTATAGGCTGAATACGCTCTTTGCTAAGGGCCCTAGTTCCTTTGACTAGGACTAGGCCTAGATATTTAACTTGTTGTAGACAGAGCTGGGCCTTTGTCCTGGACACTTTGTACCTTCAATTAGCTGAAAAGTTTAAGAGATCTAGAGTAGTCTACTGACATGAGGCTTACTGAACTGGTAGCCAGAAGTATGTCATCCACGTATTGGAGGACTAGAGTGCCTGAACTTGAGAACTGGCCTAGGTCATGGGTCAATGCCTGACCAAACAGACGAGGGCTATCTCTAAACCCTTGGGACAAGACCATCCACGTAAGCTGGAACGTGTGGTCTGTAGGATCCTCAAAGGCAGAGAGGAACTGGGAGTTAGAGTGCAGGGGAATGCAGAAGGCGGCATCTTTGAGGTCCAGAACAGTGAACCATTCTGCTTCCTCTGGTATCGGAGAGAGCAGTGTATAGGGCTTGGGTACAGCATGATATAAAGGAATTACTGCCTCATTGATGATTATGAGGTCTTGCACTAGTCTCCACTGACCATTTGGTTTTTGTATTCCAGGGATTGGGGTGTTGCAAGAACTGCTGCATTTTCTTACCAAGCCTTGAGCTTTTAAATGTCTAGCAATATCCTGTAATTATTTATGAGCCTCAGGACTTAAGGGATATTGCCTTTGATAAGGAAAAGTGGTGGGGTCTTTTAGCCTGATTTGAACTGGATAGGCATTGTTTACCCTTCTGAATTGTCCTTCCAAGACCCAGACTTCAGAGTTGATTCTTTCTTCAAGTAGGGGACAACAAATGTGTAATTTGTTCCCCATATTCATGTAGATAATAGCCCCAGCTTTAGCGAATACGTCCCTCCCTAATAAGCATGTGGGAATTTCAGCATAGCAAGAAGGCATGTGAAAAGAGCAAAGTCTCCCAATTGCGGCTGAGGAAGTGAGAGAAATACCGGTTATAGGCTGTCCTAAGATTCCTTGTATAGTAACGGACTTTGAGGACAGTCATCCGGGGCAGGAGGTTAAAACTGAGAAGGCCATGCCAGTGTCCAGGAGGAAATCCACTTCCTGGCCCTCAACGGTCAAACTCGTCCGGGGCTCTGTGAGGGTGATGGCATGAGCTGGTGCTTACCCCAGGCACCCTCAGTCCTGTTGCTGAATCATCTGGTTGGGTGCTTCTGGTCCAGAGGGCCTTCATCGTCTGGGGCAGTGCACCTTCCAGTGATTACCTTGACATATTGGACGTGGGTGAGGGGGTAGTTTGTTTCTTGTTGGACAATCTTCCTTAAAGTGCACTGATAACAAGCCCTACTAGGCAATTGGCCTGCTCCTCTTTTGGTTCCTTCTGAGCCACTAAGATCTGCCTGTCTGAGGGCCACAACTAAGGCTGCAGCCTTTCTCTTATCTCACTTTTCCCTTTTGGCCTGTTCCTCTTGGTCCCTGTTATAGAACACTGATGTTGCCAGGTTTAATAATGCCTCCAACTTTTGTTCTGGGCCTAAGCCAGACTTTTGGAGTTTTCTTCTAATGTCAGCCGCTGATTGGGTGACAAATTTATCCTTTAAAATAAGTTGGCCTTCTACAGAATCTGGAGTTAGGGTGGCGTGCTTTCTTAGGGCCTCCCTTAGCCTTTCTAGAAAAGTAGAGGGGTTTTCCTCTTTTCCCTACATAATTGTGGAGAGCATTGAGTAGTTCATAGGCTTTTTCTAAGTCTTCCTAAACCCTTCCAAAATGCAAGTTAGCAAATGCCTATGGCTCCAATCTCCATGATCTGAGTCAGTATCCCATTGAGGGTCTACAGTGAGGACTGCCTGTTGCACTATGGGGAACTTTTTCCTCTCCTCCAGGGCCATTCGATCATTTACCTGGCTAAGGTACCACAGATCACCAGGCTGCTGTTAAAGCTGCTTCTTTTTCAGCAGGACTTAAGGTCTCATCAGGAAGTAACATGATATCTTTTCATGTTAGATCAAAGGACGACCCTAATCCTTGCAGGACATCTATAGTTATCAGGATCATCCAAGAATTTCCCTACATCTGCCTTTATTTGTTTTAAATCTGAGAGTGAGAAAGAGACATGTACATGGGTGGGCACAAATTCTCCTACTGCTGCTTGTAAGCGACATAGCTTAGGTGCCTGGATCGCAGAGTTTACATTCTCTTTTCAGTGTGCCTTTAACAGTTGGGTGGGGCTGGATGGAGGACAGTCAGTGAGGGAGGAGAGTGGGGCTGAGGGAGAGGCCCTGAGTATGGAGGCAGTTGTGGGCCTCTGTCGTTTGGGCAAAACTTGCAGGCTTGGCACAGGGCAGTATGGTCACGAAGGGCAAAGAAAGCCTGCACGTAAGGGACTTCACTCCATTTACCTTCCTGTTTACAGAAAAGATCTAGTTGTAGAAGGGCATTATAATTAATCCTTCCCTCAGGGGGCCAAGTTTCTCTATTTTGTAAGGAATACTGTGGCCAGGCAGTGGTACAGAAGAAAATCAGCGGCTTCTTTTTTAAGGTTTCAGGGTCAAATTTGTCCCAGTTATTCAGGATACATCTTAAGGGAGTGTCTGGTTTTGAAGGGGTGGTGCCCATCTGAAATTTTAAACGCAGGAATACCCGTAGCCCTGGTTAGTCCCAGGACTTGTTTTCCCTTAGGGCATCCCCTAAGGGTCAGGTTCCATTATGCTCAAAGCTCATGGCCGCTTTCCCGAGCTCTCCATCTACCAGATTTAACCATGCTTACTGGTGGGATGAAAACTTCCCTTGCCCCTGCTGTGCGCTCTTTGACCACTTAATGGGGCACAAGGACTGTTGGATTTATTGTGGTACTTCTACCAACGCATCCTACCTGTTCCAGGGTGGTAAGGCCTGGGTCAAGGGCACTACTGATGCTTGCATGCTAAGGTCCAATTTACGTGGGCCTGGCCATAAAACTGTCCTTCAAGGAGAAATCTCTGAATTAGCAACAGGATGCTTAGTAAGCTTAAAAGGGGTGGTGGATGTCCTCTAGGCCAGGGCCAAGAGAACAGTTGATGTACTTTAGCCTTCTGTCCCCACTTGCCATGAAAGGAGTAAGCCCCCCTTTCAAGGGGGTATCTTGTGTCCAGTATCCTGTGTCCCAACTGACTATATTTTCTTCCTTCCAATACCAATTACTGAATGGTTGAAACAACAATTCAATGGCTCTAAGACCCATGCCTATGCACCACAGATTGTACCTGAGAGGCCCCAAGGAACGGGAAAATCTATCTGGGAGCAATGGAGGAAATGTCCTAAGCCTTCTACTATCCACATGAAAATTACAGACTTGTCTTTAAATTGTCCTGATGCAGGGGACGATACACTATGGTGGGCGACTGACCCTTCAAAGTGGCCATCAAATGGTGACACCTGCCTAAACCCCAGATGGCACCATGAACAGGGATCTTCTGGGAGCCACCCCAAGAATTTAAGACTTCTAAATAGGGAACATTGACCCTGTCTAGCAGGAATAACCTTGCTTGCAACATGAGGAAAGAAGTCTAGCTGGTGGACATCAGGACCCAGGAGGCAGAAGTCAGAAGATGTGGCTGTCTCACACTCTGTAACCCTTGCAGGGGGAGCCTCTGGTGGGGTCATGGATATCCCAGGATATCCCAGGATATCTGGGAGACTAAGATGTCTGCTGAGCACTCCAGGGTGTACTTCAGGACCACCACGGAAAGAAAAGAGTTGGAACTGGCCAACCAACGCTCCCAATCCCGAAGGGTCAGGGATTGTTAGAGAGCCCTTTTCCAGATAGCCTCACACCTATGTCTTTAGTCCGGCAGCCACACTAATTGCCTTTAAGTGGCCAACAGGTGCCCAGTATTTAGCCTCAAAATTCTAAGGAAGGATAGGACGTAATAGCAAGCGAAAGAGGTCCAATCGTACTCACCATGTGACGATCTAGATGCCTTTCCTGGAGTCTCCTGGCTGGCTTGCCAAAATGTAATGCTTAAGGTTCTTGCCCAGCCATGCCGAAGGATTGGAGTGGAGGCTGACCATGGTGAGTGATAGAGACATGGACCGATAGAGAGAAAAAGCTGTAGGCTTTATTGAGCAGAGTGAAAGTACAAAGCTTCCGCAGCATGGAAGGGGTCTCGAACAGGTAGCCAGAGTTAGATTATACAATTGCCATTTAATATCTTTTAGGTAGGAAATACATGTGGTGGGAATATGTTACCAGAGCAAGAAACAAAGACAGTGAACCATTTGTGACATGTCTTAGATCTTGAGGAAAACCAGAATTGCAACTTAGATTTTATCTATTTTATGACCTTGCAGCAGCATGGCAAAGGAGACAGGATTTTACAGGACTTTACAAAGTATGTTTACAAGGAATTGGAATTGGGAGCATAGATAATGTCTGCTGGTTACAGGAAAACAGGCAGTTAACATTCCTTTTACTTTAATTTGGTGGGGAGGAAAGGAGAGGGGCAGAGAGGACACAGGGAAACTTACAGGAAAATTTTCTCTGTTTATAGCTTTCTTGGGGAAGACAACACATGCACAAATCCTGGTGTTAGGAATAGTTTAAGCATATATCTTCAATATTAATTCATCCAGGACTGAAGTAAGTCCTAATGCAGGAAAACTAGTGAGTTTCACAGCTTTCTGAGCCCCTACTCGACCCAGGAAGCCCAGCTGGCCCCTCCTCTCAGTTGCATAGTATTCCATGGTGTATAAGTACCACATTTTCTTTTTTTTTTTTTCATTTTTGAGATGGAGTCTTGCTCTGTCACCCATGCTGGAGGGCAGTGGCACCATCTCCACTCACTGCAAACTCCGCTGACCAGGTTCACGCCATTCTCCTGCCTCAGCCTTCTGAGTAGCTGGGACAACAGGCACCTGCCACCACACCTGGCTAATTTTTTGTCTTTTTGGTAGAGACCGGGTTTCACTGTGTTAGCCGGGATGGCCTCGATCTCCTGACCTTATGATCCGCCTGCCCTGGCCTCCGAAAGTGCTGGGATTACAGGCGTGAACCACTGCGCCCAGCCCAAGTACCACATTTTCTTCATCCAGTCCACCACTGATGTACATCTAAGTTGATTCCATGTCTTTGCTATTGTGAATAGTGCTGCAATGAACATACGAGTGCATGTGTCTTTTTAGTAAAATGATTTTTTTCTTTTGGATGTATAATCAGTAATGGGATTGTTGAGCTAGATAGTAGTTCTTAAGTTCTTTGAGAAATCTCCAAACTTGTTTCCACAGTGGCTAAGTTAATTTATACTCTTACCAAGAATGTATAAGCATTCCATATTCTCTACAGCCTCACCAGCATCTGTTGCTTTTTTATGTTTTAGTAATAGCCATTCTGACTGGTGTGAGATGGTATTTCATTGCAGTTTTTATTTGCTTTTCTCTGATGATTAGTGATGTTAAGCATTTCGTCTATATTTGTTGGCTGTTTGTGTGTCTTCATTTGAGAAATATCTATTCGTGTCTTTTGCCAGTTTTTAATGGGGTGATCTGAAGAAATCTTTGCCTACTCTAAAGTTGCAAAAACATTCTCCCCTGCCTTCTTCTACAGACTTAAAGCTTTTGCTTTTATGTTTAAATCTATGGTTCATTAAAAAAACTTTTTTTTGTTTCTGGATTAAGAAACAAAGTTAATTTCTTTCATACAGATATCAAGTTGTGTCACCCTCTTTTATGGAAAACTTGCTTTCCTCATTGAAACACTATGGGGACTTTGAAAAAATAAATATAAATTGACAGTATAAGTGTGAATTAATTGCTATACCATTAATCTATTTGTCTATAATTATGATGTCTGGATTACTGTAATTTTATAGTAAGTTTTGAAATCAAGGTGCTATGAGTCCTACAGTTTATTTCCTTTTATTAAATATTACTTTAGCTTTTCCAGATACTTTACATTCCATAGAAATTTCAAATTAACTTCTCAGGTTTTTACAAAATCTCAGCCAGGTTTTTCATGTGGGTTGCATTAACTTAATACGTGAATTGGCATGGGAATGTTTTTTTGAAATATATTAAGGAAAATACAAATAAAAGACATTATTGTTGATGTTAATACCAGAAATAGGGGAATAAATTGACATTTAAATTTTTAGCATAAACCTGCAAAACTTTACCTAAGTAAAATCTGTATGAACACACTGAAGATACATGACATACAACCCAAATGCTATGAAATGTTCTAAACCAGAGGCAGAGAAGATTCATTGATTCACTTGAGACTTTTATTGAGTACCTACATTATAGCTGACTAGGATCTCCAAATATACATGAGACAGTGCCTGAGACACAGACAAAACTCAATGCTTGCTGAATGAGGAAATGCGTGAGACACACTCCACAAAGAGTTTGTGATCTATTAAAGGAGGCACCCATACAAACAAGTAATTAAAAGGCAACATTGAAAGACTTATGGGTGGCTTTAGGGAAGAGCTGCTAAATCTGATAAGCTCTCTGATTTCAGTAAAATGCAGCATAAAATTGTTTTCGGGTGAATGAAGTTTACAATCCTAAAATACTCTAAGATCCTAATTGGCACCTAGGGAAGCCTAGTTACATGTTTTTCTCTTTATACTCATTCCTTCTATGTTACTTTAAGATAAAAGAAATTTAAAGTGCCATAGCTTTATAAGTCAATGTTTATGGTTTTTAAAAATTATTTACAATGGATTTATCTAAACATAAAGAAGTCACTTTATTTTCCTGTAAAATTGTGGTGTATAAAGACCAATAAATTATTTTATTTTTCTGTTTAAATATCTTAATGTATTTGAAAAAAAGCATTGGGCTATATTGCTTTTGCATGTGGTTCTGGTTCATTTAAACCCTCTGGTTTCTCTGATCTTGTGTGAAAACACTTTTATACACATTCCTTCAACTGTGAACAAACATTATCATCTACTGTGTGCCAGATTAAAAATCAAAACAAAACATGAAACCTACAGTTCTATATAAAAGTTAAATAAGTTGCATATAAAACCTATAGTTTTATATACAAGTTAAAATAAAGATATTTTCTGAAAAGTTTATTATACATGGACAATGTTTGAAATAAATTTTAGAGAATTTATTACATTAGTAAGAAAGAGTAGTCCAGGAAGAAGGTATTTGAGAAAGGAAGTGAAAACAGAATGTGTTTTCTATTTTAAATGATCCTCTAAACATTTATATTCTTAAAAGATTCAGGCTAAAATAGTACATGATACCATGTACTATGGTTTAATGTGGCCCCCGAAAGTGTGTATGTTGAAAACTAATCTCCAACCCAACGGTATTGAGAGGTGGGGCCTAATAAAAGCCATAATGAGTGGGTTCGTCTTATTCTATAGGTGAAGGGTTAGTAACCATAGTAGTGGCTTTGTTATAAAAGCAGGCTCTTTCTGGCTGTCTTACTCTTGCTTTCTCACCATGTGATGATCTTTGTTATGTTATAATGCAGGAAGAAAGCTTCTACCAGATGCTGATGCCATGCTCTTTGACTTCCAGCCTCCAGAACTGTGAGAAATAGTGTCTTTTATTATTATTATTATTATTAATTACCTAGTCTATGGTGTTTTGTTATAGCAACAGAAGACAAACTAAGACACTATGGATATCAACTTGGGAGGAAAGTTTAATTTGTTGTGTGCTCAGGATAGAAACAACTAGGAGTTAAAAGTGTGCTGTGGTACACATTTTGTTTTATGAAGTACATACATTTGATACATTTCAAACAAATAGGGAAATATAGCCTAAATAAAATATTTTTATAGAAGTAAACCCCACAAGACATAAAATGGGAAAAAAAAGGTATCCAGTATAAAACAATAAGGAAGAAAAAAATTATGTATAAAAAATAGAAACCACATAGTGTTAAATAAATGTAAATAAACTCTCTTTAACACAAGTAATAATAACTGCTAATGGCATAAGTTTCTTGATCAAGACATGAATATCCACATTGAATTTAAAAATCAATTCAATAATGTAATAAAAAAGATGAGAATGTTTGAAAGAATATATTTCTCCTCAATCCCCTACTTTCCATTCAGTTAAGTCTAATTGAATGTAGAGTCTGTAATAAGGACAAAGCCTCACTTTTGAGATTTGATTGATGGCAGTTTTTCAAGTCCTCAGCTTTTCTTCTCCTCTTTGCCCCACATCTCAACAACAAGATTCTGAACCCCAATTCTGGCTCCATCCACTAATCACAATAAAAGCACAAAACCACCAATGTTTCCTTTTTGTTTAACTCCCAACTGTATCTGAAATCTTCTCTTTGAAAATCATTTTGCTATTTACTCTGTGAGTAATACAGTTTATTTCTCATTCCATTGGTGCTAATGTATCATTCCTAACATTATCCATAAATCATTGAGGAGAGGGATTGTGGATGGCAGCTGCTCAACCTCCAGCAGGCGATTCTAGGTACCCAAATAAAATGGAGGCTTTTTCCATTACAGTGTCTAAAATTTCAGCCTACTACTTACAACTCTGTTTCTTCTGGATGCTTTCATTTTTCAGTAGCACTTATCACCATCTAACATATAATATGATTTTACTTCGTTAGTTCAATCTATTATTATATGTGTTGCCTACTAAAATATAAGCTTCAGATAAGCAGGATTATAACCTATTTCTTTATATCTAGAACCTAAAGCAGTGTCTCACATTAAATATTAAATATTTGTTAAATGCATTAAAAAAAAAGATATACCAGGTCAATATAAACCAAAAGAAAACTTTGGAAGCAATTTTAATATTAGGAAAAATGAATATTTAAGGCCAAAAAGTTATAAGGAACAAAATAGAGGCTTATAAACTGAGAGAAGAAATGATAAGAAAACACAACAATCATCATGCAATTATGCATCAGTAAATATATTATGTTGAAATATATCACTCAACAATAAAATAAATTGTTGAGATAAGTGGACATCAGTATTTTTAGCTAAAGCTGATAACATACTCCTCTTTAAAATTCATAGATGTAGTAGAAAAAACAAAAATATTGTAGGTTTGAATAACATAATAATTGATCTGTAGAGATCAGAAGGAGAAAAAAATGTTAAAAGCAAACACATACAGAACACAAAAATTTTAAATCAGATTTGCATAAATTTATAAAGAAAAACTGATGAAGAAAGTCACAATAGGTTCTAAACAATAACACTCACTCTATGGTTTTGGTACATGTTGTAAATTCAAAATAATTCCAAAATTATAGAAAAATAATTCCACATATGTGGAAAAACTAAAACATGCTACAAAACACACCATGGATTAAAAGGAAAATTATAGCTGAATACTTAAAGCTTAAATAAAATAATAAATAAAAAAATAGAACGAAATAGAGTAGTGCTTAAAGGAAAATAGCTATGTACGTATTTACTGAAAAACAAGAAATAGTAAAAATAAATGAAAAAAGTATTCAAATCAATAAATTAGGAAAAAGAAACAGAGCAAACTTCAAAAATAAGAATAAATAAAATAAAAATAAAGAATAAGTAAAATAACTACAGGAAAAACAAAAGCAACACAGAAATGCAAATAATTAAAACCTAAGATAGTTATTTAAAAGTGTTGATAAGTTAAACAACTGGTACTATTGTTAAGAATAAAAAGGCAACCACAAAATATACAGTG
This sequence comes from Theropithecus gelada, assembly GCF_003255815.1. NCBI lineage: Eukaryota > Metazoa > Chordata > Mammalia > Primates > Cercopithecidae > Theropithecus > Theropithecus gelada. The sequence goes on from NC_037676.1 coordinate 109,807,525, forward strand.
TAAAAGGGAGAATAGCTGTGGAAAAACATAAACACTCAAAAGATAATATGCTACTATTGAAAAAATTATGTGACAATTTTTAAATATAGATTGAATGGTTTGGGAAAATATTGACACAGAAAAAATAAAAAACTGGAATAGATCAGTAATCACCATGGAAATTAAAATGATAAAACCTGTCCTTTTACTCACCTTTAAGCACACTAAAATGGCTTTACTGGTGAATCCTACCAAACTCTTATGGACCAGATCATTTTTATCTCATATAAAATATTTCAGATAATAACACAAGAAAAGGGAAGGTTGCCAGGGTTATGCTAATAGAACAGCCTTATCTTGCATTTAACTCAGTTGAAGGCAATAGAAAAATTAAATATTATATGCTAATTGCATTTATTGACATAAATTCAAATTTTCTAAATAAATAATCAGGTAACTGAAGCCTCTTACATTGTGGTCAGATATGACTTAAACAAGAAACAGTAGAGTTCTTCAATCGCAGCATATTTATCAATGAGGCCATTTAGTTCATGAATGAACTTAAAAAAAAAGTTAGATTTTTTTTTATCTGTCTGTCAATTTGCCATATTTTTTTTAAGTTACAGATTTTTTAAAGTGACATTGAACATCCAATTGTGTCAAAATCTCCTAGAACATGTCAATTTCCTTAAACTAACAAAAGATAATTCCCAAATCTTACACCAAATGTGGTACCTAATGAAGAAATTTTAGAGGCATTCTTTTTTAACTTTAGAAACAAGGATGATACTATTACCACTACGGAGCAACATAATATAGCATCATGGGGTAAAGCAACCAAGCAAAAAAAAAAAAAAGTTCAAAAAAATTGGTATTTGCAGAAGCTATCATTTTCCTTTTTTTTTTTTTTTTTTTCCTGAGACAGAGTCTTACTCTGTCACCCAGACTAGAGTGCAGTGGCACTATCTCAGCTCACTGCAACCTCTGCGTCCTGGGTTCAAGTGATTCTCCTGCCTCAGCCTCCCAAGTAGCTGGGACTACAGGCGCCCCGTCCCCACGCCTGGCTAATTTTTGTATTTTTAGTAGAGACGAGGTTTCACCATATTAGCCAGGCTGGTCTCAAACTTCTGACCTTGTGATCCGCCTGCCTCGGCCTCCCAAAGTGCTGGGATTATAAGCGTGAGCCACACTGCACCAGCCAGAAGCTATCATTTTCAATGGAAGATTTATTTTATATAGAGAACTGATAGACAAACTATTAAAACTACTATAAGATGTCAGCCAATTATCTAATTCAAGATCAACATGCAAATATCTGTATTTTTCTATCACCACAATACATTAGAAATATAATCAAAGATGTAGGTACAGTTTGTAACTGCAGAAAAATAGCCTCAGAAATCGCCAATTTTATTACAGGACAAAAAAAAAGAATGCTTGATTAAATGAAAAAGAAACATCACGTTTATGGATAGTCCTTCCTTCATTACAAAGCTGCCAATTCTCTTCAAATAAATCTATATATCTAAGTGTAATTTCAATTACAATTCAAGCAGAATTTTAGAATAAATTTGGCAATTGATTCTAAAAATTTATGGAAAAATAAACTCAGACATATCTGGGACAATTTGAGAAAGATTAAGATCCTACTCTGCTCTATGTTTTCTATTAGTTTCACTTAGTTTGATGTTGGCTTACCCATATGGGCCTAGATATTATTTCAATTTCTACCTTGCTCAGAATTCTATCAGCTGCCCAACTCTTTTCGTATCTCCAGGATTAGATGCAGGTGAGGCAGCGTGCAGTCTATGCGTAGTTTACTATGTGATCCTCCCTTTTGTAACATTGCTTATAGTATTTGTTCATTCTCATACATCTGTATAGTTATCATTCTATTGGGTAGTTTGCCACTCTCAAACTTTTTTCTTCCTTATAAAGCAGGACATTTTAAAACATTCTCAATTATTTTTAGTGATTGGTAGAAAGACAAAGTGGATCCAGCTGACAAGTTCTTGGCTTCCACTGGCAACAAACTCCTGAACAAAAGGGCTATCTGAGAGCTGTGAGCACAGCACACAGTGTTCTATTCTTTGTAACTTGAGTCCTCTGTGTGCCCTTTGAAGTGTCACCAAAAAAAAAAAAAAAAAAAAAAAAAAATCCTTAACAAACACAGCTTCCCATTACAGGATCCCTACATACTCCTCTCCTCTCAGGTTTTCACTTCCTGAATTTCACTTTGTGTCATATATATATACACACACACACATACACACAACAACATACATATGATATTGATAGTTCCTGAATTTCATCTGTAAAATGAAATTTTATTATTTTATGTCACAGTTTTAAACTTCTGTAATCCTGTATCATAGCTGCATATGAAGAGCACGTGAAATTCATGAGTCTGAGATTTATATTTGATCTTCACACCATGGTTGTTAGGCATATATGTATAAAAATGGTAAAACTGTGAATCAAAATTATTTTATTGTAACTATACATTTATATCTGATAATTCTTCCCATATTTTTTCTCCCATCCAAACTAATTTCAAAGAGTTTTTGCAATGCCTTTGTTTTAGGACCAGAACATAATATTAACACATAAGCTATTTTACCACAGAATTAACCTATAAATACACTCAGCATGTATTGCATACTGTAGCAACTTCAATATAGGTTGAAATATTTGGTCCAGGTTTTTACAAAAGACTTTTATTTTGTAATAGTCTATCACCCAGGTTTCTTTGATTCAGATTGTTATCACATCTTGATGTTTTTTCTAGTTCTCTTAAAGCATACATCCCATTTAAAGACTTTCTCTGTGAAGACGGTCACAATTAGTTGAGCTGTAAATACGATTCTGTTTGGTTTTATTGTTTATACATTTTAGTATTTAAATTTTGACAGAGTTTTTGAAATACTCTATGCATAACTACGAGATTTTTTAAAATCTAGAGAAACAAGCAGAACCTCTCTTTCAGTTATAATTCAGGGTCTCATGTATATATTTTTATTTAAAATGTAAAGCTATTGGATGGAGAAATTAGATCACCCACTATACTTTGAAACATGATTCCAGACCATCCCAGAACTGAAAACACTCAGCCTCTTTAAATCCTTCATAGCAGTACAATTTAAGTAATAATCTAAATTTTCTTATAAAGAAATAAATGTTAAACTTACAATTAAAAATTCAGGGAAGAAAACAAAAGCAATGCAGACTAATGCTTAAATTATTCTTTCTTCAATTGTTAAATCTATACCTCTCCTATTGATAATGAAGTTTTTAAAAGGCATATAGCTTTTAATTGCTGATTACTATTAATTTAGGTTTCTTAGTAGTTTTGTGCTAATTTATTTGCATACAGGTCTGAAAGCTTTAGATGAATTAGATATTCAGTTTTGTAGTTATTTTCCTATTGCTAAGTGTTTTTAATTAGAGAAGCTGTGTTCTGTTCTCTTAAAAATAATAGCTGCTCTAATATTCACATCGAGTTCTCAAATATAATGTGAATAATTTATTGATTGGTAGATTTCTCACTTTATTTTATGGCTGCATGAAGATATGATATTATTCCTCTCTCGTTCTTTCTAATAATTATTATTTTCTTGGAGGAAAAGAGAAATTCAAGACTCAATGATTAGTTTATTTTAAAAGTAACTTGTTAATTAAAGAAAAATTAAATATGAAAATATGACAAAGAACTAAAAGTTATCTGATTTTCTCTATCGACCATGTTAAATCTGTATGTCTTTATTTCTTTTAATGTATTGAAAGAGCCTCAAAGATCAGTAGTGTCATAATATTTGCCTATACTTTTAGGCATAAGAAAATGAAAACTCTATGTCTATTTCACCATATTTTGTTCCTCCTTTTCTCTCTCATTCTTTGACCTACTTTCACAACTCAGTTTTAGCTAACCATTTTGTGATTTTGAAATGTTTATATGTTTTCTTGTATTTTCATTTTGATGCATATTTTTAAGCAGGAGTAAATTATAATAACATGAAAGGATAACCTAATCAGTGAGACCCATATTGAAGAAATTTAATTCAGAAGTAGTTTTCATTAATAAAAATGTTAGTGTATATAAAATGTGATTAAATTTTGGCCCTATGAATTATATACAAATCTTAAATACAATTTTTGCTATAAAAATATATCATGAATTGGAAGAAAAAATTCTTTCTTCAGTAAAGAAAGCAGATTAGTGAAGTTCAAATAAATGAATGTTTGTTTTCTAAAGATTAGGTTTTAAATTCACAGTGTGAATAGAATTTTATGTGATAATTGTCCTTTTCTATCTATGCACTTGATATTATAAATTTTAAATATCTTGACAAGATACTGATAATTAATCCTTGATGACATAATTCTTTTCTAATCTAGACAAAATAACAAAGGGGTTCAGAGGCTTCCTATATTTCTTGGGAAAAAAATTTGTGTTAAGGTAATTGAAAGTGTAGCTTTCAAAATTTCTGGTCCTTATGGCATTTATAATGAATGAAATATTACCAGAAGTTATATTGAGAATGTAGTATTTTAATCCACCGTACCTTACTGCAGTAACCTTAAAAATGAGTCTTCCCAAACAGTAACTGAAAAAAAGGCACGTATTTAATTGGTATATATCTACATAATATTGAATACTCAGAAAATTTGCAGCATGCATATATGTTAAAATTTTTTGGTGATAAAAATGTCTGTGAAAGTAACCAAAGTGAACATTTTATTTCATTTGCTTCTTTTCATGATAACTATGCATGTAAGAATACAGGTTGAGCATTCATAATCCAAAAATCCAAAATCCAAATGCTTTAAAATTGGAAACTTTTTGAGTGCTGATGTGAGGCCACAAGTGAAAAAGTGCACAACTAACCTCATATGATGAGTCACAGTCAAAACACAACCAAAACTTTGTTTCATGTGCAAAATTATTTAAAATATTGTATAAATTACTTTCAGGTTATGTGTATGAGATATATATGAAACTAATAAATTTCATGTTTAGACTTAGGTCCTGTCCCCGAGGATATGTCATTAAGTATATGTAGATATTCCAAAATCCACAAAAATCTGAAATCCAAGACACTTTTGGTTCCAAACATTTTGGATAAGGAATATTCAACCGGTACTACTTAAAAGTAGCCTATTAAAAAATACTGTATATATTACCAAAAAGTTAGAAAATAAAATGGAAGAACATTGTCTTTTAACATAGAAACAAGAAGATAAAAATAAATGTCTGAATAAACTTAACAAGAAATATTCAGCTGCTGCATAAAATTAATTTTTTAATGTTGAGAGAAAATTCCATATTGTAAATGAGCTAATTTTTTCTAAATTAATCTTTAAACTCAATTGAATTTTAATAAAAGTACTAACTGCAATATTTTCCAAACATGATAATCTTATTTAAAGATGCATGTTAAAGATAATTTTAAGGCTATCTAAGAGTAGCTGATTAATTCTAAAAATGTAATAAGGAGTGGAGCATTCACTGTGCTAGACAATAATATTTACTATGAAGCTCTAGTATTTTAAGCAGTTTGGTACTGGATATAAATAATTAGTAGAATAGTTCAAAATCCAGACATATACTCATACGCATGTGGAAAGGAATTATAGGATAAAGGTACTGCTTCAAACATGTTGAGACAAGATAGATTAAAAATCATTTTTTATTGTTTGAATTATTTAGCTGACTGTGCATATATTTTTAAATAACATGTCTATGTAATTATTAGAGAATTTATATGTATAACATATAGACACTTACATATATGAATATAAGAAAACATGTAATATATTAATATATACATGTACAAAACTGAATAAAATACATATGTGTTTATATATGTGTCTGTATATACATGTGTATATAAATGCATACATATATAGTTAGATAAGTGCATATGTTATGTATATATGTGTGTGTGTGTGTCAAAGAAGAATAAAAATGTTCAAACATATATTAGATACATTGTTTTATGGTACTATGTTCTTAATTTTCATTTCATGGGTTTTGGGTGTTTTTGGCTTTTTTTTTTGCTTCAAGAAATTGGTACACCATAACAGTATAATCTTAAACTCAGGATTTGGACAGAATAAAAGCTTTAGGAAAAAATAACATCTGATCCTTTTTCATTTTTCACTGAAATTAAGGCAACATAACACATGAGATAAAATTTCTGCAAAAATACCAAAGAGAAAACTGTATATAAATTTTATTTAGAAATTTAGATGGCATTATTTAAATGCTGTAGTTAATTTAATCATTAGATTTAATATTTTAAAACCAAAATTTAAATTTAAATATAAATTTAAAATACCATTTCTGCAATGATGAGGTATGTATTCTGGAATTAGAAAGAAAATAAAAATAAAATTATTCTGATAGTGATTTAAGTAAGTAGCACATCTAACAGACGGATTCTGATTGGATGATAATGTAATAACTCTTAACTAAATAAATACAGATGGAGAATCCCAATCCAAAAATGAAACATTAATCAAATTCATCAAAAAAATCAAGTAAATATCCACAATTGTTACCCGCCAACTAAAAAGGAAAAAGAAAGAGAGAAGTAATTAATAAATGTATTGGAAAAAAAGTAAGCAAGGAGATTGACAGCTCTGACATAAAAAATATAAAGAGAGAAAGAACCCGCCCTAATTTCATGGAGCTCAATTTTCAAACAAGATTTAGATCATTGGTCTCCAAGTTCATTTACTCTTGGAAAAGGAAAGCTTTCTGTTTTAAGAGTAAAGGGCTTGTTTTAAAGACAGATTCTTCTTACACTACAATATTATTTAAGTATAAACGAATCAGAACTATGTATGGATTGAGTTTCCTTCCAACAGCACATGGCTTGTATGTTATAGGAAAATCCCTCCAGGCTACATGTTTTATCAAACCTAGAGCATACTGAAATAGTTTTAAGATGTTAAAAATATGCAAACTGTGGCCAAAAGTACCCATTCCTGAATCAAATAAACCACCATGATCATAAAATTCTATATATACTGTTTAGAATAGAATAGCATGGGAAACACCAACATTTACTAGAAGGTGTAATATATTTCTGCAAAAAAATTCTGAGGCTATCTACTCTGTCTTTCAAAAATACATCATATCTATAACATTAAAGAAAAACATTTAATCAAAGCATCAATGAATAATGTGTACCCGGGCACACAAAGAGGTATCACTTTACAATATGATATTCCAATACAAAAGATAGCCATAACTTAGCTCTGTTTCATTAAGATGCATTTTTCCTTCATTAACACCCACATCCCATTCCTCCTATTGTAGACTTACACTACCACTTCCTTCTTAACACACACACACACACACACACACACACAATGTGCATTTTTAGCTTCTTTAGAATATAATTCATTTTAATGATTTTGGTGTTGTGGTGAGGTTGTAATGCATCAGCTTAATTAGGTTGACCTACATATTTTAGAATTTGCTTCCCTCTATGTTTTGTTAGGGGGTCCACTTGTGAGGTTCTTGTGGGAGATTTTGAAGGTGGAAATAAAACCACAATCATTGTGTCGCTCACCTATGTTGTTCCTAATCTTCAGCTTAACTCATGGGTGTGAGGCTGTAGCCATGCCTGAAACTTCCCCACGGATATAATTTGGATATTTGGCCCTGCCCAAATCTCATATTGAAATAGAATCCCCAGTGTTGGAAGTGGTGGCTGGAGGGAGGTGTTTGGGTCATGGAGGCAGATTCCTCATGGCCTGAGAGGTCCTATCCTGTCCCCAAGACAGTAAGTAAGTTCACACTATATCGGGCTGTTAAAAAGTGTGGCATCGTGCCCCATCCTTGCCCCCGCTCCTGCCAGATGAGATGCCTGATCCCCCTTTGCCTGCTGCATGATTGTAGGCTTCCTGAGACCTCCCCAGAAACAGATGCAGGTGCCATGCTTCCTGTACAGCCTACAGAACCATGAGCCAGTTAAACCTCTTATAAATTACCCAGTCTCGGATATTTCTTTATCACAATGCAAGAATGGCCTACTACACCCACCTTCCTCATACTGTCTTTCAGCATTTCCAGCTCCTGGGACAGGAGCCTGTGTTTAGATCCATGATAAAGGACCCTGAGTTTTAGAGGATACCTACACCATCCATGAACTGACGAGGATTTCAGTCCAAATTAATGGGTTTGTTCTTGTTCTCCATCAGTGTGATTTGAGTTTCCAGGTTATTCTTGCCCTCCTGCACTTTATACCCACCTTTCCTTCCCAATTGCCTTTCCTTAGGACTCATGAACATGACAGCTTCACAGAGGTTGCCTGACCAGCTCTCACTGTTGCATTAGGTCAATCTCTGTAACAAAATGGTTAATACAAACATACACACAAACAGACACACACATATATGCATATGCACTTCTGCATCTGTAACTGAATCTTTACTAGTATAAATACTTGGAACTTAAGGCACACTGGCAGCAGATGGATAATATATTTGGAAATCTGAAAGATCTTCGAAAGACCCTATCATTTACATAGCTATATACACTGCTGATTTTCAAGTTCTGGCTTTGAAAATACCTATGCAACAAGTATTAGATGTGGATGTTGATGATATGTTCTTGAATTTCTGGTCAGTGTTTTTTGGTTGCAAGTGACAGAAACCTAGCTTACACTAGCTTAGGTTAAAATAGAATCTACTGAGCTATGTAAGCAAATAATAGGAATGGTAGAAAAACTAGAAACAGGAATTGAAATACCATCTGAACTTTCACTGATTTCTAAATGGTTTTTCTCTGTATTTCAACTTCTTTGTCTTTCAAACCAATCTTTTGACAAAAGGCTCAAAAAATATACTAGTACCTCCAGACTCTATTCACCTAACTGTAACTCCAAAAAAGACAAGAGCTCATTTCTTCAGCTCCTGTTCAAGAATATCCTAGCTGAGACCTCTAATCAGCTTCTATGACTAAGACTCAGGTGGAAAAGAGGAAAGGAGCTAAGTACGAGTTGGCAGGTCCCAGCAGAACTACATGATTCAAGAAAGAGGTGTATTTCCTCAAATAAGCAAAGGTATGGCTATCAGGAAAAAGAGGGAAGGGGCACAGAATTAACAAATAAAACTACAGATAGCTATAATACTGGGATAGTCCTGATCATGATATGCAAATATTCCTCCAGTGTTTGCTTATGTTCTCACATACAGGAATGCAGCATTAAAAATGCCTTATCTGCAGTGATAGAATTATACATGATAATGCAGACATATAAAGGGTTGATGGCTAATGAATTAACATCAGTTTGGTGGGAGGTCTGTGCTAATGGCTATTGAGCTCTCTCTAGAGACCCATCTGGTTCAATATATTTAATAATTACTTGAATCAGGCCAAAGTTTTGTGTTTATTAAATTTGTGGTCAATATGAATCTGAGAGGGAGAGAAAATATACTTGATGACAAAAGCTAGATTTAAAAACACATCAAAAGTCTAAATAATTGACCACAGGTAACCAGTTAGAAACTAGAAGTGATATAGTGTATAAGAGGATGTTAATTTGTATCAGAACTAATCAACCAATAAAAAGAACACAATTATAAAATAAAGAAGTTCTTGCTTAATGTCAGTAGTATAAGAAATATATAGAAAGCTTATTATTACATGTTTTTCTCTCCCTCTTTCTGTCTATAATCAACTTTCTCTCTGTATTCAAAGGGTATGGTTTTTGGTTGAGTTTAAGATTAAAAATGAGCCATAAACAAATCTGAGTTGCAGCAATAGAAAGAGAGTATCAAAACGGGAAGGAAGGTTCTTCACAACCCTGTGGTTTTATAACTCTCATAGCTTTTAAATTAATAAATAATTTTTATAATTTCATTTCCATGTATATTTGAAGAAATTGATAGAATGTAATAATGAGTCAATTGTTAAATCATTTCCAAAATTGTAATTTATATTGGTTTTCTATGATTTTAATATACTGTATATAATATATATGTGTAAGAATATATAAATTATTCACATACACACATTTACAGAGTTGGATATCAGACTTAATTCTAGTCCTATGCCAGATCCACCAGTCCAACGATCAGGGTGATTATAATTTGATAACTAAGCTTAAGCCATAAAGTTCATTTGTGACTTTCTTAAATGACTCTTTTAGAATCAATGGTTGTGGCCCAACGTGGAAAGCAAATAAATATATATAAGTGAGAATACGGTACTCCAAGTATGTTGGCAAATGGAACTAAAATCATTTAAATTCTGTGACACAAAGTTGAGGAACAACCCCTAGAAGGAGACATCATTTGTGTTTCTGACATAAGCTCTAGTTTATGGTGACTTTTACACCCTGAAACATTACCTCATTACCATCCGCTCGCAACTTTCAATGCTCACCTCTGACATTGTTCAGTGAGGCAATGGGAACATGCACAAACTGCCCAGATCCTGTGAAACTATAATAGAATTAAATCTTGTCTGCAATAATCTATTCCAGGCTAAAATCTCATCAGGAAAAGGCATCAATTCAGTGTAGATCTTTGGCAGAGTTTAAAGAAAAATCTGGGCGAACAAAAGGTCAAAGAGATAGCAGCACATGTTAAGTAATGGAGCTTGAAAATGAACATGAAATTAAATATTACAATGAAACGTGGGAAACATACTTGAGGAATGATAATAAATAGCATAAATTGAGAAGCAAAATGGAGACAGCGTAATAAGCTTCAAGCACTAACTGAAGTAATGGGCGATCAACAATGCCGGTAGTATTGGGCATTGTTGTTAATTGATAGAGTTGACAAGAACGATAACATTAGATTGTAGAATGATATAATCTGCTTTGAAGTTCTCTGTTATGTTCCTTGTTAAATCTGAATGTGATTTACTCATTGCTCATTGATCCATTTCTGTATAAGCATTTCATATGTATCTACTGGGTACATGGAATTATTCCAGAAACAATATGAAATGAAAGAAATACAAGATATAGTTCACATAACCTACAGTATCCTACAATCTGGCATATGCATGAGATAAATAGTAGTGTAAGATAGTATTTGTGTAAATGCCAAAAGGAGAAAACAGACAATGGATGCTCTGGGAGTTCAAAGGAAGGGCATCACTGTGAGCTTGAGCAGTAGAGGAAGGTATCTGGGATAATTAAGATGTGAGCTTGTTCTTAAAGAATGAATAGGATTTGAATTTGTGGTGAAATGGGGGTCAAATCTTCCACAAGAAGGCCTCTAAAAGGGAATAGGTAGTATCTGTTTGCTGAAGGAGAGATCCTGCCTGACTCCTTTCTTCCTCAAATCCCTACATCTAGTCAGCCACGAAGTCTCGTTGAGTCTATATTATAAACACATCATGTTCACTTGTCTCCACTCAATCCAAACCACCATCTTCTCTTGTGTAGGTCATTGAACCAGCCCCCTAATGTTTCATTCTTCCCGTCTTCTCGCCACCATTGTCACTATAGCTATAGTGATCATCCAATAACGAGTACCTGGAAAGAGCATTTTCACTTAAAATTCTGATGGTTTTCTTAATGGTATACAACACTTTGTATCATCTGACCCTTGTCCAGGTCCCAGCTTCTCCTCTCACATATGTCTCCTACAGCCATAAATGTGCTTCAGTTGCCCAATTTCCATTCTAATTTTTCTTTCTTTTTTTTTTTTTTTTTTCTTTTGAGCAGAGTCTTGCTCTGTCGCCCAGGCTGGAGTGCAGTGGCGCCATCTCAGCTCACTGCAACCTCTGCCTCCCGGGTTCAAGTGATTCTCCTGCCTCAGCCTCCCAAGTAGCTGGGACTACAGGCGCACACCACCACACCTGGCTAATTTTTTTGTATTTTTAATAGAGGCAATTTTCACCATGTTGGCCAGGGTGGTCTCAAACTGCTGACCTCAAGTGATCTGCCCACATCGGCCTCCCAAGTGCTGGAATTACAGGCATGAGACACCACGCCCAGTCCTGTTCTCATTTCTCTGCTAGGCATTTCAGACAGGATCTTCCTCTGCCCCTACCAACTCCACTCCTCCCAAATTGAAATACCTACTCACCCTTCCAGTTTCAGCTTAAACATTACTTTCAAGGGAAGACTACCCTTAAATATAAGCTGTATTATATTTAAGGTCACTCAGCTAAATAAACTCACAGTTTATCACACTCATCACAATATTTTCTTATTAATTAATGGTCTGTCTTCCCAAAAGATCATAAGATACATGAAGGCCAACTTTGTATTTGTTACCACTGTCACCAATATCTTGCATAATATTTATCATATAGTAGGTTCTTAATAAGAATTTATACAACAAATGAATAAGCAATAATAATCTGGCAACAGGGGTTTAATATGATAAAATTTATAAAAGTCACTAATATCATAAAACATTAATAATGTCCTATCATTAACTCAGTATTAATTGATATTGATCCTCTGGTCAAATGGGATATAGGGTTGAAGGTATGGAATAAAAATATTACAATAAAGGTGCAATCTGTGGTGGGAATCAGCAAATTAATGCCCACAGAACAAATATGGCCCAGCCACTGTCTGCTTTTGTAAACCAAGTTTTATTGAAACACTGTCTATAGTTATTTTCTCGCTACTATGGGAGAGGTGAGCAGTGCATAGAGGTAAGTGTTTCTATAGAGTTGGGTAGTTGTTGTAGAGATTGTCTGGGATGCAAGCCCAAACTCTTTACTATCCGGCTCTTTTCTGAAAAAAATTGCTGACCCCTGATCTATAATAATGAACCAACTGCATAAATGATGGTAATAAGCTTAGATATAAATACATGAATCACTTTTACATATCTTAGACATATGTATCTAGGTCTACATGTATACATATATTAAGCTAACTTATTTATCCAAATGTTGTGGTAATCTATAAACATCTAAGAAATTATAGGAGACAGAACGAAAGCAAGACAGGTAAAATACTGGTGACTTTTTACCAAAAGAGGTGAAAATAAGACTCACCAGATATCATAATTGGTATGTGCATTAAAAAAAGCAAATTCCATTTTTCTCCATTTAAGAAATTCATAGTTTTAAGGCCAGGCACGGTGGCTCATGCCTGTAATCCCAGAACTTTGGGAGTCTGAGGCAGGTGGATCACGAGGTCAGGAGTTCAAGACCAGCCTGGCCAATACGGTGAAACCCTGTCTCTACTGAAAATACAAAAATTAGCCAGACATGGTGGCACATACTTGTAATCTCAGCTACTTGGGAGGTTGAGGCAGGAGAATCGCTTGAATCCGGAAGGCGGAGGTTGCAGTGAGCCGAGATCATGCCACTGCACTCCAGCTTGGGCAACAAGAGCGAAACTCTATCTCAAAAAAAAAAAAAAAAAAAAAAAAAGAGAGAGAAATTAACAGTTGCAAAAACAATAATAGCCTGTGAGCTGAGCCACCTCTAACTATAATGATGTGGGCAATTTTTGTCTGTTTCACAGTTTATGGCAGCAAAGACTTTCAGGGGAGCAGCAAATCAACGAAATGTATCTCATCATCTGAGTTTTGCATGATGAATGACCATATACCCAATAAAGCTAGTATTTGACCATGATGAAACTCCAGCTGTCATTACAAATCCACCATGACAGAAAATTAAGTCTGGCACTTAGCCTTTGAAAAACACCAGCTGTGCCAAATGGCCTAGATAAGGAAAAATGGGAAGTAGAAACTGTAGTGCTTCTTGAACATATTCATTATGTTCTTGGAGCAATTCATTTGGATATAGCTGTTATGCACATGTTCAGGTGAGGTGCAGGGATACATTCAATCACATAGTAGCAGCAGTAGTGGTCAGCACACTTTGATTGCAACTGGCAGATATGCAAGTTGAACTAGGGTGTGCCTAAAAGGGGTTTTGTTGACAAACATAACATTTCATGGATACAGGTATGGGTTCTGCCTCAGAGAGGATAAACCTAGGAGCTAAGGGCCCTTGCTCTCTCTCTTTCTCTCTCCATTATTTTATCTTTTGGATTTCATTTTATAAAGTACTTTCCCCAAAAGGAAATTTCAAGTCTTGATAATGTGGATTATAAAATAATAGTGTGTTCTCCTCTAGCCAGTTCTAGCTTGGAAAATTCTGCAGTCTTGATTGGTCTATTCCCTGGACCAGTACAAGTGTCTCTGATAGACTGGAGCCAAGGGTGAAAAAATGGGTATTTGATACACTACTTTATGAGGAGAGAAGTAGAAGTGTTTACCATGCTCACACAAAAATCAAAAGCTACTTCAGCTATCAAAGCTTTCTTTACTTGTGATTACCTATGACTAAATTATTTGATAATTTACTACTCTTATGGGCTGAATTATGTTCCCTTTTACCTACCAAAAATGCAAGCAAACACTAGAAGCTGGAAGATACAAATAACAAGATTCACGTGTTGAAGTCCTAACTTGCAGTACATCAAAACGTGGCTGTATTTGGAGATAGAGGTTTAAAAGAAGCACTATGGTTAATTGCGGTCATTGTGGTGGGCCCTAATTCGATACCACCAGTGTCCTTATGAGAAGGGATTAAGACACAGGCATTCACAGAGAAAAGAAGATTTGAAACAAAGGGGAGGAGACAACCATCTACATGCCAAAGAGAGAACCCAACTCTGCCAACACCTTGATCTTAGACTTCCAGCCTCCGGAGTGGCAAGAAAATAAATTTCCATTGTTTAATCCACCCAGTCTGTGATATTTTATCATTTATGGCAGGCTTATCAAACTGATATATCATTTAATGGGATATAAAATTAATGTGTCTGTAATGATAGCAGATCCCCTGAGACTTTTCCTGTTGTCTGAGAATTTGTCTAAAGACTCAGGTGAAACTAAATGTGCCACATTTTCTGCCTATAGATCTTCTGATGATTGGGGCCAGCATCTCCCTGCATGACCTCCTGAGACATGCCAGTTCAGAAATCTTGGCCAAAAGTTAACCCTCCCCTAGTTAGTTTCACCTACAAGTTAATGTAAGAATGAGACTATAAAAAAGGATGTCAACTTTCATGGGCAAGTAGTTGTCAGCAAAAGTGGCTTTCCCACTCTGCACCTAATGCGAATGCTCTCCTTCCTGGATATCAAGGATGTGAAACCTTCAAATGAATTACTTCCGAAGATAGGAGATGTTATGAGAAGAGAACACCAGAGTTCAACTCTCTAGCAATCTTCTCAGCCAGCAAAAACAAGCTAACTTGCCAGAAATTTGTAAATGTTTTTTGATGGTTAGGTATTTTCTCTAATACTATCTAATTCCTTATAAAATGTAAATTCAGTTTCCACTTTGGCATGCTTCAAATTTGAGCTTCTTAGGCCAATGATCTCTATGTGGAACAGCAGTTTAAGTACAGCTACTGCTTTTGACCATCATTACACTCTTTATTGCCAGGCAGATTAATTTATAGAAAATTACTTGCCGTTTTTATTGGTGTTTCCTTAGCCTTTGACCCAGAAAACAGAGACAGGTCTTTTTTTTTTTTTTTTTTTTTTTGAGACGGAGTCTTGCTCTGTCGCCCAGGCTGGAGTGCAGTGGCCGGATCTCAGCTCACTGCAAGCTCTGCCTCCTAGGTTCAAGCCATTCTCCTACCTCAGCCTCCCGAGTAGCTGGGACTACAGGTGCCCGCCACCTCGCCCAGCTAGTTTTTTGTATTTTTTAGTAGAGATGGGGTTTCACCGTGTTAGCCAGGATGGTCTTGATCTCCTGACCTCGTGATCCGCCCATCTCGGCCTCCCAAAGTGCTGGGATTACAGGCTTGAGCCACCGCGCCTGGCGAGACAGGTCTTAAGATAAGCTCTATGAGCCCAGAATAGTTACCTACTGCTTATTATCAAAATGAAAACTAGAGCTGCCAGAACAGCTTTTCGTTTCATGGTGGTAAAATGTGAATGTACTATGAACTCTCCTAATTCTCCTTGTATATTGAAGAGTATCAGAGAGTTGCGTACATAGACATTTTATCACCCAATCATCTGCCTAAATAAGGCATGTGTGCTAGGCTGAATAACCACCCCACAAGGAAGGCCATATCCTCATTCCCGGAATATGTTATTTTATGCAGCAAAAGGGACTTACAAAGCTTGAGATGGGGAAATATCCTGGATCATCCTGGCGGGCCCAGTGTAACTACCATGGTCCTTACAAAACAGAGACAGAGGGTTAGAATCAAAGAGAGAAAGAGTTCTCTAACAACAGAACCAGAGGTCAGGGTGATGGGCCAGTAAGCAAGAAATGCAATCAGACTCTAGAAGCTGGAAATTTTAAGAAATGGATTCTCCCCTAAAGCCTCCAAAAGGATCACAGCTCTGCCAACACCTTGACTTTAACACCCTAAGACTCATTTCAGACTTTCTATCTCTAGAATTGTTAGATAATAAGTATGTGTTATTTAAAGCCACTACATTTGAATTAATTTGTTATAGTAGCAATGTTGCTCTATCAACAAGAAACTAATATAACATGCTAAAATAAAATATATAACATTTTCTATTTTTCTTATTGAACTAATATTGTTGAGTATGTTGTTCATTCCATCACACTACGTCTTCTTTTTAGAGTTGCACAACAGAAACCCTCTTTGAATGTCAGTACACAAACAACTGTATCTCCTGAATTCCCAGAATCTGTGGATTACATTCCTGATTATTCTCTTACATGGGGTCTTCCCTACTAGGATACTCCAATCCAATTCATTCCTAGGAACACTAACTTTATCCCTGATTCAACTTTGCTTCCTGTTTTTGTTTACTCCTTACCCTTTTTTCATTTATTTATCTTTATCTTCTTCTTTTAGGCTTTTTTATGTCATCTCAAATAATTTTTTAAAGATGAATATAAATGAATAAATCATGAAGCAAATTCTTATAAATCTTTTATTAAGAAAGATCTTTCTGCTTAATTGAAGTCTTTCCCATTGCAATTTAATTTCACTGAAGCCTGAGCAACATAGCGAGGCCTTGTCTCTACAAACAATTTTGTAAAATTGTAGGGAAGAAGAGTTTTGTTTTTGTTTTTGTTTTTCTCACCCATTCATTGTTCGATTCATGACTGAGACCCTGGTAGTAAAAATTTAGATTAACAAGAGAAAAGCACACAAATCTATGTAGTATAAGTTTTACTTGACATAGAAGCCTTCAGATTTAAATAATGAGTATGGTGGAATGCACCTATAGTTTCAGCTGCTCAGGAGGCTGAGCCGGAGAATCACTTGAGGCTAGGAGTTCTAGGCTGCAGTGAGCTATGACTGTGTCACTGAACTCCAGCCTTGGTGTCAGAGTGAGACTCCGTCTCTAAAAAATCAACAAAAAGAAAATATAAAGATAAATGGAGGAAATTAGGAAGGACGCCATTTTGAAAAAAGAAGAGTCTAGAGGTTTATTTTACTTTATTTTAAACTTAGACTAACAAATAACATGCCCATTTTAATGGAGTTCAGGATGTGTTTTCCCAAAATATGGCACCTTGGCATTTGAAAAACAACAGAAGCAGGATGGATGTCTCTTTGGCCTTCTCCTGCCATTCTCCCCTGAAGCAGATCATAAAATAAATCTCTGATCTTCCTCTAAAGTAGGTCATCATTCTCATTCCAGAGGGGCCCTCTCTCTACCCAGAGAAAAGCAATGAAGACACAGAGAAGAATCTGAACAAACAGGTCTTGCTAAGTTTTACCCAGTTTATTACCATTGGATCAGAACTTTTTGTCTTCTAATCATTCTTCTGCACAATTGTCCATAAAACTGCACAATTTTCCCTGGTTTCTTTCTTCCTTTTTTTTTTTTTTTTGGCAGGGGTCTTTATCTCTGAAGGCTTCTATGTCAAGTAAAACTTATACTACATAGATTTGTGTGCTTTTCTCTTGTTAATCTAATTTTTTACTACCAGGGAGGGTATCAGTCATGAATCGAACAATGAATGGGTGAGGAAAAAAAAAAAAAAACAACTCTTCTCTCCTACGATTTTACTTTTTTTTTTTTTTTTTTTTTTGAGACTAAGTCTCCCTCTGTCACCCAGGCTGGAGTGCAGTGGCACGATCTCGGCTCACTGCAACTTCCACCTCCCAGGTTCAAGTGATTCTCCTGCCTCAGCCTCCCGAGTAGCTGGGACAATAGGTGTGCGCGCCACCACTCCTGGCTAATTTTTTATATTTTTCATAAAGACAGATTTCTGCCATGTTGGCCAGGCTGGCCTCAAACTCCTGACCTCAAGTGATCTAAAATAATTTTTTAAAATAAAGATTCATGGTGTAAAATCCATGTACACAGCCTCCATTCTGGAAGCAAACTCACTGATAATATGATTTCTCTAATAATGTAAATAACAATTCTATTTCTTTTCTACATAGATACATTTATAATTTATAGTTTCCTTTGTGCATGATGATGACAGACTGATATTGGTCATGTCTCCTGAACAGGGATTTAACTAAGATCAAAAATTGTGTTTGAAAAAAAAATATTTGATTTTTGGCAACAGTTGTTCATTCTTTGGATAAACCTTCTTCTGTAACATTGGCTTCTCATGTATGAAGGGCTCTTGTATAAGCATGAAGAACTGGTTTTCTCTGCTCTTCATCCAGTGACCCATGACATTGAAACAACCTATCTTTGTCTTCACTGTGACAGAAATGTTCTCATTCAATAGTTGTCACAGAGTACCGTTCATTCAAGGAGTTCTGCTTAGCTGTTACTCTGCAAATACATTTCCTATAGTCGATGCTGATATTGGGGAATTAACCTTTCACACCTCTTTTCCATTTGATCCTACCTGTTGACATCTGTATGCCAAAAAAAGAATTTGTCAGTGTCATGAGAAAGCGTAGATATGAAGTTCCAAAGTGCTTGTCTGCCAAGTAGACAGGTTTAGCTGAGGAAGGTGACTGGGAAATGTGTGAAAATCACACCAGACATTGAGATGTATGTTTAGAAACAGGAAAAAAAAAAAAAAAAACCTCATTAGCAAGAAAGCTAGGAGCAAAATCTCTGGGAAGTGAGCAGATAATAGCTGGCGACAAAGTGGGCCATAAAGTGGTCAATAAAGAAGAACAATTTGCAGAGATGCATGTAGCATTCAGCATGAAAACTTAGTAGTCGGTCAAAGAGACAACAGCCTTGACTGGTCAATGCAGAGTTTGATTTGACTTTTTAGGACTTGTTGCTGAATGAGAATTCCCTTGATCGTGTGGGAAAGTAGGGAAGACCAATGCCCAAATCACTCGTGGAAACTTAAAGAGAAAATGAGGGTGTCAGCAAAACAGTGAATTATAATGCTGCAGGGCCAGGTTACAAAATGTTTGCTCTAGGTAAAAAATATATGTGCTTTCTTATAGAAGGAATAGGGGGTAATGCTTCTAAATCTACGTGTATATGATGACAGATGTTTACACTTCTAAATCTGCCTATGTATGATGTCAGGTGTTTATATTCATCAGTATATTGCTCTTTTATTTCTCAGCCCTCTGTGATAATATTTTATTTATTTGGTTTTGTTTTGTATCTATTCTCTTCAACAGGCTGTTTTCTTGCCCAGGGGGGCAGAAATTAGATTTATTCTGTCCACTATTCAGTATCCAGGCAGCAAGGACAATGCCTGTCACACAATAGGCATTAAACATACACTTATTAAATAAATTAGTACATGAATGACAAAACTCAATTTTAATGGATGCTTATTGGTGAATGACTAACTTGTAAAACTATGACCACCCCAAACTATATTTCGTTTCTATGTTGGCAAAACATCAGTCTATTTGAAACATTCAAATGAGCAATCATGTGTTTGGCTAAATATTTAACATTCTCCAGGAATTAGAGAAATAGGACTTAGAGATGCTTTCAATCTTTTCTGTCTCTGGATGAGTGAGAAAAACCATAAATAGAACTAGAGCCCTATTTTCATGTTGGGGCTTTTGTTTTATAATTCCTAGAATGCATGGAAACAGTAAAAATACTAAATATTTTAAAAATTAAGAATTTGGATTAATTTTAGGGTTAAACAATAGGTTCAGTCTTTTCTCTATTTGGTTGTCAAGTCTCTGTACTCATACATTGAGGATGTTTGAAGCTATTTGTCACCCCATCTGTTTACATTTAGATTTGAAAACTAGATAGCACTTGGGTAATACAATGATTCAATTTGGACAGTGCCATATTTTAAGGAAGCCGTTTTAAGAAACTTTTTTTTTTCTCCGCGAAGCTGGAAAAACCTCAGTATGTCTAATCTCTAACTTATTTTTCTGAAAGATAATCTACGCAAACTCTCTTTTATGGCGTATTAGCAAGAAGCGCGTTCCTTGTTCACCAAGGATACTTGGTAACATCTCAGGAAAAACAGGTGCCTATATATAAGGGTCTGAGTATCCAAAGTCCTGCAGAATACATACAATACCTCTTTCAGAAAGAAAATAACCATACGTGTAGTTTCTCTTTCAGAAGGAAAATTTTGTGAAAGAATAGACATCTTGAAACCCAGGAGTAATCAATATCGATGGCATGAATAAACAGAATTATAGCCCCATGAAGAGAAGTTAAGGAAAATAGGGAAAAAAGGAGAATCCTGTAACCATGAAACACTCTAGTTCTTTTTTGTTATTGTTGCTTTGTTTTGGGTTTTTTTTTTTTTTTTTTTTTTTGGCAATCTAATGCTGATAATCTTCACTATCATTTATTTTCAAGACCGTGAAGCTAAACTTCAACTCATTACAGGCTGCATGCATATCTTATTTTCAGAAATCTTCAATTGATTACAATCAATACATCTTGAAAAGAGCCTTTGGTCAAAGCCAAGATTCCTCTGCACAGATTATTACCTTCTGTGATGGAAACAAAGGGAAAGAAGTCTGCAGAAAAATGTGTCTTCCCTGGAGAAGCAGGCCCTGGAGGGCAATAACCAAGTCAGGAGTCAGAGCTGTAATTTTGCAGGCACATGTCTTATTAGATAAATGTGTCTGCTTTTTGTGAATTCTGGAAACTGATCTGCACTTCATTTATTCTTGGTTTTTCCTTTCTCTCCTAAGAACTTGCCAAGGGCATGGGCGCCTACCTCTTGCATCAGCATGACCTGGATGTGAAACATGGAATCAAAGGAGATTATGTCAGAGCTTTAAGATTTAATTATTGCCTTGTTGGATTTTGGACTTGCATGGGGCCTGTAGCCCCTTTGTTTTGGCCAATTTCTCCCATTTGGAATGGGTGTATTTAACCTATGCCTGTACCTCAATTGTATCTAGGAAGTAACTAACTTGTTTTTGATTTTACAGGCTCATAGGTGGAAGGAACTCGCCTTGTCTCAGATGAGACTATGAACTTGGACTTTTGGGTTAATGCTGAAATGAGTTAAGACTTTGAGGAACTGTTGGGAAGGCAAAATGTGAGAAAGACAAAATTTGGGAGTGGTCAGGGTGGAATAATATACTCTGTGTCCCCACCCTAATCTCATCTTGACTTGTAATCTGAAATGTAATCCCTGCATGTTGGGGGAGGAACCTCAGGGGAAGTGATTAGATCATGGGGGCAGTTCCCTCATGCTGTTCTCATGGTGGTAAGTGAGTTTTCACAAGATCTAATGGTTTTATAAAGGACTTTTACCCCCTTACTCCTCTCTTCTGCTGCCATGTGAAGAAAGACATGTTTACTTCCCCTTTTGCCATAATTGTAAGTTTCCTGAGGCCTCCCCAGCCATGAAGAACTGTGAGTCAAAACTGGTTACAAATTACCCAGTCTCGGGTATCTCTTCAAAGCAAAGTGAGAACAGACTAATACAGAACTCATATGTATAAACAGTTAAAAAATTAAATATATAAATGAAGAAGCAGCAATGTGGAAAAAAGTGTGCCAAAAATTGGTGTAGTGGTGTTAAATCTATTTGTAAATACTCTGGAAATACATAAATATGAGATTACCCTCAGTCAAATAAGTGTTAATATTGTTTTGTTCTATTGCCTGGGATACATAGGAACTTTAAACCAAAGGCAAAGATATATTTTCCTACCTTCTCATCTTCAACTCCCATTAGCTTCAGTCTGGAAGAAAGACGTCTTAAAACTACTTAGCAGCAGGGTATAAAGGAAGAGGTATATATGTAAATGCATTTTTTGTTTGTTTGTTTTGTTTTTAAAATATGTTTTATTTTTTAGAGCAGGTTTAGGTTCACACCAAAATTGAGCACAATGTTACAGAAATTTCTCATATACTCCCTGGCTTCACACATGCGTAGTCTCTCCCACTACCAAAATTCCACACCAGACTTGTACTTTTCTTACAATCAATAAACCTACATTGACACATCATTATCACCCAAAGTCCATAGTTTACAGTAAGGTTCTCTTGGTGTTGTGGATTCTATAGGTTTGGATGTAAATTTTTTATTATTTCCTAAAATGCTGATGAATAGTCCATTACCAATATAATTAATAATTCAGGAACTATTAATTAAACCATCATTATTTCATCGAAATGAAGTTGACTGTGATGCAAGAAAAGAGTACTGACTGATATATCTTTGACTGCAAAGATTTTACAACATATTTTAATAAAACAGGAAGTGACAATATAAAATATAAAATTTGTAACCAAGTGCTTTTTTGAGTGTCCTTTACCTGCAAGATGGTATCTTAGAATCATTACTATAAACCAGTGGTTGGGAATGGGGGAGGGATAAATATAATTCAGATGTGCATTCTGTCCAAAGAGCTTAAAGTTTAGTCAAAAAATTATGACATGCATCTAAACAGTTATAATTGAAAGATAAAAGTGACAAAAATATGTGACTGAGAATTGTGAGAATATAAAGAATAATTGGAACTAACAGAAGGGAGAGATTTACTTCAGCTAATCTGATATTGCCTAAATGGGAGAGGTAGTTTATTAACAGGTTCTGAATAAAGGCTGAATGTTTATTTATAAAGAGAAGAAGTAAGCAAAGTCACAGAGTCTGGGAAATGTGGAAAATGGTCACTTATTCATTTCATCAATTCAGCATCTGTCTATGTATCTATCCAGCACCTACAAGAAGCCAGCCACTGTTGTTGGCGTCGGAGACACAACAGTAAACATAACAGACAAAAATCCTGTCCTTGAGAAACTTACACTCTGTTGTGTGGAAGCAAAGTTTAAGTTTGGTCTAAGTGAAGTGGACTTTTTAAAAATGTAGGGGCACAAAGGGGAGGCAGAAAATGTTTGGGTGGGTAGAATAGGCCTAAGTCATAGAAAGTCTTGAAGGTTAAGCCAGAAAGTCCAAGTTTTGTTATTTAGATAATGCTAAGCCACTAAAGCTTTTAGAGTAGCAAAATATCATCACCAAATCTGTACTTCTGGAAGACTAATTAGACAGCTAATTTGTAAGATGAAGCCAAGAAGATTCAGGTAGATAGACAGTGCAGCAGCTCTGCAAAGAAATAGCACAGACAAGCAGGTCAGGGGAGAGAGATCAGGTGCTGGAGAGGATGTGTGTCTCTAGATGAGAAGTTAAGGACACAAAAACTCTGTTTTCCAAAGAAGGCAAGAAAGTGCCTGGCCAGCACTTCATAATACGGTTTCACCCAGGAAAGATTAAGTTTGCAAAACATTCACCCTTTCCTCTGGCAGGTTAATTCTCTTTGAAGTGGTCAGTTAACGGATCTTTACCCCTTTACAGGCATTTCCTTTTGCTGAAAGCAGTGACTACTGAGGTAGAAATGCATTGGCTCCAGATAATTGAATGGACCTCCCATCATTAAAGTCTTTATTCTCAAAGGAACACTGAGGATTGAGGAGAAAGGGGCCTTTTTGTTCGGGTTTAATTCTATTGCCTCCCTTGCTACTCATCTGTTTAGCAAATGAAGAGAGAAATTAATGATGATGATGAATGAAAAGCAGAGGGAAATGGGTAGGCATTGTAAAGTTAGGCCAATCCACAATGGTCACCAAAATGAGCTTGATGCTTATTTTCCTAGTCTTTAGACCTCTGCTTTTATCCTCGGTTTTTCTTTATTTTTCTGTTATTCTCAAACACACCAATGTACAAAGTGAGTCTGTGGCCAGCTCGCAATGAAAGGAGTAAAGAGCTGTCTATTAAATTCCCAGCTGTGATCTGCAGAAACTGAGACTTTCAAATATTACCCACAAGATAGATGTCAAAAGTGACAGATAAGCATCTAAAAATCCCAGGATAAAACACAGATTAACAGTACTCACAACAACATTTTGAGCACACAAAAATGTTGGAAAATGGAAAACACACATATACACACAAATGAGTAATGGGCTCTGAAGATCTGCAATCCTGTGTACAAATTCAATTTCATCACTTGCATTCTATTTCACTGGACATTCCACTTGAATTTTCTGAGCCTCAGTGTTCTCATCTGTGAACAGGACAAATAAGAGTACCTACCTCAAGGTTCTAGCATGTATTCAATGAGATCATGCAGATAATGGATTTAACAATGTTTATTTTATATCATTCTCATTATTATTAAACCTTTTAGGTTAAGGAAGCCATATGAATAAAGGCACAGTTTTTTTGGAAGTATAATGCAGTTGAAATCCCAATGAGTGCTAGCAGGTCTTGAAAGCGCAAACTCACTTAAAACCCAGGCGTCCTGGGTCAGCTACTATCACCTCTAAGAAGAGAGAGAGACTTACAACTCCCAAACTTAAAATAGCTCTGAAGTGTTGGCAAAGATATCCTTGTTGTGAAGGTTCATAAAGTCCCCTTTGTGAATTTCACTCCCCAAGTGTTAACTGACAAACAGCATGCAACACTTGACAGTCCCCTTCAAAAGCAGTTTAGAAGAAAGCGCCTGAAATACGAAGAATTTGGCTGCTCATTATAGACACCACTTTGGCAAACATCATGTTGAGGCATCAAAGCTTTTCAGACATTGGAGGACCTAACTCAGACTCGGATAAGCAAAGCTGATAAACAAATTGTCCCTGATTCCGGACTATATCTGTAATACAATTGTTCCATGAAACTATAGGTTTTATATAATTTAATTTAAATTATCCAAACAGAAAACGATTGTTCAAAGTTCTACATGGTTTCTTTTACTCCTGGCTTTTGTGGAGTAGCAAACACAAGGATGGCAAATTGTCACTGGCAAATCCTCGTCCTTCCCTCATGTGGAAGCCCTTTTTTCACTGAGGATTCACGATGCTTCATTGATGCTTTCTTAGAAGTTCCTGAATTTCCCAGCCTATTTAAGAAGTCATCTCTAATACTGTGATAGAATAAAGGCTCTATCACCTTGTCACTACACATGCTTTGTCTATACTACTGAAATAAAAACAAATCTTTAAAGGAAATTTAAAACTATAGGTGAGAAATGTACTACAGTTGCTTGTAGATATGACAAACATATGGATACATCAGTTGTGACATATTCATATTTCAGATATAAAAGGCTATAGAATGTGAATCATTTCATGGATCAATGTATTATACCTCCTCCTTCATAGAAGTGTCAAAATTATGTCTATCAAGAGCATAAATGTTGTGCTAGGAAAGAGATAGCTGTGCAGGCTATCAATCAAACAAATCATTTACTGATGGCTGCTTTTCTCAAAACTGATTGTAAGGAGGACTTTCCTCCTTTGTAGATAGCCCAGTTGCCCCTAGAATGCAAATTTCTCAGGCATATGAATGTAACAAACATTTCTTGAGCATTTACTACATATTGGCAGCACCACGTCGGGCCTCAGGACAAAACCGTGGGCCCACCCAGTCCCTGCTCTTGTGGAGTTCATGCTTCAGCCAACATGATGAAAGTATTAATAGATTGCTTAATGAATGTGATAAATACTACCATAGGGATAAATTGGGGTCCAGGTGGAATTAAAAGGGCGTAGAAGAGAGATGTTTAGTTTGGGAATAAATACGGTATTGGGAAGGCTTCCTACAGGATGGAAACCTGAGCTGAGTATGAGCATTAATTTGCCTGGTTGTGGTATAGGTAGAATGGGGTAAAGGAAAGTAAGTGGTGATATAGGAGGGAATATAATCATGTTTACAAAAAAGTACAGCCTGAGGCAGAGAAAAACAAGATCAGAAGCCAGAGAAAGCAAGATTTACGCAAGACAATTTCAAGTAGTTTAGCATTGCTGGGTAGCAGAGTATACGCAGCATGGAGTTCTATTTCCTCAGACATTCTACTTAAAATTTTGGGTTGGAGGTAGGAGAGTTAGACAATGACCAGTTTTTTTCTTCTTCTTTTTGAGATAGAGTTTCATTCTGTCACCCAGGCTGGAGTGCAATGGCACAATCTCGGCTCACTGCAACCTCCACCTCTTGAGTTCAAGCGATTCTCATGCCTCAGCCTCCCAAGTAGCTGGGACTACAGGCGTGCACTACCACTCCCTACTAATTTTTGTATTTTTAGTAGAGATGGGGTTTCACCATGTTGGCCAGCCTGCTCTTGAACTCCTGACCTCAGGTTATCTGCCTGCCTCAGCTCCCAAAGTGCTGGGATTACAGGCATGAGCCACCGCGTCCGGCTGACAAGGCCCAGTCTTGAAGGACCTTAAAGGGAGGGATGAGTCACAAAAGTGGGAAGCTGTATTAGTCTCCCATTGCTGCCGTAACAAATTAGCACAAATGTAGTGGCTTACAACAACATAAATTTGTTGTCTTATAGTTTTCAAGTTTCAAAGTCTAAAATGGTGCATCAGCATTGTCTTCCTCCAGGAAGTTCAAGGGGAAACTCTGTTTTCTTATTTTTTCCAACTTCTAGAGGTGGCCCGCATTTCTTATCACACGGTTCCTTTGTAAAACTCCCACCACTCCATCCTCACATCTCCTCTCACTCTGACCCTTGTGCCTCCCTTGTTCACTTAGAAAGACCCCAGCAATTTCGCTGGCTCCAGGTAGATAATCCAGGATAATCCCCTCATCTCAACGTCCTTAATTTAATCACATCTGTAAAGTCCCATCTGCCACATAAAGTAACAAATTCACAGGATCCTGGGTTTAGAATGTGCACATTTTTGTATGTCGCAGAGGGTATTATTCTGCCTGCAACAGAGGCTATTTCAGGTTTTAAGTTGGGAGAAGAAAGATCTGAGTTAGTGTAAAGTTATCTGAGAATCAATGACATTTTTTAATTCACAAGTTTCTATATTTTAGCAACATCAGGTAATCATGTTATTAAATACTCTTTCTTAGGTATCTAACTGTCATATATCCAGTATTGTTCCTTTATTCCTTTTTTCCTAGTCAGTGTGTGTGTGTGTGTGTGTGTGTTTATAATTTACAGGGTCAATAACAAGCACATAGAGCTTCCATATATCAAAATGGATATGAGCTTCCATATATCAAAAATAATCAAAGAATTAGGGGTAAAAAATAGCTAGAAGGAATAAATTTTAGTATTTCATAGTACAGTAGGAAAATCGTAGCTAATAATAAGTTATTGTATATTTCAACATAGCTAGAAGAATTGCTTTGGGATTCCCAACACAAAGAAAAGATAAATGTTTGAAGAAATGGATATCCCAAGTACCCTAATATGACGATTACACATTGTATACATGTAACAAAATATCAGATGTACCCTCAAAATATGTACACTTACTATGTATCAGCAAAAAAGTTAAAAATCACGTAGCAAGGGCATAAATAAATAATAAAAAATTGTGTATTTTTAGTCTAAATTCATAACCACATGGCAATCAACACTTTATGACTAGGAGAAATCAAAAGCAGATCAGATCTGGATAAGTTTGGGGTTTGCCACTCAACAGGTGTGTATTCCTTGGACAAGCTGCCTAAACATTTTGTGTCCCGTGTTCCTCATCTGCTGCATGGGTACAACAAACGCCTGCTCAGCAGTTTTGTTCTGAGAATTAAATAACATAATATTGACACTAACATTTTGATATTGAGGGCACTTGGCTTTTATAATTTAAAAAAAGGTAAAGCTACCCTATACTTACATATGTGTTGTGCAGAACTCTCTCCATACAGAAAGGAGGGCATGAATCATACAAGCTAGATATTGCAATGTGTAAAAATATGCTGGATAGAATTTCTCACATTTACTCTAACCTGACAAAATAATGTTTAAAAAATCAGCAGTCAATATTACAATAGTCAATTGTTCATCTATTCAAACACACACAAAAAATTGTGAAGTCTTTTCAGTGTGGTTGTTTGACTAGGTTGCCTCCAATTTAACATCTTTGTAGGAGCCACTAGGTTGGAGCTCTCCAGTGCATGCCTTGGGTCCAAGCTGGCAGTCTTACTCTTTTTCTCTATTATCCTTACTCACAGCAGCCAAAGAATGGAAACAGTAGCATTCGTGCTCCTAGTGCTCCAAAGTAGTTTCCAAGTCTCTTTTTCTTCTTCCAAACTATAGTCACCCTAAGGGTGTGAGTATATAAAATGTTCAGAAATCTGAAAAGGCTTAAAATCACATGCTCTTTGAAATAGGGAAATGGTCCTCAGGCCATTCAACATCCAATCCATTACAGGATGTGTATATAAACTTTGCTAGGACAAGCAAAGTAAAGCTCAAATCAATGATATGCGTTTGTAGAGGCTCATCCCAGTCAATACCAGGGTACAGATATAAACGAAATAGCCATCAGATGACAGACATGGTAAAAAAGGAAAGATACTGGGCCTGAAGTCAGAGTACTTTAGTTTTAGTGCTGTAGCTGGAAGGGCAAGTACAAATAATTGATTCCAACTCCCTATGTCATTGATTGTTCACTCAGAAAATATTGTCCAGGCTGAGCATGGTGACTCACACCTGTAATCCAGCACTTTGGGAGGCCGAGGTGGGCAGATCATCTGAGGTTTGGAGTTCAAGACCAGCCTTGCAAACATGGTGAAATCCCGTCTCTACTAAAAATACAAAAAATAGCTGGATGTGCTGGCGGGTGCCTGTATTCCCAGCTACTCGGAGGCTGAGGCAGGAGAATCGCTTAAACCTGGGAGGTGGAGGTTGCAGTGTGCTGAGATCACACCACTGCACTTCAGCCTGGATGACAAGAGTGAGAGCGTGGTTTTTTTTTTTTGTTTTTTGTTTTTTTAAATAGTTGTCCTTGCCCTACCATGTGCGGGGCACTGCTCTAGGCACCATGGATAAAATGAACAAAAGAGACAGTGGGCACAAAACTAGGAAGATGCAGAAAGTATAGGCCCTATGAAGATATTTGTGACATATGTAAATGCCTTTTTCCCTTTTCAATACAATGCTGCATTTCAAGGTTTTTAAAATAGTATGCTTTTGAAAAATGACTTAAGAGAACTATACATGTGCAAAAAAACTAGCAAATATAACTTTAAAGCTTCTCTTTTTCTTTTATGCTTTAAAATTCCTTGATGATGCTAAAAATTAAATATTTACCTATAACTTTTTACGTTTTTTAACATTTAATTTTTGGCATTAACTCTTTAATCCAACTAGATAAATTCTGCTTAATGGGGAAAAAAGCCCAATATTGCACTACTCAACTAATAATCCATAAGTTAATGTGATCCTTGATCACTTTTTAAAAATTGCCGTTTAGTCTCTTTTAGCCTTTTCTGTTGAGTCCTAGTCTCATTAAGTCTAGTACCTTACCATATTATATAAATACGTAAATTTTTAAATAACATTTAACTTGGTAAGATGAAGGCCTTTTTCACCTATTTTCCTGTGTTTTATTAGCATTTAGGAGATATAGTGACCCTCCTAAGGTAATTCTGATCACATGTAGTTTTTATTTTATTTTATTTTATTTTATTTTATTTTATTTTATTTTATTTTTATTTTTATTTTTGAGAGGGAGTCTGGCTCTGTCGCCCGGGCTGGCTGGAGTGCAGTGGCCGGATCTCAGCTCACTGCAAGCTCCGCCTCCCGGGTTTACGCCATTCTCCTGCCTCAGCCTCCCGAGTAGTTGGGACCACAGGCGCCCGCCACCTCGCCCGGCTAGTTTTTTGTATTTTTTAGTAGAGACGGGGTTTCACCGTGTTAGCCAGGATGGTCTCAATCTCCTGACCTCGTGATCCACCCGTCTCGGCCTCCCAAAGTGCTGGGATTACAGGCTTGGGCCACCGCCCCCGGCCGTAGTTTTTATTTTAAATGCTGATCTTATAATCAATCTGCCAATGGTTCTTATAACTGGTTGTTTCTAGTCTATATAAAAGATATTGAGGCAGGGCGCGGTGGCTCATGCCTGTAATCCCAGCACTTTGGGAGGCCGGGGTGGGCGGATCACAAGGTCGGGAAATCGAGACCATCCTGGCTAACACGATGAAACCCCGTCTCTACTAAAAAATACAAAAAATTAGCCAGGTGTGGTGGCGGGCACCTGTAATCCCAGCTACTCAGGAGGCTGAGGCAGGAGAATGGCATGAACCCAGGAGGTGGAGCTTGCAGTGAGCCTAGATCACACCACTGCACTCCAGCCTGGGTGACAGAGCGAGACTCCGTCTCAAAAAAAAAGAAAAAAAAAGATATTGAGCAGTGTTTCTGGAGAAATGGCTGACATCAAGGCTGGAGCAGGGTAGTAGCACAATGTGGGGAGCAGGGGAGTGGTAAATCCTTACTTTGCAACTATTGCAGTAAAGACTGAACCAGGAAAGAAATGACAAGTGATGCTAAATTCCATGGGCATATTTTGCTGATATGAAGGATGTTTGAATGGTCTTAAAATGTCTTCCTGAAGACTGCTTATTAGTTATAAGGGGAAAAACAGTTATTACAAATTAGAGAAATTGTTCAACATCTCCACCAAGTGAACAAAACTAACATCACCAATGAGGGGCAGGTGTACATTACCTGCTTCCGGTATAGTTTATCAAGTAATGGTCTCCAACCATTTGGACACCAGAGACTGGTTTCATGGAAGCCAATTTTTCTACAGATGGGGGGGATTAGATTCTCACAAGGAGTGTGCAACCTAGATCCCTCACATGCATGCACCATTCACATAGGTTTCATGCTCCTATGATAATCTAATGCTGCTAGTGATCTGACAGGAGGCGGAGCTCAGACACTAATGCTTGCTCACCCACACACCCATCTCCTGCTGTGTGACCTGGTTCCTAACAGGCCACCCACCAATACTGGTCAGTGGCCTGGGTCCTGGGAACCCCTGCTATAGAGGATACAACATCACCTGTGCAGTATTCTGTTAGAGATGCATAACGTGAATCCAATTATGAAGAATCATCAAAATGAAAGCGAGCAACGTTCTGTTTTTTCAAAAAAGGAGGGATAGGAATGTATTCTGTAGAAATGTTCTGGGTTAAAGGATGCTGAAGAGACCTGACAACCAAATGCAAGACCTAGGCTTAGGCTGAATCCTGTACTGGAAAAAGCAGATAAATGTCATTTGGGACATTATTAAATCAACTGACCTAAAAAAAAAAAAAAAAAAAAGAATACAAAATGGTAGTTTAGGTAAAACTGTTTCATCAATATTCATTTTACTCAAGCTGAAACTACTGTGAGGCTGGGTGCAGTGGCTTGCACCTATAATCCCAGCAATTTGGGAGGCCAAGGTGGGTGGATCACCTGAGGTCTGGAGTTGAAGACCAGCCTGGATAACATGGCAAAACCCCATCTCTACAAAAACAATACAAAATTAACCAGGTGTGGTGGCACACCTGTAGTCCCAGCTACTCAGGAGGCTAATGTGGGAGGATCACCTGAGTTCAGGGAGGTTGAGGCTGCAGCGAGTTGTGATTGTGCCACTATACTCCATACACTCTAGCCTGGGTACACAATGACACCCTGTCTAAAAAAATTAAAATTAAAATTACAAAGAAAAAACTTTTTATTGGGAAATACACACTAAATTACATAAAGTTAAAGATCCACAGTGAATGCACCTTTAAATGACTCAGAAAAACAAATTATAGTCATGTATCACTTAACAGAGATACGTTCTGGGCAAAGTATGTTACATGATTTCATCATTGTGCAAACACCATACACTATACTTACAAAAACCTAGATGGTATAGCCTACTATACACCTAGGCTATGTGGGATAGCCTGTTGCTCCTAGGCTACGAATCTGTGTGACATATAACTGTACTGTATGCTGTAGGCACCTGTAACACAATGGTAAGTATTTGTGTATCTAAAAATATTTAAACATAAAAAAGTGCAGTAAAAATACTGTATTATATTTTCATGGGACCACTGTTGTATATGTGGCCCATCATTGACTGAAACTTTCTGATGTGGCACCTGACGGTATTTAGAAGATAGGTGATATGATTTGTCTGAGTCCTCACCCAAATCGCACCTTGAATTGTAATAATCCCCACATGTCAAGGGCAGGGCCAGGTGGAGATAATTGAATCATGGGGGCAGTTTCCCCCATACTATTCTCGTGGTAGTGAATAAGTCTCGTAAGATCTCATGGTTTTATAAATGGGAGTTCCCCCTCACAAGCTCGCCTGCCTGCTGCCATGTAAAATGGACTTTGCTTCTCCTTTGCCTTCCTACCATGATTATGAGGCATGATTTCCCTGACCATGTGGAAATGTAAGTCCATTAAACCTCTTTCCTTTATAAATTACCCAGTCTTGGGTATGTCTTTATTAGCAGCGTGAAAACAGAGTATTGCAATAGGTAAAGATAGATTGCTAGATATAGAAAGATAGATACACTTAGAAAACAAACAATAAGGAGAATGGTGTAAAATATTAGTATTACACAAATCTGAGAAAATGTATGCAAATGTTCTTTGCACTATTCTCATTTTTGCAATTTTCCCTGTAAACAGGAATTATTCCAAATAAAAGTTTTAAGTAATAAAAAATAAATGTACAACAGTGAAACAGTGGGGACAACAGCAAAAAAAAAAAAAAAGAAAAAAAGACAATCTTTCCTGTAGAACATCCAGTTGAAGTAGATTTTCCTATTATTTTCTGTGACTTCACACTGCTACTTGCTTTGTGGTATTTAAATGGTTCGTAATTGTTTATTTATTCATTATTTGCTGATTGTCTATCTCCCTGTGAACAGTCCCTGAGTCCAGGAATAATGCTTGTTATGTTCACCACCATCCTAGCATTCAATGTAGCGTGAAGCAGAGTGTAGGAACTAAACAAATGCCTGTTGATTGGATAAGGAAAATAGTTTTAATTTTTATATATTTAAAATAGTATTCAAGCACTTTCAACCTTACCTATTATTTCTAATTTTTCATAATGGGACATGTGGTATTTTCTACTGTAGGGCTGAGTGGGAGCAAACAATACATAGTTTTAATTTACTGCATATAATGTACTGTGCAAAGGACTATTAGAGTATTATTAAAAGAATGTAATATCTGCATTCAAAGGGCTTATAGTTTAATCAAGGATGAAGCAAATTATTTATTATGGTGTCTAGAATTAAAAACTTTGGCCTGAAGATTATATAATATTAATTAATTTCAGTGAATGAAAGTAAAATAAAACTTGTATAAATAGTTCTGGCTTAGTATCTGTATCCATGTATGTGGATTTTGGGAGACAGTCATATAATGAATCAATTATACAGCTAAGAACCTGGAAATCCTCATTTTTAGAATAAATATTGAAATTATGACAGTGTGATAACATCCAAGTGGAATAACAAATTTGAAACTTTGGAAAAAGAAATAGATCATTTCATAATGCCAGCGGAATTAGTAATGACCTCACCTAATTTATAATGAGTGACTGTAGCATGTGGTTTTTTGGTTATTCATCAGTTACTTTTGTCCTTCAAATATTATACATATATCCATGAAATAAAATACATTTTTGCAGTGATTTAATTTAATAAAAATAGTAAAATGTATAACCACCTCTTTCCTATAAAAAATTCTAAACAACAAGTGCACGAAAGAGTTGCTAAGTATAAAATAGCAAATCTTTAAATTTTGAAATTAATTTAGAGGAAAAAAGTATAAAAATAGTCGCCAACTTTTATCCTGACAAAAAACCAACTATAAAGTTGGGCAAAACTGTCAAAAACAATCATTTAGCTTTGCTGATGACACCAGAACGGGCTCCCTTCGCATGAAGTGTTGACAGTTAAAGTGGTCTGTGTGGCAAGTGCAGAATGAGAGTCAGCACCTCTGCTAGTCTGAGGTCTTGGCCCTGTTTGAAGCAAGTGATGGACTGGCAAACTAGTCAGAGATTTGACTGGAAGTTCTAGAAGGTGAGCAAGTCATACAGGGCCTGAGTAATCAAAATTAACATTACCAATGAACAATATGAAAATGAAACTGAGAAAACCCTTACTGTATCAGGGTTCTCCGGAGGGACAGAACTAATAGGATAAATGTGTATATGAAGGGGCATTTATTAAGGAATATTGACTCATATGATCACAAGATAAGGTCCCACGATAGGCCAACTACAAGTGTAGGAGCAAGGAAGTCAGTGGTGGATCAGTCTGAGTCCCAAAACCTCAAAGGTAGGGAAGCTGACAGTGAAACCTTTAGTCTGTGGCCAAAGACCTCACAGCCCCTGGCAAACCACTGGTGTAAGACTAAGAGTCCAAAAGCTGAAGAACTTGGAGTCCAATGTTCAAGGGCAGGAAGCATGCAGCACCAGGGAAAGATCAAGGCTGGAAGACTCAGCAAGTCAAGTCCTTCCACGTTCTTCTGCCTGCTTTTATTCTAGTCCTGCAGGCAGCTGATTAGACGGTGCCCACCCAGACTGACAGTGGGTCTGCACCTCCCAGTCCACTGACTCAAATGTTANGTGCCCACCCAGACTGACAGTGGGTCTGCACCTCCCAGTCCACTGACTCAAATGTTAATCTCCTTTGGCAACACCCTCACAGACACACTCAGGAACAATACTTGGCATCCTTCAATCCAATCAAGTTGACCCTCAATATTAACCATCACACATATATAATATCACCAAAAAAGAAAAAGACAGGAATAAACTTAACAAAAAAATTGAAGATTTGTAAACAGAACTAGAAAATATTGTTGAGATGAATTTAGAATGGTTAAAATAGAAATTCAATGTTCATAAATCAGAAGACTCAATATTGTTAAAATTTTAATTCTCCCCAAATGAATCCATAGACCATAGCCCCTGTCAAAATTCCAGTTTTTTGTGTAGAAATTGGTAAGTCGATTTTAAAATTGATATGGGAATGCAAAGGATCTATAATAGCTAGAACAATTTTGAAAAAGAAGAATAAAGTTGGAGGATTTGCATGACCTGATTTTAAACCCTACTATAAAACTATAATAATTAAGATAGTGTGGTATTGGTGTCATTACAGGCAGTTGGAGAAGATCAGCGAAACAAAATTGATATTCTAGAAATTTTCCCTTATATTTACGCTCAACTGGTTTTCCACAAAGATGCTAAGTCACTTCAAGGGGGAAAAGATAGTGTTTTTTCAAAAACTATTTTTTTTAGCCTATCTCACACCATACACAGAAATTAAATGACGATGGATCATAGGAGTAATGGGGCAAAAGGGCACATGCAGCATTGGGGAAGGAAATGGAAGGAATGGGCTGAGACCTTAGAATCTCAGTGGGTCCCTAGTTGGTCCAATACCCCCAGCCAGCTGCCATGGACACCTGCAAGCTGGTGCTGATCCAGCATTGCGAGAGCACCAGGAGCCTGGAGAACCACTTCAGCAGTAATAGGACAATAACCTGAGCCCAGCAGGGCGTGAAGCAAAGGGCATCATGCAGGCTCTGTGAGATGCTGCCTGTGAGCTTGACATGTGCTTCTCCTCAGTGCAGAAGAGAGAGCAAAACTGACCCACTAGATAGTGCTGATGCCATTGACCAGAAGTGGCTTCCTGTATTAAAGACTTGATGTCTCAATGAATGACACTATGAGGATCTCACTGGCCTCAATAAAGCAAAAACTACTGCCAAGCATGGTGAGGCTCAGGTGAAAACCTGGAGGCCTCCTATGCCATCCCAACACCTCCACCAAAGCTACCCCTTGTTCTACAGCAACCTCAGTAAAGATCACAAGGATTGAGACCTCACTGAGGATCAACTACTCTCCTGCGAGAGTCTGAAAGGCAAGAATGTCTTTCAGACAGCGCCCTTTCGAAATTAAGTAATAGCTCCCCAGATGAAGGAGGGGAAACAGGTATGGACTGCAGCCCATGGCATCAGCCTTCTAGGCATTAAGTACCTGGAAGGTCCTCTGGAGAAGCTATCGTGGAGCTGAACCTGCCAACTGGTATTCTTATTGTCTATGAGTTAGATAAAAACTTGAAATCCATCAAGCCTATGCAGTTTCTGGGGGATGAAGAGACCATGCATAAAGCTTGGACTCTGTGACTACCCACGGCAAGGCCAAGAAGTGAAGACCAGTAGGCAGACCACTATCCCAAGGAACATCTTCCCCGTCCATTCTATTCCTCTGCACCTCTCGCCTGCACATGTCACGCCAACCACATCTGCAGCTACAACAAAAGAAGCCTAAAGATATGGTCAGTGTGACATGTGAAGGGGAGAGTGCAGAGGAATAGGACAGGCAGGGCACCAGTGACTGTCATTTTCATTTGAGTAATTTTTATCTCCTGCACCCACTCCATACAATCTAGTCAGAATGGCACCTCTGGGGCATAGGTCCTCAGTCCAAGCCATGGAAAAGCTCTTCTTATCCCAAAGGAGTTTAAGAAGTAGTATCTTGGGTTTTTGCAGGTGCTTTGTTTACTATTAGTTGGTGCAAAAGTAATTGCAATTTTTGCCATTACTTTTAATTACTTTTGCATCAATCTAATGAGAATCTGCTTGACTAGAGTAGGGAAAAAGCATGCCAAGGCATGACCAATAAGAAGACGCAAGAGAGCCTCTGTATTCCCAGGAGCCAGCCCTTTACTTTTGTGTAGTCGGGTGACCGCCCAGGGAACGAACTTGCCCCAGTGGAAGCTGAACGTGAAACCTGCATTGTTATTTTTTCAAAAACAACACATATTTCCTCCCTGATCCCAGAGGAGAAGGCTCCAGAAGGTCAATATCAATCCTGAATTAAGTTTATGTGTTACATTTACTTTTACAAAATATATCTAACTTTTAAGACCTTCAGCCAAATTAACTTTAAAGGAGTTTAACTGAGCAATGAATGGTTTCCGAATTGGGCAGCCCCCAGAATCACAGCAGATTCAGAGAGACTGCAGGGTGCCTGGCGATCAGAACAAATTTACAGACAGAAAAAAGTGAAGTGAGGTACAGAAATCAGACATGAGGTACAGAAATATTTTGACTGGTTACAACCCGGTGTTTGAACACTCAGCAGTGTATGACTGGTTGAAGTACGGCTGTTGGGATTGGCCAAGACTCAGCAATTATTACAGGTGCATACTCCTAAGTTAGGTTTTCAATCTTGTCTACCTGTTAAGTTAGGTTGCAGTTCATCCACAAGGACTCAAATATAGATGTACAGAGTCCTTCTCAGGCCATATTTAGTTTGCTTTAACATAAGTAATACAAAACAAAAACTCTTCTGGAGTTTCTAGTGGCAATTGAAATAGTTTCATATGTGGACATCAGAAAATAAGCCATTCCTCATACCAATATGGCATAAGCTCCTTGACATCTAAGGGGTGGGAGTTCATCCTGATGTGTACTTTAGAGCCCCTCCCGTGCCTTGTTTTGTGGCAGGGAAATGCTTCTTGACCATGTCTAAGTGTGTCTTTCACTATGTACGACTTCTGAATCATATTCCAATTGCTTGGCCCTTCCACAGACCCAGTACTCATTCTGGTCATAGCTAAACTAAATCTCTTTTTTTCAGATCAGTATAAGAAAGGAGGGATGTGTAATAACAAATGGATCATAAACTGAAATATCACTCACAAAACTTTTAAAAGAAAAAAAAATGAGAAAATTTTTGTGACCTTGGGTTAGGCAAAGCAGCAATTTCAGGCAAAGTATTCTTAGATATGACAACAAATACACAAACTATAAAAATAAAAATTTTAAAAAATCCTGGTAAATTAGACTTCATTGAAATTAAAAACTTTTCTGCTTCCAAAGACACCATTATGAAGTTGAAATATTTGAATACTGGAGGTTAGCAAAAAAAGAAGAAATCCAAAAGATAAGTCACATACTGAGAAATATTTGAAAACCATATACCTGATAAAACTTGTACTCAGAATATATAAGGAAATCATATAACTCAATGACAAAAAGACATACAACCCAATTTTTAAAATAAGCAAGAGATTAGTAGATATTTCACCAAAGAAGATATATCAATGGCTAATAAACATATGAAACATGTTCCACATCATTAGTTATTAGGAAAACGCAAGTTAAAACCACAATAACATATGAAAACATATACTACAATGACTATAATTACAATACATACAATACCAATTATTGAAGAGGGTGTGAAAAATCTATGCAGATGAGAAAGTAAACTAGTACAGCCTCTTTGCAAACCAGTTTGGCACGTTCTTAAAATGTTAACCATAAACTTACCACATAAGTCAGCAAATCCCTTCCTAGAAATCTACCCAAGAGAAATGAAAACACATATCCACAAAAATACTTCCAATATTCATAGGAGTTTTGTAGCCAAAAACTGGATATAATTCAAACGTCTGTCAAATGGTAAACAGATAAACAAAATGCGGTATATCCACAAAATGGAACACTATTCAACAACAAAATGGAATGCAGTTCAGACATATGCAACAGCACGCACGGATGAACTTTATTCAAAAACATTAGCCTAAGTGAAAGAAGGTTGATACAAATCCTACATATTATACTATTTTCACAGCTAGTTAGATAGGCATGAGTGGGGCAGGAGAGAGCTCTCCCCACACCCAGTAGGAATATCAGGTAACGGTTTGATAATTATACTACCTCTCTAAATCCAGGGGAGAACAATCTCCTGATGATCCACAGCTATTAACACTAAAGATAGTGTCAGGGAGAAGAAACTTCCTGGGCATGTGGGTGAAGAGACAAAATGGGGAAATATGACCCTCCAGGTGCATTCTATGAGAAAAAGGAACAAAGCCTCAGATGGGCATGAGTACAACTTCCTAAACACATCGTGCCTCATCAGTTCCCAACGGTAAGAGGGAACTGTGCATGCATATCCTAAGAGATGAGCCTATGAAGCTCTAGGATCTAGGTTACATGCTCCTTTTAACCTTCCTGTTCCTGCTTGGGTCTCTTCCAAGAAATCTTTCTTTCTTTCCATTCTAAAGCCTTTTTAAATAAACTTCCACTCCTGCTCTGAAACTTGCCTTAGTGTCTTCTTCTTCTTTATGCCTCTCAGTCAAATTCTTTCTTCTGAGGGGGCAAGGGCTGAAGTTGCTGCGCACGTGTACAGATATGCTGCCAGTAACTTGGGGTAACTCGGGTCTTTTCTACCGGTAACATTATTTCATTCATATGAAATATCCAGAAAAGGCAAATTTATAGAAACAGAAAACAGATTAGTGTTTGCCTTGGGCTGGGATGGGAGCCGAGATTGAGTGCAAACACGCTTTTGAGAATTTTTGGAGAGTGATGGAAATGTTTTAATACTGGATTGTAGCTGTGATTGCATAACACTATAAATTTGCTAAAAATTATTCAATTGTAAATTTACAGAGGATAAATTGTATGTATGTAAGTTATATCTCAGTAAGGACGTTGAAAAGAAAGAATAAGCTGTTCTATGACAAATTAACAAAGCGAGAAAAATATCCTGAACTTTTAAATAAAATCCCCCTGCATGCACTCATCACCCCTGACCCCCCCCACTCATATACTTCCACGTTATATGGTGGTTCTTCTTCCATTAAATTATGAGCCAGCCATTTCCTCAGGGTAGGTTTATTCCGAGGATGGGTTGATTTAAGAAATACGTTTTTGTTCTTTAAGTTTCAAAATACACTCCTAAAACACCTGAAAGGGATAATAGTTTTGAGAATATTATTCCAAAAGGGTCTTAGGCTATTCATATCCCACTCCACCCTCTACCCGTAGGCTGAACCATGGGGTTGGGTAGCTGGTAATATAAAGAAACCAGAGATAGTCTT
The DNA here is from genome assembly GCF_003255815.1 of Theropithecus gelada. NCBI lineage: Eukaryota > Metazoa > Chordata > Mammalia > Primates > Cercopithecidae > Theropithecus > Theropithecus gelada. Next base: position 109,847,447 of record NC_037676.1, read on the forward strand.
GACAAATTTAAATACTTAGGAATACTTGGCTTCTGTATTTGGAGAGAGCCCAGAATGTGGGCAAAATCCCAGAATTTCTCATATCCAAAAAGGTGAACAGAGCAGAACCATCTGGAGAGAGGATCTAGGCAGGCCTTGGAGAGCTCTACCAAGATTCTTGCAGCTCTAGAGTAGCAAGGCAGCAGCCACTTTTGACTTGTGCACCTGAAAAGAGATAAGGAAGCACCTGAGAGTGATTCTCACCTCCTCAGAGATCTCAGAATTCAAAGGAGGATGTTCCCCCAAACATCCTAAGCTACCAAGAACACAGGTGTGATTCTGGAAATGGGCAAAGGCAGATGTGTGATTCCCTTAATTGACTTAGATTACATGTCTTCCTGCTGGCAGAATGGGGGCATGAAATAAAAAAACAAGTTTGCTTACAGAAGAACCAGAAACAAGAAAATTAAATTTCATCCACACTTAATGTATAGGCTGAGACTCACACCTGCAGTATAGCACTATAATGCAGCATTTTGCAACTTTTTTTTTGCATTATTACCTAAGGAACCTTTTTAGACATATTTTTCTAATTGTTCTCCTCATAAAATTTTAATATCATAGTTATACTGTATGTGTGTATGTATATGTGTGTGTGTATATATATACACACTTATGTGTATATATGTGTGTGTGTATATATATACATATATAGACACTTTTTTTTTGAGACAGAGTTTCACTCTTGTTGCCCAAGCTGGAGTGCACTGGCATGATCTCAGCTCACTGCAACCTCTGCCTCCTGGGTTCAAGTGATTCTCCTGTCTCAGCCTCCTGAGTAGCTGGGATTACAGACGCCTGCCACTACGCCTGGGTAATTTTTGGTATTTTTAGTAGAGATGAGGTTTCACCATGTTGACCAGGCTGGTCTCAAACTCCTGACCTCAGGTGATCTGCCTGCCTCAGCCTCCCAAAGTGCTGGGATTACAGGCATGAGCCACCGCACCCGGCCTACTGTATATATTTTTATATGCTGTATTTATATCTGTGTCTAGTATGTATGAAACATAAGGGATTTTTTTTTTGCCTCCTCTAAGACCCAATTTTATACATTCTCAACAAGGGTGATATTGCTCTGGAGTGAAATAAAAGTCCACTTAAGGGGAACACAAAAGAAGTAAGCTAAATAATTGATTATATTAATTTATGGCTAGAACTTGACCAAATGTTTTCTTATGCAACATCTCATTTGGGCACTGCTAAGAACTTGTGAAGTATTCTTACCATTCTTATTTTCACAGATAATTAAATGACTGCTCTGCTAGTAATAGTTGAGCTGGAACTGGGATCTAGATGTTCCAACTCGAATTCTATGTTTTTCTACTTGACACTCTGCACCAGAAAACATTTTCTTTTGGGAAACGGTAGCAACCCTGTCCTTTAAATCATGGAACTCTAGTAAGATAAAACAATAGAAAATATAAAGAACACCTTCCCATATGGAAAGAAACTGACCAATTTGATTATTTATTCATCTGTAATTATTGGCATTTTACTGGAATAGCTAAAAAGCTATGCCAAATTCAATATAAAATATGTAATGTGCAAAGCTCTAGGAATTGGGATGGCTTTGTTTTCCCTATTACTGACATTTTCATATATCTAGATAAGTGTATAGGCATTTAAAATGGTGAGAGGATGGCAACTGGCATAAAATACATACAAAAGACTAATTTGAAAATTATTGCTTAAAGAATATTGAAAATACACAAACACAGATAGAAAGATTAGCATATATTCAATAGCAGATAAAGACTTTTTATTGTCGTTAATGAGCAATACTCTAGTCCAAAGAACTGATTCCAAAAGTAAATCCATAGTTTATTTACAGTTACTAAGTTTTACACAGTAAAATCTGTAAGCTATAACTATATTTACAGCTCACATTCAGATTCTAGGTATGTATACCAAATGTTTTGTCATGGATATGGTTTAGACGTTTCATGCCAAATTCTCATGTCTATATTTATAAAGGAATCACTGCTGCACTGTTTCTCTAATCCTGAGAATTACAAAAGGATGTTACTCCCTGAACTTTAATACATGATGTAAATTTCAGACTGGTGGTTTTGAGGAGCTTTTCCTGGCATTACCATTTGAGGAGCAACTCTTTCAACTGTCTGTATTTCCACTGAACACATTAGCCTCATCTTCTGGCATTAAAATAAGTAAGTTAAATAATTTAAAACCCTCTGGAAGAGGATTTTATATGCTGCCCATTTTAGAAAACAGTATTAAGGAGCAAACAGTAGATAATTTGGAAAAAAAAAAAAAAAAAGTCTACATAAAACTGATCCAGAGGTTTGTACTACAAAGTAGGAAAGGACATGCCAACGATTCAAACTCTAGCACTCCGCAACCTGTAGATATGGATTGGGGTGAATCTAGCCCAAGTAATCATGGACTGTAGATTACACGTCCCCTGAAAAATGAGAGAATCAGTGAGGCAAAGAGTTGGTGAAAGAACATCCCAGGAGAATGTCAGCAAGGGCCCCCATGGAAGGGATGGTTTTGGCATATTTGGAGAACTGAAAGAACCTAATATGGTATTACTTCTCTGGAGTTTGCAAGAATATTTATCATGGAAATCATTTGACATATTTCAGCATGTTTTAATTATTATGCTGTTCCTGTTTCTATTTGGCATAATAAATGTCATAAAAGAAGGGTATAATCAATAGATACATGACAGGGATTAGAATAATTCAAGTAATAACAAGAAGAAAAGCATACGGGTTGTGCTATACCAATTTTAAGAGTATTTGAATTGTTATGTACACAAAGCTGACATAGCAAAACACCTCTAAATTCTAACTCCTTTCATACGGAAAAGGGCATAATCCATCATGACCCTTCAAATTCAGGAAATTCTGATATAACTGTGGTTTTAATAGAAGCATTTAGAAGTCACTTGGTTTTTAAAATAATATTTTTCTTTAATATCCTGAAGAAAATATTTAGATTAGATGGCTGTGACTAAACTCTTTCTGAAAATATATAGTGAAACACGCTGAATTTAAGGTAATGGTGTTGAAATATAGCAGTAAGTCAATCTGTGGACAATCTAATATTATTATATGTCACACTTTTCTTGGATGAAGAAATCTATCTTTCTGTCCACATCTATATCTATCTATCTATCTATCTATATATACACAAACACTGATATTTTTGAGTGAATTGAGAAATCACCTTAAGGCAAATGGCAAACCATTCAAGTAAGTATTTTTTGAAAAATATACAATTGTTTACTAAATACAGCTGAACAACACCTGGATCAAATATAGGAAATCAATTTGATGATTTAACGTGGTCTTCACATACTCTTTTTTATTTTTCCCAAGACACTATGTAAATTAAGTAAAAGAGCTGCATGGAAGAAGGCATGGCGGCTCAGGCCTGTAATCCCAGCACTTTGGGAGGCCGAGGTGGGCGAATCACGAGGTCAGGAGACCGAGACCATCCTGGCTAACACGGCAAAACCCTGTCTCTACTAAAAATACAAAAAATTAGCCAGGCTTGGTGGGCACCAATAGTCCCAGCTATTTGGGAGGCTGAGGCAGGGGAGGCTGAGGCAGGAGAATGGCGTGAACCCGGGAGGCGCAGCTTGCAGTGAGCCGAGATTGCACCACTGCACTGCAGCCTGGGCGACAGAGCGAGAAGCCGTCCCGCCCAAAAAAAAAAAAAAAAAAAAAAAGAAAAGAAAAAAGAAAAAAGAAAACATCTTCACGGACTTGTATAGTAAGAAACGGAGGTCAAAAGTTAATGAACAGGGCCAGGTCCAGTCCAGTGGCTCACGCCTGTAATTCCAGCACTCTGGGAGGCCGAGGTGGGTGGATCATCTGAGGTCAGGAGTGGTGAAATCCCGTGTCTACTAAAAATACAAAAATGAGCAGGGCATGGTAGTGCGTGCCTGTAGTCCCAGCTAGTTGGAGGGGCTGAGTCAGAATTGCTTGAAACTGGGAGGCAGAGGTTGCAGTGCGCCAAGATTGCCCTGCACTCCAGCTTGGGTGACAGAGCAAGACTCAGTCTCAAAAAAAAAGAAAAGAAAACGAAAAGTCTGGGTACAGTGGCTCATGTCTGTAATCCCAGCACTTTGGGAGGCCAAGACAGACAGATCACCTGAAGTCAGGAGTTCGAGACCGGCCTGGCCGACATGGTAAAACACTGTCTCTACTAAAAACACAAAATTACCCGGGCATGCTGGCATGCGCCTGTAATCTCAGCTACGTGGGAGGCTGAGGCAGGAGAATTGTTTGCACCTGGGAGGTGGAGGTTGCAATAAGCCGAGATCGTGCCATTGCACTCCAGCCTGGGCAACAGAAGAGCGAAACTCTGTCTCAAAAAAAAAAAAAGAAAAAAAATAAATAAAAGTTAATGAATAGGCTGGGCGCAGTGGTTCATGCCTGTAATATTAACACTTTGGGAGGCTGAGGTGGGTGAATCACTTGAGGTTAGGAGTTTGAGACCAGCCTGGCCAACATGGTGAAACCCCCATCTCTACTAAAAATACAAAAAGTTCGCTGGGCATGGTGGTGCACGCCTGTAGTCCCAGCTACTCCAGAGGCAGAGGCAGGAGAATGGCTGGAACCTCAGTAAGCTGAGATAGGGCCACTTCACTGCAGACTGGACAACAGAACAAGATTCTGTCTAAAAAAAAGTTAATAGCCGGGCGCGGTGGCTCAAGCCTGTAATCCCAGCACTTTGGGAGGCCAAGACGGGCGAATCACGAGGTCAGGAGATCGAGACCATCCTGGCTAACACGGTGAAACCCCGTCTCTACTAAAAAATACAAAAAACTAGCCGGGCGAGGTGGCAGGCGCCTGTAGTCCCAGCTACTCCGGGGGCTGAGGCAGGAGAATGGCGTGAACCCGGGAGGCGGAACTTGCAGTGAGCTGAGATCCAGCCACTGTACTCCAGCCTGGGCGACAGAGCGAGACTCCATCTCAAAAAAAATAAATAAATAAATAAAATAAAAATAAAAAAAGTTAATGAACAAATTATAAGAATCACAGAAAAATTATTGAAAATTACATAAAATGTCTCCCGATGTTAAAGACTAAGTCATATCAATAACAAAAATAACAAAATAATAAATATAAAGGAATGATTAAAAATACAAATGAAAATACCATATTCCAGTAACAATGCCATCAGTGACTAGGTGGTAAGCTCTGTTAAGGCCGAGGTCTACAAAATTTGTCTGTAAAGGTCATGACAGTAAATATTTCAGACTTTATGAGCCACAAACAGTCTCTGCCACATATCCTTTGCCTTTTATATTATAGCTTTTAAAAAAATATAAAAACCATCCCTCAAGGCAAGTACCAGGTTCTCTTTTCATATCCCAAGTAGTTAGTGGCTTACTGAATATAGACAGGTGGACTGAGAGATGGGCTTCATTTTTCAGTTATCTGAGTTATGAAACTGTTCAAGAGTAGCTCCACAAAAGATGAAAAGTGGAATACAATTTCCAAAATTGTCTTTCAAAAATGCACAATTGCATGGGTTGTTTCCTCAGTTCTACATTTTGGTCAGAGAAGTACTTCATCAAATGAAAATCTTTACTTTATTAATCTGACCACTATCCAGTGTCAATATGCTTTGAAAAAGGTCTCAAAAAATCTCAAAACTAAAGCTGCCTTTGACAACTGCATGTAACTGGTTGGTAATTGTGGCTTCTATTTGAGCCATATGGTGACTACATCTATATAATTCTCTCTAATCCCCCTGTACAGAACACCAATAAATGAGGTGGCTTCAACTACCTGGTTTGAAGACAACTCACCAAGTATAAGAACTGGGAAAAATATTCAAGCCTGAAAAGCTGGTTCCTTTCCCCAGCCATAAAGTGAGGTGAATAGAGAGTGAAGGTGAATTGATAGAGCAGTTTATATCATCCTACCTGTTCCCTCGGTAATCACTGGGGGAAAGAGATGACACCATAAAAATAGTCCTCCCAGCAAATTGAGGGAAGGGCTCAGAATCTAGAGAACTGTAAACCACTGTTTAACTGGAGTTACTTGACAGCAGAATCTTCAGATTCATCGGGGGTAGATTGTAAGTGATATGGGCAAAATTATGTCTAGACTGAAAAGAGTTAGAACCATCCATAGTATTCTTTGAAATTAAATTTGGTACAGAAGATAATTCTAAATTTTCTATGGACTTATAGGAAGATACAAACGTAGCTGGGTATGTCAATCAATCCATCAGTCCCCAAGAGAAAGTTGTCATGAGTTATCTGGAAGCCTCTCTGGGGTGAAGTTCGAAGGATCACTCATGCCATGAAATCTCATGGAGACCTACCTGGGCCCTCCAACCACCCCATGTGACATACTACAGTGCCAGCCCTTCAGTCACTGCTGCTGTGAGGGCATTAACAACTGGTCACTAAACCCTTTGAGATCAGTAGCAGATAGAACCAGCCTAAAAGTCCTCCTGAAATGTTGGATTACCTCCCAGTGCTAAGTGGGCGAGTACATAGATCACACTCTTCCTCCTTCCACCATCACCATATAGGATTCCCAGCATCTTAAGAAATGAGAACCAGGAAAAAGAAGTGGGAAAACCCTTGAAAGAAAAAGAAGCTTGAAATGCAAAGTTTTCAGCTGAAGGACAATAACTATATTTGTTTGAAGAAACTTTAGTGTAAGTCTCACCTGGTCTAGAATAAGTTGTCTGAGCTATCTAAGACAGGAAGTTTCTCTTTTAAGAAAGTTTAGTTATAAGATTAGAGTTGTATTTTAGCTTCACCAATTTTTATGAATAATTAGAGCCATGAAGCATCCTATCTGATACACAGAAAAATAAAATAATATTTTCCTCAAGTTGCACAAAGTTAGAATACAGAAAGCTTCAGAAATCCACAGGAAATTACAGATATTTAGAAATGCAGGGACCTGAAGGTAGTTAAGAAATATGAAGAAGAAATGGGAAAATAATTATCTATTTAAAAATTGCAGTGAAAAAAAATCTCAAGTTTGAGGTTGCCTCCAAATCTCTTATAAATTCTAGTTTGTTCTGAAAGAACAAACAAATAGGTTTCCAGGGAGACAAAATCAACTTTCCTCTCAGACAAAATCTGCAGAAACTGTAAGTTGTTAAGTACTGAGATGTAGGAAAGCTGTGGAAATACTTCAAATTGCCAGATGAAGGATTAATACATTAAGTTGAAAAAACAGATGGCAAATATTGGCTATACTTACCAGAAAGATCTGTGATGTCAACCATATATTTCAACTGTTGTAATATCTTTCAACAGATTGATGAGGATGGTCTAAAGCAAATGCAAAATTATAATAAAAATAGGCTATTAAGACTATACCTAGAAACTAATGGAGTGCTTCTAGAAGAGTCAATCAAGATTATGATGGCATAATAAATATGTGTAACAGTTGAAAGAACTGAGGGCGTTTAGTGTAGAAAAATTAAGATTTAGTAGTGCACATGACATCTGACATCTATCTTCTAGTAAGTAAAGGGCTGTTACATAAACACATGGAAGAGAAATCCTGTGTAAACTCCTAGGCATTTGAGAACAGAATTCATTAAAGTCAGTGATAGGTATGAGTGACATATTTTATCTAAAATGATAAAGGAAAATCTAACAATGACTGTTCAATAAAGTTGTCTTGTGTGGTTAGGCGTTCCCCATCACTGCAAGTACTTACAAAGAAACGAGACCTAAATATAAAAACAGAGAATTCACACATTGGTGTAAAGGGTAAGGTTGGATGACTCTACACTTCCTTGAACTCTAAGAATCCTTAATTTTATTATACTTTATTTATACTTTATTTATACTTTAGAGTCTTCTATGGATAAATTTATGAATATAGAATTTTTGAAAATAATTTCTCAAGCCATTTTCCTTTTGTTTAAAATTTTAGAGCTTTGTTTTCAGCTTTCTGAATTCATGACTAAATTTACTCTGGCAATAGAGTTACTAGTTGCTTGATCAAAAGCACAAAATTATATGAAAACCAATGATCTGTTTCATTAAGGAAGGAGTCTCAAACTCAAATTCCTACAGGTGTCAGGTAGGTAATATAAACTATTGCATTGGGCAGGTGATTCTTCTTCTTTGGAAACATGTCAGTATCTTGAATAATCATTAGTGTTTCCAGTTTTGCAAAAGACACGACATCTTACCTAAATTAATGTTAAACCCCAGCATAATCATTCACTGCGTATGTTTGTGCTGAAGGAGTGCCTTTCTTCCATATGGAAACCAGGGACGCAGGCTGCTTTCATCCTGTGGTCCTGAGAATCTAGGATATTCCAATCCCAATCTCAAAGCAAGAAAAGAGGGTGGAGACTTTTTTCTCTCTCTCTCTCTCTCTCTCTCTCTCTCTTAGAAACCTTGTCAAGATTGAAATCCATTACTTCTGCTTACATTCCATTAGTGCAAATTTGTTACATGGCTTGTATAAAAAGAGGGCTGTGAAATGTAGTACATGGTTAAGAAGCCACTTTCCAATGGCAGCTCCAAATAATTATTAGACGGCTTGCCATTTCTGCCACATGTTGAAATAAGTATTCTTTTCTCCATTATGAGTAAATCAACCATGCAAGGGTGATGATAAACAGCTACAGAGAACAAGCCTCACTGCAGTGTCTTGGACCATGGAACACAGGAGAACATACACAGCTACCAACCCTCCCCTAAGAGGAGATGGCTGCTGCAGGGTTCTAGGTAACTGACTGATGTGCCTGGCACATAGGAGGTACTCAGGAAATATTTTTTGGCTTAATTGAAGAGTCTTAGATTATCAGACCTTCTAAATTTTTTTCAAGAAGGGTAAGACATTTACATTTTTATGTAAAACCTGCTGGATTATAAATTTGGAACCAAAAAAAAAACCAAAAACACCTTTGCAGAACAACAAGACATTTCTATGCCAAATATGCATCATAGGCAACTAATTTTCAAGTTTTGTATAACAGTTACCAAGGAGCTTTCCAAAAATGCTCCAAATATTTTCAAGCTAATTACTTTATTCAAGGGATAAATAATAAATTATAAAGAGTAGTAATAATATTGGTTCATTTAAAACATTTTTTCCTAAGAATGTACAATCATAATCATGGTTAGAAGAGTTTAGAACATGGTTAGAAGAGTTTCTTCTACATGTGAATACTTGCTTAGGTATAAGTTTAGATTCTGATGAGGATGAAAAAAATAGAATAGAAACCAGAAAATATTGCTTCCCGGTTTAATTTTATGCTTGATTAAAGATGATGGAGTATTGGAAAGACAGGAATAACCAAATGAAATAGAAATGAGCACAGGACTGCAAAATGTCCAGGGGCAATTGACTTTGGCAGGGTTCCTTGGGTCTAGTTCACCAGCTTTTGCTTGTTTATTTTACCAACAGGGAAGATTTCTGGTTTATCTCTGAACATTCTGCACAAGTTAAATGTGACATTTTCTTTCTCCTCTAATGCTGTCTCATCATATTGTTTCTGAATCAGTGCTATCCCTAATGTTTTTTCCAAAAATGGAAGCTGTGAAACTAATTATGTTAAAAATCAGCCATGAGAATTACTTCTGTTCACTTTTTCACAAGATGGCTGGCCCTGTGCACCACATCGAACTTAACAGAATTCTAACCTCACTGAGCATTCAAATTTGTCCCCAAATGGCCTAAACATATAGTTTAGCCACTTCAAAAAGACTGACCAGTTTCTTGCTTTCCACAGGGGGGGGGAAAAAAAAAAAAAAGGTCAGGTTGGAACTTTTCAGTTGCAAAAAAAAAATTGGAGTTTATTAAAGCGTAAAAAATTCATTTGTATCATCTAGTTTTGCAGGACCCAAGCTACTTTTGGGAAAATACTTATCAACCATTTCTCAACCATTCCATTTTCCTAAATGATTCAGTTTAGCTGGTCATCCAAGTAAGGTGTTAGTAGGTTCTGATAAGAAATGTATTACCCTTTAATATTGATTCAGCCAGTACCTATGAGGGCTTAATGATGTGCCAAAAACTGTTCTTCGTATGTGGGCATAAATAACTCGACACCCAACAAACACAGCCCCTATGCCACGGAGTTGACTGTCTTGTGACAATGACAGACATAGGTAGTTGCCTGGCATAGCCTGAGAAACAATTACAATGTGAGTCCGACAGGTCAAAGAGCACCGAGAAGCACCAGGAGAGTCCCACAGCAAATTGACTCTCCTTACTGGCAGACCAGATAAACCTCTGCAGAAGGAACAGGTGGGCAGGGAATATAGCAGCTGCAAGAAGCTTCCAGAGCTACCACATAAGACTTCAAACTACTAATAGAGTGACTTGTAATCTAGTCTAATCCATTCGTTTCAGAGAGAAGAAAACCAAGGACACTTTCTAACGTTGACTAATATGTCTGCTATTTTTGTCACTTTATATGCATTTCCTCATTCCCCCACAGTCCCCAGCTAGAGATAACTACCCTCTCGTTTTGATTCCCATGGAAGTTTATTGGTATCTCTCTAGTGAAATTTATCTTATTCCATCAAATCTGAGATGTCATCTATTAAAACCATCCTGGATTTAGACGTATTGAAATCAGAGAGCAGGGTTGGGATCGGGTAGGGGATATGCATTTTAGAATAAATAAAATGTAGTATTACTTTCTGACTTGTGTTTTAGCTATCTGCATGCTTGTCTTATCTCCTCCAATAGATATCAAGGTCTCAAAGGCAGATTAGTTCTAGTTACTTTGTATTGTCTGTTGCAAGAGTTCAGCACCTTGTACTTTGCAGACACTCAAAACATGTTTGAAAAAAAATAAAGCACAATTTATCTGGTAGACCTGAAATGAGCCAAGTTTTCTAAATCCCAATCTAGTGTTTTTTTTATATCAAATAATAACATCATTAATCCTTATTAAGTGGAGGTCAGTAGAAACATTAATATAAAATGGCTAATATAATACTTACAGAACACTACCAATGTGCCAGATACTACTGATAAATGTTATATTTATCATTTAATGTTCACAATTGCTGGATGTTGTGGACACCTTTTATGCTTCTGGTTCTCATTCTCACAGCCCACTTTTGTGTTTTTTGAGATAGAGTTTTGTTCTTGTTGCTCAGGCTGGAGTGCAATGGTGCAGTCTTGGCTCACTGCAACCTCTGCCTCTCAGGTTCAAGAGATTCTCCTGCCTGAGCCCCCCAAGTACCTGAGATTACAGGTGTCCACCACCACGCCTGGCTAATTTTTAATAGAGACAAGGTTCTACCATTTTGGCCAGGCTGGTCTCGAACTCCTGACCTCAGGTAACCCACCCACCTCAGCCTCCCAAAGTCCTAGGATACAGTCCAGGCCCTGCTCTCTTAGAACTTATATCCTGATAGAGAATCTGCACAATAATTCAAACAAATACCAAGAATTACTGGATAGATAAGAAATTAAAACACAGAAAGATGCCAGAGTGACTAGATTTGACAAGAGCACCCAGGCTAAGGGAACACTTAGAAATTTCTCAATGTTGGCAATACTGATACTTTGGGAGAGATAATCCTTTGTTGTGGTGGATCATCTTATGCATTGTAGAATGTTTAGTAGCATCAGTATTTATCCAGTCATTGCTAAATATCCCTAGGGCTGTGGGGGTCAAAATTGCCCCTGATTGAGAACCACTAATCTAGAGCAAAGTAGTTCTTTTTTTTTCTTTTTGAGATGGAGTCTCACTCTATCACCCAGACTGGATTGCAGTGGCACAATCTCAGCTTGCTGCAAACTCCGCTTTCTGGGTTCAAGCCATTCTCCTGCCCCATCCTCCCAAGTAGCTGGGATTACAGGCGCATGCCACCATGCCCGTCTAATTTTTGTATCTTTAGTAGAAAGAGGGTTTCACCATGTTAGCCAGGCTGGTATTGAACTCCTGACTTCAGGTGATCTGCCCGCCTTGCCTCCCAAAGTGCTGGGATTACAGTAGAGCAAAGTTCTTCAAGTAGGATCAGTCTTGATATGTGTTAAAAGCAAAAGAATTTCATACTGAGTAAGAAGGAGAGGAGCAGGAAGTGAGATAATAAAAGTAGGCGAGGACCTCACTATGTGAGAACTTTTAGGCCCGAAGAAAGACTTCTGATTTTATCCTAAACTTCCGGAGGGCCAGTGTAAGATGCAGCATCACTGTGAGGTGATAGGAACTACATTTTGAAAGGGTCACCCTAACTTCTATGGGGAGAACAATTAGGAGAGAGAGAGGTATAGAGTAGAAAGGGTGACATCAGGTAGAAGCTGCAGCAGGAGTCCAGGCAAGAGAAGAGGGTGGCTTAGAAGAACACAACAGTACTGGAGGAAGAGGGCAACATACAAGTTCAGAATGAGTACTGGGGAAGAGTTGGCAGGATTTGCTCACCAATTGTTGCCAAAATATCAGGGGCTCTGTCTAGGTCCTGCTACTCACCCCACAGAAAGCCAATCGCCTAGACAATGACAATGATTATTGCCAATCAAGAAGGCTTTAACCTGGTGCTGCAGCTGAGGAGATGGGAGATCAGTTTCAAATACATCTCCTTGACCTGCTAAAATTGTGGGTTTATATAGCAGTGAAGAAATGTAGCTATGTGTGAGGAAACAGGAACTTGGGAGGGGTAAGGAAGCAATCATGATGAATGGGGAGCCTGGCATCTCCTTGTCTAGATGAGATGATCTCCTGAGTTTCAGTTCTTTGTTACTTTTTGAGAGGACTGGGGGTCCTTTCCTGAGGAAGGAACTCATAAAACCAATGCAAGTTTCAAGCTTTAAAACTGAAAGAGTCAATTTCTGTTTATCAAAGGAAAAAAAAATCTGTCTATGGGATTATTGTGTCAGTTTCAAAATTAGATATGGGGGATAAGGAAAAAGGAGGGACCAGGGTCCAGGAGGAGCCAAAAGTGAAACACTTGGGTTGGAGGATGGGGGGACTGGCATTTACTGGGATGAAGAAATTGGCAGAAGCAGGTGGCAAAGGTGGGATGGAAATCCAGCCATCTGGCACTTCCTCAGCCCGTGTTCTATTTTATAGTCTTGTCTCCCTGGAATGACAACTGCTTTCCTCTCAGCTCCTTCGTAGTTCAGTCACAGAGGTAGCATTTTTTCTCAGTAGTGAGGTGGAAGCATTTGCTCTTTCTTTAATTGTTGAAACTGAAAGTAAGGAAAGAGGAGACAGCATGGGTCCCACCTCAGTGTGGCAACCAGTTTGAATGTGTAGGCAGACTCACTGTACTGTGTCAATGTCTGTACACTGGAGCCACATTCTCAGAGTTCCCTTCCCTGGAGAGATCTAGGTTAGGGTCAGCCACCAGAGGAATTTGCAGGCAATCTGGAAGGCCACAGTGAGATAACAGCCATCTTTACACTCTGGAGTTTGCTGCAGGCAGATGTGTGACAGCTCACACACATTCTTTCTGAACTGCTGCTCCCCTGTGGCAATGGCCATGCCCTGTCCTACATGTCCAGTAGTTCCATCTCATCTCTTTCTTTATCTTCTCTGCATCCTGGGACAGGAGCAAGTGCAGCTCTGTAAACAATGGCACCAGCTTCTGCATGTTACCTGCATCATGGAAAATGAGATTTGAAAGCACGAGAGGCTGATACAACTTCCAGGCTTCCCTTTGCCTCCCTGACTTCATGTCATTCATCTTATCTGCTCAAGTGTTCACCTGTCAACTTTTGGCTCCACTTCAAATACAGAGGTAGCAGAATTACATATAATGCTTAACCAGCACCCGTGTAAGGTGTATAAGATCATCATATAACAAATCCTTTGCTCTTTATCAACTACAGTGGTTCACTTCCCCGATCACACACAGCCTTACTGATACAGTGGGTGTCATGTCATTCATCTGGTCCTCTTGTGCACATGTCAATGATGTTAACCTCCATCTTTAATCACATTTCAATAGCACATATTATGTCAACACTGGTCCACGTGTATGTACATTAACTCATACAATTCTCACAGTATCAATCTCATACTTTTGTTGTCATCCATCTTCATTTGGTGATGAGTAAACTGAAACCCAGAGAGTTAAGTAACTGGCCCAAGGTCCCACAGGGAGTGAGTGATATATCAATGATGCAAACCAGGCAATCTGGCTCCACAGACTCTGTTTATAACTGCCCTGCAAGGCTGCCCCTGACTAGACTGGTTTGGAAATGCTGTCCTTGCTGTTGAATAGCCACTGATACTTTCTCCCTCTTTATTTGTCAAGAACTGTAAATCCTCAAGTCCTTCCAGTCTCCAACTGGTGTCTCACGCTGTCAAAGTCTCTGAGCCATCCTGATCTGTCCTGTGCTGCTTTCTCTTACAGGCTCCTAGGGTTTGGCAATTTGGTTACACATGTGTGTTTTTCCTCCATGGTATCTTTTCCCTGTGGTTATTTTCCTGAAACATAATGTCCTGTCATTTCTGCCTGGAAAACCCCTATTTATGCTTCAACCGCCAGTTCAAGTATCTTCCTCAACTCCGTCCTGCAGGTAACTACCACAGCATATGTGCTAGTGCATTATTTTTCTTTACACCTGAGTCAAGTTCTTTAACCCCTCCCTACCCCCCACAACTTTCCAGAGGGGTAAGCCAAATCTTAATTTATCTTTGGTTCTCCAATGACTACCCAGTGCCTGACACGGATATAGAAGGTACTTAATAAATGTCTTTGTTCCTCAGCCAAAATCTATTTTACTGTGTTGAAACGTCTTTCAATTATAAGATCATTGCCTAAGAAAAGCTCTTTCTGCATTTTTATCATTTTTGCTCTTTAAAATTTGCATTCTTGAACTTTTCTTTGGTCGATATTGATTGGTTCATTTTTATGAATAAGATGTACAGATCTTGAAAGTACACACACACACACACACATTCACTCAAGTGTAGCTACACAGAAAATAAACCTTTAAGGATATAGTTTTTGCAGGCTACTCCTCCAAGAGAACTGTCTAGCATGTAAGCACTTTTAACTTTATACTGGCTGGACCTAGATTAAAAAAACAAAAATAATAAATGTGAGGGTCATAGTCATTGAAAGGGAACTGAGCACCCTACTGCAATTAATTTGTTTAAAACTTCTCTCATCTTACCTATAAGCATTAGGGCCTGTCCTAGCTGCAAACATTAGGATCCAATCATCTGGAGTAAATAGATCAAGGACCTTATAAGCCATAGGTCTCATAAAATTTCTTTTTACAAATGCATTGTTTTAATAAATGTCTTTGAACCCAATGGTGCTGATTTTATGGTGTGTATTCAGACAATCAGTGAAAAGGTTGGGAAAAGAGAAAGCAATAATAAAAACCTACCAGTTGATGAGTCAAATTGTAAGCAATGTGCAGCTTTGTAAACTTAACTGAATGGAAGTGAGTACTGGACCAACAAGAAAGATCAACTCTTGCATCCAAGTTTAATCTAAATCAGAACAAGCTTCTTATATCACTTGGTACTGTTTTGCACTTTGTAAGCACTTAATAAATATTTGCTTAATGTGTGAATATGTTAACGATGCTTTGCCACTCACCTGTTTTCCTAACATTAAAGTTTCAGATACATTTAATTATATCCTTTTTACACGACTCATAGAATTTGAACTTTGGCAAAAACAACAAATCTAGGCAGCAATAAGAATAATTCATTCTAGGAAAAATATGCAGCCAGAGTGTTTGATAAACTTAGGCTTGCAACAAAACCATTGAAAAGGATTTTTCAATTCTCCTTCCCTTTATTCTTCTGCTTTACAAGACTTTTTGAACCAAGAACTCACATGGACAAGGCAGAATTGGGTGTGAGCCCTTCTTTTGGGGTGATTGCCAGTGGTGATAAATGAGCCAAAAGGAGCCTAGAACACTGTTCTATCTACATTTTCTTAGCTACCACTCATCACAGTAATCATCATCACATTATATTCGTTGCAGCTAACCCTGGGACTGCCACAGTAAGGTTACTTTTCAAATGGACTCTGGTGGTCATTTCTTTTTAAAAAATATTTAATAAATTTACTTAAGATAGAGAGGTGATTCCACTGGGCCCACTTTGTATTCTCAAACATGGAAACCTATAATTGGAAATGGATTAGAGTTAAGTCAGGAAATTCTCTGTATTATCTTTTAAAATAATAATAGTGAGTTGGAATGATTGACTTCCTATTTTCTTTAAAAAGAAAACCATGGGCTTTTCCTTTTAAAAACAAAGACATCAAGTTTTAGTAATTGATTTTAAATTTGTTTTTGTTTCATTTTTTTACTAACATTACCAGGTGTTTGAGTTGATGTGTACATTTAGCCAAAAAATTTAATAGGTTGAATGTGTAAGAATAGCCTAAGTATTAAAGGTCTCTGAAAACTTTTAGAAAACTATCATCACCCTTCCAAACCATTATCCAGTGCTAATGTACAATCTAGGTGCTGAACAAATCAAATGAAATGAAGTACACCCTAGACTTTAGGAATATATAATACAAACATTTCCCTACAGCCCTAGATAATAACAGTATTATTTTTGGAGGATAATAACCCTAGTAAGCATACAATTTAAGGCTGTATGTAATCCTAAAAAACAATTTAAGATTGTTTTTGCTTAAATGACTTTTGCTCTTCCTTCTTCATTTTTCATTGTCCTCTTCAAATCATTTCCCAACATGGTGGTAGACTGTAGTGTCTTAAGATGGCCACCACATCTCCTAGCCAATATTTCTTCTCAAACTTTCCTGCTGTGTCTATTAAGATATGGAATCTATGCCCCTTTTTCTTGAATCTAAGTTGGCCTTTGTACTGCCTCAACCAAAATACTAGAAACAATGTTATGTTGACTTCTGAGTTAAGTTATAAAAATGCAATTCACTTCCCCTTTGTTCTTTTGAAATGCTTGCTCTTGCAATTAGCCACCATACTGTGAGGAAGCCCAAGCAACCTATGGAGAAGCCCATTTTAAGGAAATTAAAGCCCTCAGACCCACGGCCTTAGCCAAGCTTCAAAGTGACAGTCAGTAGGAATTATCAGCCATGTGAGTGAACCATCTTAAAAGTAGATTCTTCAGACCCATTGAGCCACAAGAGGTGATATCACATAAAGCAGGGACAGGACATTCCCACTGAGACCTAGCCAAACTGCAAATTTATGAGAAAAATAAATAATTGCCATATTGCCATCTTCTTAAGCCAGCAATTATTTTGAGCCACTAAATTTTAAGGTGGTTTGTCATACAGCAATATTTAACTGAAAACTCCTCCCTAGTGTCTGTATAATCTGTTATCTTTCTACCCTTATCACCAGTGTTCTAAATTCAGGTTCTCATCACTTGCAAAAGCTGCTTTTCCTCCATTCTCTCCCTGGTTGATATTCATTGGCACAATCCATCCTCTACTCTGCCAACTTACACCTCATTTACATTACTCTCTATCTCAAAAATACACAAAAAGTCCAATCTCTGATCTGAGAAGTTGTAAACATCCATCAGTGATTCTCAATTCTGGCTGCCCATTAGAATTACCCAGGGAGTTTTTGAAACCAGTGTTTAAACTTCAACCCAGAGATTCTTATTCAATTGGCTTAAGGTGTGAACTAGTCATTGCTACTTTTGAAGTCTCTCTAGATAGTCTAAAGAGCAACCAAAGTGAAAACCATTGAAGTTACTGGGGACAGAAAAGAACATTTAAGAATATGTATAATTAGGCCAGTCTTGGTGGCTTACACCTGTAATCCCAGCACTTTGGGAGGCTTGAGTTCATGAGTTTGAGACCAGCTTGGGCAACATGGTGAAACCCTGTCTCCACCAAAAATACAGAAATTAGTTGGGCATGGTGGTATACACCTATAGTCCCAACTACTCGGGAGGCTAAGGTGGGAGAATCACTTGAGCCTGGGAGGCAGAGACTGCAGTGACCCAGTATCATGCCATTGAACACTCCAGCCTGGGTACAATGAGGACAGGGACAGGGCCAATAACAATATTCAAGGTATGAGTAAAAAATGAAGATAACGAATATTGAGCTGGAGTTTTTAGAGTAAAAGAACAAGCAGATTATTAAAATATCAAGCAAATGAAATTACTGAGAAATAGAGAAATGTCAGGAAGATACTGAAGGTTTAAAAATATTCAGAATGTTCATGATTTTCTCTTGTTCTTTTATTTTGTTTTGTTTTATGAAAGTAACTTAAGATAGAGGCCAGGCCTGAAGAATCCCTAAGTAGACAAAGGCAGGTAGGCCTCATAAGTGGTATTAACTTTGTTTGATTTGCAAACATAAGTCAAACTTAACTTGGGCTATTTCTTGTGAGTGCCTATATTAAAACAAACAAACAAACAAACAAAAAAACAAGCTCAACAAACCAGAAGTTGCCCACTAACTTATGATCATTATGGAAAATGAATCCTATAATAGTTCTTATAACTGGGAACTTTTGAGTAGGGTAGACGAAATATGGCTAATATATAACCATAATCAAATATTTTAATTGCTTTACTTTTATGTTCATCTTATAAAAGCCTTGCCCTTGTGTTCCCTTGTTGGAGCCCCCAAACCACTTCTGCTTATAGCTGCCCTATTGTGGACAATTGTTTGTTCTGATAAACTCTTTAAAATTGTATTTTGCTTCAGTTTACCTTTTTATCAGTTTATTGTAATAAAATGATCAGGATAGCCATGACAGGCAAAGTTAACTCCGGAACTGAATAAAAACCTGCATAAATCCACAAGGACATAATTTCATTTCACAGGTCAGAATATTCCCCGGTCCTATCACAATTCATTTATTGGTTCAACAAATAAATATTGAATGCCTATTCTGTCACCCATTATGCTGGGGATATAGCAGTGAACAACACCAAGTCCTTGCTCTCAGGGGGCTTACAGTCAAGTTGGATGTGGCAGATAATTAAAAAATAAATAAGTGAAATAATACATCAGAGCCTGTTAAATGTATGAAGAAAAATAAAACAGACTAGAAGGAAAATAAACATGAAGGCAGCAGTGTATAAGGGATGGGATAGAGGGAGTATTTTATTAAAGGGGTCATTAAAAGGCCTTGCTGATCAGCTTTCCTTTGAGCAGAGACCTGAGAGAAGTGAGGGAGTCAGTCAGGTAGTTGGATAGCCATGAGAGTGGTGAGAGAACAAAGAACACATGGTGAGGACATGCATGAACGAGCTTGAACAGTCTGCAAGAGGCCAGGCATGGTGGCTCACGTCTGTAACCTCAGCACTTTGGGAGGCTGAGGCAGGCGGATCAGGATGTCAGGAGTTCGAGAACAGCCTGGCCTACATGGTGAAACCTCGTCTCCACTAATAATACAAAAATTAGCCGGGTGTAGTGGTATGCACCTGTAGTCCAAGCTACTCAGGAGGCTGAGGCAGGAGAATCACTTGAACCCAGGAGGCCGAGGTTGCAGTGAGGCAAGATCATGCCACTGCACTCCAGCCTGGGTGACAGAGTCAGATTCTATCTCAAAAAAAAAAAAAAAAAAGAAAAAAGAAAGTCTGCAAGAAAGCTAGTGTAGCTGAGGTGGAGTAAGCGAGGTGGAAGGCCATAAAAGATATGGTCAGAAAGATAACAGGGGCAAAAAGAAGGGGTTTCAGGAATGGAGAGCCGAGATTATGATGGGCAATGTTTCTTCACCTTGGAGTACATTAGAATCCCCAGGAAGATTCTCAGAATACCTGTGCCCAGTCTGCAGTCTCAGAGATTCTATTGGAATTTATCGAGGATGGAGTCTAGACATCAGAGGTTTTCAAATAGCCCCAGGTTATTGAGAACTCTTGCTGTAATGGTTTATATGGTTCACAGGTCCATATAATCGTATGGACTTTGCTGTGAGAGAGATAGTAGGCATTGAAAGCTTCCAATGAGAGAATAAGCAAGATCAGTATTTTAACCAGTTCCTTCTAAATTCTTTAACTGTATCAACTTCTTTATCAAAGCAAAATTTACAGAGAAGTAAATAGAGCTGCTCCCAAAATGTGAATACAGTTCTTAAAGGATGATTGTCCTGGTATGTTTTGGAGAAGAAACTGTATGGAGCAAGAACCAATTCAGATCACTTTTCTCTATTTTTAACATTTCCCTAATGAATATGTGTAGCTTTTGTATTAATAATAGAAATTTATCATTTAAAACATTAAAAAATAGATTGAAAGAATATATATTAATGACAAACAGCATCATATTCTATCACTCATCTATTCTTACAGGTGTGTTTTCATGGACAATGAATTGTATATTATTTTGCTTAGGGCCACCATAGAAAAGTATGTGATATTAGATGGTTTAAAAAAGAAAATATGTGTTATCTCACAATTCTGGAGGCTGAAAGTCCCAAATTCAGGAACCAGCAGGGCCATGCTCCCTCTGAGACTTTGAGCAGAATCCTTCCTCACCAATTCCTAGCTTCTAGTCATAGGCAGCAGCCGTGGACATTCCTTGATTGCAGCTGCATCAATCCAATCCACGCTTCCATCATCACACGGCTATATTCACATCACTTTCTCTGTGTGTGTTTGTTCAAATTTCCCTTTTATAAGGATGGCAGTCATTGGACGACAGCCCACCCTAATTCCTTCATCTTAACTTGATTAAATCTGCAAAGACTTTATTTCCAAATAAAGTCACATTCTGAGCTACAGGAGGTTAGAACTTCAACATATCATTTTTAGGGAGACACAATTTAACTCAAAGGATTGATTGGTTCCAGAATTGTTATCATATATCAACATCTTTCTAAGAGCAAAAATCTACAAAGAATAAAATAAAGCTATTCCCAAAAAGTTAATACAATTCTCGAATAAAGGATGACTGCCTTGAGAAGGATAATCTATGGTTTTTTTTTTTTTTTTTTTTAATTCTCTCACTTTTCCTACTCCAGTGAGCATTTTCCAGAGAATATATAAGACTCTACAAACTGCCTTCGTAATTTGTGGTGACTTTCATTCACGGAACATGAATTTTCAATGCTTCAGTGGGCTTGCATTTAGGTCTGGATCCTTTTATGGCCACATAAATCCTAACACAGGTTTATTGGAACTACAGAGAGTCCTTCAAATTGGTTTCACAAATTCCAAGAGAGTGGGGATTAGAATCTTAATTGTGAGGCCTGAGAGGGAATGGACATCAGCTCATAAACATGCTTAAAACATGTCTAACTTGCTAAACAACTTGATTTTTTCCTACGAAGGCTTTTGTTTTCAGCACCAGAATAAAAATTATTAGGCTGACAGATTAACTTCATTGGATAGCTGACTTTTGTCCAATGCTGGGTTTGAGAGCCAGTAACAAGCCTCATAAGAAAAATCCAAACAACATATAATGTTTGGCCTCAAGACATCCCACAGGCAAAGCAAATCCTTATCAAGAGGCCACTGGTGACCCAAGTAATCAAGTCGAGTTGAAATTAATGTGCAGATGCACGTGCTGTTCAAGGAACATGAACGTCGTCATGTCATGGGACAGAGAGTGAAAGAAGATGAAGAACAAACACCTACTTCTCAATATATTATCAAATATCATGTTTGGAATTACTCTAAAAGTACACACAGTGAAGTATAAACTGCATTTGACCCATCTATTATCTGGAAGTTAAATATATCTAATTCATTTATTTCCACTAATCAGCTGCTACACATTTTTCTCCAGCTTCTGCCATCTGCTTTTAATTACTAGAACAATTCACAATCCAAACTGAAACGATAGTTAATCATCACAGGCTTTTACAGGTGTGGGCCAAAACTTAAAGAAATAAGCAGCTTTATTTCATTTCAAAGAGAGTCAAAACTTAACATGAATTGAGAACATTATCAAAGTTACCTTATTTATCCGCCATTTTGAGAGTTCATAAACAAAATCAACTTGTAAAGTAATCTTTGCTAACAAGGTTAACAAACAGTGTTATTTTGGGCAGGATGTTTGAAATTAAGTTTCAAAGACCCAGACTAACAGATTTCATGGAAGGAAGGAAGGCTGTGAAGAAAAATAACTAACACTGCCTCCAACAACAACAAAACCCTGGACAGCTGAAGTTAGATAGCATAACTGTTTCAACAACTAATAAAGTAAGCTTACCTTCATATCAGATTAACATCAATTCTGTGGAAAAGAAAACCCAATTCTTAATTTTCCTTTTCAGACAAGAGAAGGTAAGAAAGAGAAATGAAATTAACATTGCAGAATGTCCACTATGTATTTAGTATGTTACAAATTCAATCCTGTAAACAGTCCTATACAGATTGTTTCTCCTGCTTTAAGAAAACTGAGCCAAAGGGATAAAATAAATTCAAGTTGAGAGTCAAACCCAGAGCAGTTTGTGATTGATGGGTACCTTCCACAGTTTGATTTAACACATGATGAATAGCAAAAAAGTTGATAAGAGAAAGTTTCACTGTATTTCCTTTAAAGGACATTGCTGGATTGACAAGTATTGGTGTTAAAGAAAAAAGTTCATTTTCCATCAGTACATGTCTCATCAAAGATAACGTCCAGACAATTTTACACACATAGACACACACATGCCCACAAATATGGTCTGAAATATTTAAGACAATGATAATGAATAATGAAGTGTTTTATTTTTAACTTTTGGGTGTTTTACAATTTTAACAATGTGTTGAACTCAGAGTGATTAAAGGTGGTGTTTTGAGTTCCCGAAGAGAAGCAAAACATTATACAAATTGTTAGAAATAATATTCTTAACTATAGTAAGATATTTTTATTTTATAATTGTTATGGAAATGTGTACATCTTACAAAAGAAAGAGTTGACTCTTTTATTTTTTATTTATGTTTACTTTTTAATTCAATTTTTATTTTAGATTCAAGGGGTTACATGTACAGGATGGTATATTGTGTGACACTGAGGTTTGGGGTTTGAATGGTCCCATCACCCAGGTAGTGAAAGCATAGTACTTCATAGGTAGTTTTTCAGCCCTTGCCACCTTCCTTCCCTTCCCTCTTTTGCAGTCTGTATTAGTCAGGTTTCTTTACAGGGAGAGAACTAATAAAAGAGGAGTTTATTAAGTATTAACTTATATGATCACAAGGTCCCACAATAGGCTGCCTGCAAGCTAAGGAGCAAGGAGAGCCAGTCCAGTTCCCAAAAGTAAAGAACTTGGAATCTGATGTTTGAAGGCAGGAAGCATCCAGCACGGGAGAAAGATGTAGGCTGAGAGGCTAGGCCAGTCTCCCCTTTTCACCTTTTTCTGCCTGCTTTATATTCGCTGGCAGCTGTTTATTTTGTGCCCACCAGATTAAGGGTGGATCTTCCTTCCCAGTCCATGGACTCAAATGTTAATCTCTTTTGGCAACACCCTCACAGACACACCCAGGATCAATACTTTGTATCGTTCAATCCAATCAAGTTGACACTCAGCTTTAACCGTCACACAGTCCTTAGTGACTACTGTTCCCATCTTTATGTCCACATGCACCCAGTGTTTAGCTCCCACTTATAAGTGAGAACATGGGGTATTTGGTTATCTGTTCCTGTGTTAAGTTGCTTAGGATAACAGCCTCCAGTTACATCCATGTTGTTGCAAAGAACATGATCTTATTTTTTCTTACAGCTGCCTAGTATACCATGGTGTATATGTATCACATTTTCTTTATCCGGTCTACTTTTGATGGGCATCTAGGTTGAGTCCATGCCTTTGCTATTGTGAACAGTGCTGCTATGAACATACAAGTGCATGTGTCTTTTTGATAGAATAATTTATTTGAGAGTAAACTGTGCACTGATGCTTTCTACTGAAGGGTTGATAACTCTTTCAGGAAATTCCTGAAATGAACAACAGGGATATTTACTTCTTTCTTTCAGCTGATTGCTATGAAAAAAAAAAAATGAATATATTTAGAATTTTGGAAGTAAAGGCTGCAATAATAAAGAGTTTCAGTTACCTGAAAGAACTGTAAAACGCCTATGATAATATTGATCTTTGAGAAGGCTACAAATTGCAGATGGTCAATGCACCACTTCATGGTAAAATTCCTCTCTGACAAAGCCAATGAGAGGTCTTAGAGTTTTCAATTGACCCTTGTCAATTCTAGAACACAAGACAGGATAGACAGAAGGGGTTTCATACAGGTTCTCAAAGAAAAATTCAAAGATGGCTGGTTTTTATACTAAGAGGAAAAGCTGTATATTAAATTATAGATTTATGTAGTTCCTTCTTTTCATCCATTTAAGGAAAGTGAACCCTTCATATTTCTGGGCTCTATGACTACTAAGGATATACTTTTGGAGAATACAAAAGAAAAATAAATAGAACTGATAGAAAATGGGGGGGAGAGAAGGTTTAAGTGAAGAGGAAAGTAGGGAAGGGAAGATGAAAGATGTTGAAGGAAAGGAGAGAAAAAAGAGCTACAGCCGGGCGCGGTGGCTCGTGCCTGTAATCCCAGCACTTTGGGAGGCCGAGGTGGGCAGATCACAAGGTCAGGAGATTGAGACCATCCTGGCTAACATGGTGAAACACCGTCTCTACTAAAAATACAAAAAAAATTAGCAGGGCATTGTGGCAGGTGCCTGTAGGCCCAGCTATGCAGCAGGCTGAGGCAGGAGAATGGCGAGAACCCGGGAGGCGGAGTTTGCAGTGAGCCAAGATCGCACCACTGCACTCCAACCCCGGGCGATAGAGCAAGACCCATCTCAAAAAAAAAAAAAAAAAAAAAAAAAGAAGAAAAGAAAAAGGAAAGAAACAGAGTTATAACAGATGCCATATGAGCAAAGTGCTTATAGAAAGAGCAAGAATGCTCAAAGTTATATTTTAGAAAGATCTTGGCTGGGCACATTGGCTCAAGCCTGTAATCTCAACACTTTGGGAGACTGAGGTGGGCAGATCGCCTGAGGTCAGGAGTTCGAGACCAGCCTGGCCAATAAGGTGAAACCCTGTCTCTACTAAAAATACAAAAATTAGCCAGATATGGTGACAGGCGCCTGTAACCCCAGTTACTCAGGAAGCTGAGACAAGAGAATCGCTTGAACCCGGGAGGCGGAGGTTGCAGTGAGCTAAGATCGCGCCATTGCACTCCAGCCTGGGGGACAAGAGCGAGACTTCATCTCAAAAAAAAAAAAAAAAGAAGAAAGACCTTTATATAATATCTCATAAAATCCTTTCCTCAGTTTCCCTGTGACATCATCAGTAAAAGTTCTTACTTGTAGTTGCATTATTACAAACCTCCACCAATGACCACATGTCAGTAGTTTTTCTATTTCAAGTAGCCTATAAGGGGTTATTTGGCCACACATAACAGCTGAGAGTGACATCAGCAGTTGCAGCTTAGCAACTCACATTCAGCTATCATGCAGAGATGTTCCTACAGGAAAGGTAAACACCCCCTCAGTATGCTAAGTATCAGGTAGAACACTAAGAAATCAATCTTCTCTGGAGGTTATGTGAAAAGGTTTGTTGATTTGAGATAAAATTTCTATGTACTTGAATAGGATACACTCTCGACCTTTCTTTCTAATGCATACCCTTAAGAAGTACCTGTGAAATAAACCAGAAAAGAACAAAACAATCCTTCCTCACTCTCACTCCACTTTACATGGTACATGCCCATTACAGCAGTTTATTAAGAAATCGTTTCTTAAAAATGTAATTGGAAAGTCAATAGGCTGAGAGGTATTCAGTACCTTTGATTCCTAGATAAGCAAACTAAAGCCAAATATAGAAAGTAAAACACAATTTAAGATAAATCAACCAGAAACTGCCAACTAACTTCTAACTAGGGACTTTCCAGCAGATCAAACCTAAATAAAACAAGCATCTAGCAGTAGCCAACCTAGTAATTTCTTTCCTCGATTTCCACATTCAGCTATAAAAGTTCACCACCCATGCTACTGGAGCAGAGCTCTCTGAATCTCTTCTAGTTTAGGCAACTGCCCCACTCATGAATTCTTTAATGCCCAAATAAAGTCTGTTAAATTTATTTTGTCTAAAATTATTCTTTTTAACAAAACCAAAACACCAGGAAACAGGGAAAGGGAAGAGAGGGACAAAGGACCCTTTAATGCCTGGTATCATTCTTGTTCAACAAATGTGGACATGTCCTCTCCAGAATGAATTCAGTGGTGTTCCATGGTTGGAAACACATTTGATCAAATACCTGAAGGCTTGCAATATAGAGGTATGATAGGACTCTGACATTTATTGAGTCAGACAACAACTTGAGTGAGGCCTTGGAATTCACTGAACTTGAGTGCCTTGGAGTCTCTGAATTTTTCAGGGTCTTAGGGCCTCATATATCCTTTACCCTCAAATTTGGATTATGTAATATCAAAGTTAACCATCTCATGTGTTGAATTCAGATAATATAACCAAGGACAGGGTAAACCAGCCAGGATATTACAGTCAGAGAGGTCTTGATGATTCAAGAATAAAATGAAGCAATTTTATTTGTTTAATAAAGAGAAGGGAGGTAGCTGTTTCCTCAATCTCCTCTACTAAGGGTATCTCTTCAAAAGCATTACAAGTCTAAGAAGAGGTCCATATCTTTTGATTATACAAGGCAAATTCAGAGATTTTCTGATCCTTAGAACTGTAAACACATTATTCCAAAATAATCACTGGAATCTATCAGGAAGTATACAGAAAACAATCACAAGGTACATCCATTTATTTCTTGAGGAGATAGAGAAGTGACTTGTTGTTGTTGTTTTTTTTCTACTTTACTATATAAATCTGTGTTAAATTGTGTCTAGACTTTGTAGTAATTTTCATGTGACCTTCAATGCAAGTAAATCTTTTAACAGGTTTTTGACAATAAATTGTTCCCTTTTTTTATATTGGTAAGAAGGGGACTTCTGTGTACAGGATTGTTTTATTTCTTCAACAGTGACAAGTAGAAAACAGCAATATGTGTACTCATGAGGCAAAAAAGACAAATAGCTGAATGGGATAAGGCTTGGATTAGCAGCATTTACTGTGAACAGTCATGAAAGAAGAAGCAGTCCTTTCACAGCAAGCAGAACCTTAGTATCAGAAGAGAAATTAACTAATCTCTATGGCATATTTTAATATCTTCTGACATATCCTGGGTTTCTTCCTCACCCTTACATCCAATCAATCAGAAGACCTGAGTATTCATATACCCCAAATCTCTTTCAAATCCTTCTGCTTGTCTCCATTCACATAGACACTACCGCAGACCCTGCAGTCATACTCTCCCCTCAACAAGTTTTATTATCTCCAATTTTGCTGCCTCTCAAAGCACTTTTTCACACATGTATGAATCATATTGCTAAAACACCAGTGCTCTGTCTAAAGACATGATCTACAAGAACCTTCTTCATCCAGCCCCTGATTATTCCATCAGCTTGATTTCTCATGACTCCAGAATTCTTTCCCCAACTCTTAAATTTATGATCCTGCCGTACTGAATTATTTGGTGTTACTTGAACATCCTAACTCGGCCACCTGGAATTCTGAACAGGCTATTTTCTTGGTCAGGACTATTCATTCGCATCTCTTCCTCTTTCTCCTAAATAGTCACTACCTTCTTCTTTTCATTTATGACTTAACTAGAATGGATCACCTCCTTCTGAATTTCTTGTCTGACTATTCCAAAGCACCCCCAATTTTCCCTAGAGCAGTTTACTTTGACCTAGTCTAAATTTATCACACTATACCATATTCGCCAATCTGTACTCTTTCATGCTATATATCACACTTGTAATCCCAGCACTTTGGGAGGCTAAGGTAGTCAGATCACCTGAAGTCAGCAGTTCGAGACCAGCCTGGCCAACACGGTGAAACCCTGCCTCTACCTAAAAAAAAAAAAAAGCCAGGCATGGTGATGGGGGCCTGTAATCCCAGCTACTTGGGAGGCTGAGGCAGGAGAATCACTTGAACCTGGGAGGCAGAGGTTGCAGTGAGCCAAGATTGAACCATTGCACTCCAGCCTGGGCAACAAGAACAAGACTCCATCTCAAATAAACAAACAAACAGAGTTACTGGTACCAAAAGAAAAATGAATGCAAGCTGAGAATCAACCCCCCCCCAAAAAAAATAATAAAACCAAAATGACTGTCCACCATAGTAAATAAATGACATAGCTATTTAAATCAATACATTCTATCAGGTTAAGAAATTACAGCTTTGCAGTTCATTCCAAATTTAAACACCTTAAATCTCATTTATGTGATGGTTTAACTAAGTTTTCTCTGCAAATCGGGTTTCTTTGGGGGCTAAATTAAAATCTAGTCAGGTTTTTAGGAATCTGCATAATAAATGGAAACATTTCCAACTGTATGCTGCAGCTTCCAGAGAGGATTTATGGTTATATAGACATTGACTTCAACTTTTAATTTAAATATAATGTTTTTAACTTGATGATTGAATTTCCTCCATAAGTTGGAAACACAGAACATTTTAGGAAAGGATGGCTAAATCTGAGAAATAGAGCAAAAAACAGCACTTTTTATGTAATTGCAATTCTAAATGATTAATAATGACTTAACCTGTAAGATAATTTGTTTATCATGTATGATTCAATTGAAAGATCAACTTATAGTAAAAAGTTAGGTTAACATGACAAACCAGGAGAGGAAAAATGGAAAGAGTTAATTTATGTTCAGGTAGGAGGTTCCAGTTACTCCTTAGCAAGCAAGAAAAGCTTGTAACACACTTTTTACTCCTGTGGGAGTTTCAGTACAACTTGGCTGCTCAGAGAAAAATCCTCCTCTCACAACACCTTTTTGTGATGAGAGCAAGCTGCCAAGAACACTTCCACCAGTTTTGAAAAAAGTCTGAAGAGTGTCTGCTTTGAGTCAGGTGTCGTAATTATTTTTTACAGCATTTTCACAGTAAGCCTCCTTAATCCTCCTGAAATTTTATAGAGGAATAAATCAAGCACCTGCTATATTATATATATTATTTGAGTGATCTCTTTAGTCTCCTCTGTTCATAGTTTAGGAGATAGAGATATTTCATTTATGGACATGAGAACTGCGCTGGAAGCATTAAATAGATTTTTTTTTTATGTTTAAAATAAACACTTTCCTAAATAAAAAAAAGTTTACAGAGCTATTTGATACAAAAGATTCTTGGTATGGAATCTGTTCCCAAAGACATCCTGATACGTCAGTAGAAGCATTGAATTTGGAAGTCAGATGATTTTAGCTGAAGTTGCAAGTTTTTGCCCTAAAACTTTTGTGATTTCTAAGAGTTTGCTCGTCTCCATAGGGAGAAAATATCTTTTATCACAGAGTTATTGTGCGAATCTAAAAGAAATCAATAATGTATGTGACAGCACTCTGCCAATTACACAGTTGTGCAGTTTCTGCCTTGATACTTCCCTGAAATTAAATTCTTGAAAATTGTAGGGACCAAATACATTATAATTTAGTCCAGACAGATTTGTGAGATACATATATATTAATATATAATTATTACATATATATTATATATATCTATATATATCAATATATATATCAATATTATATATTGATACATATATATCAATATATAATATATATGTAATAATTATATATTAACATATATGTATCTCACATACTAATTATTATTATTCTATATGTCAATGTATAATATATATGTATCTCACATACTTATATGGAACTCTGCCAAATTTCAGTGAAATCATGATAGCTAATATTGATTAAGCACTAATCATATGCAAGGTACTTTGTAAGACTTTCCTTTTTAAACTTGCAACAATTCTACGAGGTAAATACTATCACTATTCTTATTTGTTTATTGAAAAACCAAGGCTAATAAAGACTAAACAACTTCCCCGAGTCCACACAACTTGAAAATGTGGATCTGGGACTCGACACAGGACACTTCACTCAAGGCCAATATTTGTAGTTGTTATGCTTTACATAGCTTCTCTTTCCATACAAGTCCATGTGACAGAAGACATGCTCCTGAAATAATCCCTTGAATACATATAAAATTTATTCATTAATTAAAAAAAAAAAGCCTCACCAACTTTGGGGAAGTGATCAATCATTTAATAAACAATTTCAGGAAAATAGACATTGTTTTGTTTTATCATAGCCTTGACACTAGAAGATTTAAAAAATAAAATAAGCTAGTCAATAAAATAAGCTAGTCAATAAGTTTCTGAAATAAGCTGGTTTAGGCTAAATGATATTACATTGTACATATTTACCACATTTTGTTTATCCATTTATCCACGGATAGACACTAGGATTGCTTCCACTTTTTGGCTATTGTGCAAAATGCTGTTATGAACATACATGTGCAAACATGTTTGAGTTCCTGCTTTCAATTTCTTTGGGTATATTCCCAGATTCCTGGATCACACGGTGATGCTATTTTTTAATTTTCTGAGGAACCATCAAGCCATATGGTTTTCCATAATAACTGCACCATTTTACATTCCTACAAGCATTGTACAAGATTTCCAAATTCTCCACATCCTCACCAACAGTTGTTAATTCTGGGTATTTAAAAAATAATAAACACACTGAGTTTTCTAATGTAAAAAAAAATATGTATTTTTCTTCAAATTTCAAGAGGAAAGACCTTTGAAATATGTAAAAGAGAATCAAGAAAAATATAGTGAGATTATGTTGAATGTGAAAATGTTGAGAATCGTATTATTGTTATTATTTATTTATTTTTTTTTATTTTTTTTTTTTGAGACGGAGTCTCGCTCTGTCATCCAGGCTGGAGTGCAGTGGCGCAATGTCGGCTCACTGCAACCTCTGCCTCCCGGGTTCAGGTGATTCTCCTGCCTCAGCCTCCAGAGCAGCTAGGATTGCAAGCGCCTGCTACTACACCCAGCAATTTTTTGTATTTTTAGTAGAGACGGAGTTTCACCATGTTGGCCAGGCTGGTCTTGAACTCCTGACATCCAGTGATCCACTCGCCTCTCCTTCCCAAAGTGCTGGGATTACAGGCATGAGCCGCCACACCTGGCCTGAGATCTGTACGTTCTTGACTTACAAACCTACAAATGGATGTAGGGTCTCTGTCCTGAGTCTTCCTTATAATGAAGTTCTTGAAAGGTGTAGGAAAGTCCTTCTTCCTATATTCTCCATCTCAGCTGATGAGATTACACGATCCTTAATTGACATATAGCCTTGGTTTGTTTTTTCCATTATCCCTCACATTCATTTGATAACTATCCCATGCTAATTATCCTAATGTATGTTTCTAAAATCACTTCCCTCTTCTTCACCACTGCCACTGCCTTGGTGTGGCCCTCATCAACTCTAGTATTGTCTGGAGGATTTTCCTGTTCTCTCTGCCCCTCCAAAATTATCAAAGAGACAAATATGATTATATTGTTGCCTTGTTTTTTGCCCTACCAACATCTTCAGTTGAACTTCCCAAACACAGGATATGTCAAAAGATACTTTTTCACAAATGAAGCATGCAAGTCTCTTAGAACATTAATTTTCTTGAGTGAGAAATAATTTAAACATTTGCATATTAAAATAGGCTGAGTGCAGTGCTCATACCTGTAATCCCATCACTTTGGGAGGCTGATGGGGGCAGGTCACCTGAGCCCAAGAGTTCAAGACGAGTCTAGTCAATTAGCAAAACCCCAACTCTACCAAACAAAAACAAAACAAATACTAGCTGAGCGTGGTGGTGCATGCCTGTAGTCCCAGCTACTGGGGAGGCTGAGGCAGAAGGACTGCTTGAGCCTGAGACATCGAGGCTGCAGTGAGCTGTGATTGCATCACTGCACTCCAGCCTGGATGACAGAGAGACGATGTCATAAAATAAAATAAAATAAAATAAAAGTATTATGTAATTGAAAGCAAATGCATAAATTTGAACAAAACCATAAGCTTCAAAACGTTTTTCTATGTAAGGACTTGACTATGTGGGCTACACTGTCTCAGCCTAAGGGTTTATTTCTCTTTCTGTCTATACAGGTACATTGAAGAGAAACCTTGAGAAACATTGGTTTACAGGACAAAACATAGTCTCCTTAGCATGTCACGTAAGTTTCCCTATGAACTGACACTCTCTTATATCTGTAGACTCACTTCCTGCCACCTCTCTCCATGGTGATGCTTGGTGTTTCAGAAATGCTACATCAATTGTGGTTTCCAGGACATCACCCTGCTATGCCATATCTCCATGTATTTAACATGCTATTTCTCTCATGGCAGGAGCTTCTTCAACCTATTCCTCTTCTCTGTTCAAAGTTCTTCTATGAAGTAAACTGCATTCCCACCTTTCTATCTCCACTTAAATATCACATTTTTTTGAAGTCTCCCTTGACTCTCTCCTCTACCCTCCACTCCAGCAGAATGTTACTGTCTACCTCAATTATACTTTATTGTTCATATCCTATTGTATTGTGTTATTGGTTTGTACATTGGTCTTCTACCTTATAATGTCAATATTTTAAGGAAATATAGGATTTAAAACATAGTTTCTAGAGGTAGATGACAGGGGTTTGAATCCCAGTGCTACTATTTTCTGCCTGTGTGACTATAAGCAAGTTGATTAACTTCTCTGCAGCCAAATGATCTCTGTAAAATAGGGTAAACATGTATGCTTACCTTGCAGGGTTGTTGATAGACTTCCATGGAGTAATATATGTAAGGGGCCTAGAGAATCGCATAGAAAACAGTAAGCTTTCACCAGTATCAGCTACTTTTGTCTTATTCATTTAAAAATCATCAACCTGCCACAGAGTAGATGCTTGACAAATATTTATTGAAACAAACTTAATTTCCTCTTTACCATGTACATGTTTTGGCCTCAGTTGCTACTCTTGACCCAAAATAAAACCATGCTTTAAAAAAAATTGAAAAAAAATATTAGTAACTGAGAAACTCTAAATGTACTACTTACCCCCAGAGTGTTTCAAATCATCGTGCCTCCCCTGCCCTAGTGTTGGCAGTGACGGTGTCATCTCACGATAAATAAGCTGAAAGAGGAAGGAATTAAAATGCTGATGGTTTGAAAGGGAGTTTGTTTTCCATTCTGCGATTAGGACGTGATCCAAACCTCCACACAGAACATGAAAAGAGAATCTATACTTGGAGACCCATCTTTCAGAATTATGAAAACCCATTACATATTTGTTGAAAGGCAAACGTTCGTCTATTTGGACAATAACTCCACATAGAAGAAGACTGCCAGAACACATGTAAAATTGCCTTGCCTGCTACGGGTTTTGTTAGAGGCCTTGAGACTAGTGATAGATGAGCCTAAGAGGATTGCTTTAAATAAACCAAACCTCTTGGATTAGTACTGCTGGTCTTAGAGCCCCATGGGAAAGGCCTGTCTCCCGTGATTTCCAGTATACTCCACTTCCAATGAGCTGGAAATACCACAAGAAAACTGCTGTTCTCACGGCATTTTTGCCTTTTCCATTTCTGGTTTTAGCTAAGGAAAAAAAAATGGTACGTGCTGATCAAAAATGTCATGTGTATACAACAGAAAAAGAGTATCCAAACATTTGATCTTTAAACTAAATTGAATTCACTGTAAGCTTCTAATAAATTCAAGTAATTGAATATTCTCATAAGTTTCAAGGAAGCAGATTTATGCTTACAAGGGATCTAGATTGATTACACATTGACTATTCTAAAATTGTATTGCATATACA
Organism: Theropithecus gelada; assembly: GCF_003255815.1. Lineage (NCBI taxonomy): Eukaryota > Metazoa > Chordata > Mammalia > Primates > Cercopithecidae > Theropithecus > Theropithecus gelada. The sequence goes on from NC_037676.1 coordinate 109,880,999, forward strand.
TTAATTGAAGGCAAAGTGGCCAAATAAAATAACTAAAATTGATGAATGCCTCTGAATTTTTGTTTAAGGATATTTAAACTAATTCCAAAAAGTGTGTTATAAATAAATGAGCATATTAAGGAAATGTTTGGGTACTTTTCTGAAAAAGATGGGCTTTTGTCTATTTACAACTTTGCTAGAAGGACTTAACTCCATGTTTAGCTTTTGCTTCAATAAAATGTAACAGACACTGAAGGATCATTAACTATGTGCCAGGCAGAGTGCTAAGAGTTAAGACCTGGAGATGTATTTAAGGGTATTGTCGACATATGCTAATTCTTTTTAAATATGTGCAATTAAGAATATTTAGATAAGATAACTAAAGGAATGTGAAGGGAGGCAGGAATGGGAAAGATACATTGGAAATCTTTAAAGAATAGTTTAAGGTTGTAATTTTCTTCAATGGAGTACTTAATGTTTTATCTATTATTAGTAGTAGAAGAAATTACTAAAAATTAAGTGAAACTTAATGGATTCTTTTAGCCTAAAAATCGTGATTTTTGCATGCAGTTAGTGTTTACATTTATCTATAAGGTAAAAGAAAAGACAAATTATTGTTTCAATTTTCTGAGTGGCAAATATAGCAACTATTCATAAACCAATTCAGCAGATCCTGGATTCCAGATGAAAATAAATGTTATTATTCATATATGTATATATAAACAGATACACTTAACTAAACCTATTAATTTTATATACATAATATGTACATGAAAATGCAGGTGCCAACTAATGGTTTAAGGGCTCAGGATTTGGAGTCGGTCAGATATACTTGGGTCAGAGATTTTGCTCTACTTCTTTATAGCTTTGTGACCATAATTGCTTAACTTCTCTGAGCCTCAGAATCCAGACCTGTAGAATAAGAATCATAACAGTACCTACATAAATTATTGTGGGAATGAAGTGGTGAGCACACAAAGTGGTTAGCTCAGTGCCTAATGAGAATCCAATAAAATTTTGCTTGAATTAGTGGTTGTAGTACTAGCAAGGTTAACAAAATACTATTAGTAGATGGTAGTAATACTCATATTATTAACAAGGTTAACAGGAAATAATGTTAATAAACTTCAAATTTTGAAGAAAAACTGAATTGGAGGAAGTTAATGATGTTAAAATAAATAACTTTAATGAGACCAGAAATCATAACAACTATGGCTAAGCAATAAAACCATCTGACTATGTAATAGTTGTAACCCAAACATGATATACAGTTGTATCTGAATTGAATTTTTTCCACTGAATCCAGAGAATATTCAAATGCAGGATTTTCAATTATTCAAAGAATATTTCTCTGCAGTTCAGTGAATGTGCCTAAAAATGACCAATATATAAGCATATCTAGATTACCATCTCTCTGTTTCTCCACTGTAAGTTCTGTGAGTCATAAATAGCACGGCAATATTTGAGCTGCTGCTGGAACTCCTCCTATGTATGGGACAGCGTCCCATTTTCAAACAACCCTCATGAGCAAAGTGTAGTAAATATAATCTTCCTGTTACTGAAGAGCTTTGGGAAGACATGACGCTTCTTTAAAGAATCAATGACATCTCTGTTAGATAAATTGTCTTCTCTTAGCTGGAGTAAATATATTGCTTCAAAGAGGAATAATGAACTTATATCAAAACAGCTGCCTAAACCCTGGGGAAGTATCCAAATAGAGGAAAGAGAGAAAATAGCAATTTTCAAGGGGCCTCCAGATCCCACCACGGGTAAGTAGGAAGAGCACAGTGATTGTTTGAGGATGTGACTCAGTCTCATCTGAGCCAAGCAGGTTTACTTATCCAGGATCTTCCTCTATTGGCTGCAGGAAGAGAAAGAACCTGCACCTGCCTAGGTGAAATGAAAGGTGAGGAAGTTGTCTTGGCTGCATTCTTGAGCGTGTTATTGCACTAAAGGCATGGAGGCAGTACTGTGGTCAAGAGCTCTTATCTTCAGGCAAAAGCAAGAGAGCCATAAGTAGAAATAAGGAGAAGGAAGCTTTCCAGCTCTGCAAGAGAATTCTCTTTAATAACTATATGGTTTAAGAAGCTGTTTGGATTGTGTCATGTGTTCTCTTTGGACACAAGTTGGAAACCAAGATTAATTAGGATCATCTGGTAGTAAAAAGCAAAGAAGACCCTAGAGAAGATGAAGCAGCACCACAGAAAAATAGATTTCTTATTTTGTATTCCAACTAAATTCCCAGGCTTAATTGGCCTGGGGAAGTATCCATGACATAAGTGACTCTGAATTCTCCAAATCAATGTTTTCTTATAGTTAAAACAATTAGTGAGGACAGAAAACATTAAAACAGATCATATTTCTTTTTCTGGGGAAAACCTGAGATTTGTTTGCTTTTGAATCATGAAAAAGATCAGGATTTTTTTTCTACTTCTAGTAAGTCATTAATGCCTGTCATCTGAGATGTCTCTTTTGCCAAAGACTGTTTATAAATGGGCAATTAGAACTTACTGAAGCATTTTAGATGAAGGTTGTTTAATTGATGAATGAACTAACACTATATATCAAGTTGTGATTTTTTTCTTCCTTAGCAAAAGCATAATGTGGCATTAGGAGACATAGTGCAGAGCTTCTTTATATTTGTATGAATGTCAGGGCCTGGACTGAGACTGTGTACCATGGAAACAAAGTGGAGAATATTTTGGTAGATACAAATAAAAGCCATTTTATACTCATGGCAACAATTTACCTATTTTTGGTGTGTGTGTGTGTGTGTGTGTGTGTGTGTGTGTGTGTGTTAATCAAGCAGAATAATTGATGATATTTATTTTAGAAAAGAGTTGACCCTAATCTAATTCCTAAAAGCAGTTATCATAAACATGAAAATCACATTTCTTTATTGAATAAGATTCAGGAACTCAGCAGAAAACAATCTCTGGGCCAGGTGTGCTGGCTCATGCCTGTAATCCCAGCACTTTGGGAAGCTGAGGAGGGCAGACAACCTGAGATTGGGAGTTCAAGACAGGCCTGACCAGCATGGAGAAACCCCGTGTCTACTAAAAATACAAAATTAGCTGGGCGTGGTGGCGCATACCTATAATTCCAACTACTCGGGAGGCTGAGGCAGGAGAATCTCTTGAACCCTGGAGGGGGAGGTTGTGGTGAGCTGAGATTGCACCATTGCACTCCAGCCTGGGCAACAAGACAAAATGCCATCTCAAAAAAAAATAAAATAAAATAAAAAATAAAAAGAAGAAGAAGAAAAGAAAAGATAAAAGAAAACAATCTCTGCAATCTCTGTATGGGTTCAGTCATTGTGAAAGAAAATTGGAAGAAAAAATGTAGCTAAAAAAACTGCTTTTTAGGTCAAAATGATCAGGTTTTCTCTCTCTGCCTATAAAACATGTAATACGGATTGTAATTGTGATATAAAGATTGCAATTTAACTTCTCTTCCACACTCCCATTCTTCAATTTGATACACATTGATATATCACAGTAATAATTTATATTTTTTTCATTTTATCCTCAGGGAGTAGAAATAATCCATGTTTATCCTTGCATGATAGTTATTACCAAACTCTTGAAACTTACAGATCATATCTACATAAAGGAAAATTCCTAGTAACCCTCAATCAAAACATGGATTTTTTTCCTGTTTTTGTCAAAGCACTTTATAGGATTATAATTTTCCCTATAGAATATCAATGTTGGAACATGACTAAGATAAAGCTGAAGTTAGATAGCACAACCAACACAGAAACAATGTCTTAATAGGCAAGCCTCCTTTCTCCAGAATGGAACCAGCTTGCAAACCATTGATATCAACCACTTCAGCAGAGCGAACTGCATGGAAGCTTCAAACGTTGAAACTGGCAGGTTTTAAACCTTTATATCTTCTTGTATCCTTTTTAAGACTCCTGTGAAACTGAAATGCTTTCTTCACATGCAGAGAGAAGAGAAACATGCTTTCCCTTAAAAGTTATCAATGAATATAAAAGTAAGTGAGAGGTCTCCTCCAACGCCAAGAGAAACCCTTGAAAGTAGAGGAATGTTTTGTTAAGATTAGCTCTTTCCCTCCTGGCGAGAGAAGCAAGGGCAAATTCCTTTATCTCTCTTCTTTGCCATATCCTTTAAGTCAGGCATAAAATCACATTAAAGTCAGTCTCACTCTATAGTGTTGAGTACTCAGCCCAGAGCTGAGGGAAAAGGAGAATGAACCAGGACCCTGCCTCCAAGGAATGTAGCACAGTGGGACACAAGAGCATGTGACCACCTAATGTGACAGGAACTCATCCTTCCCTGATTCCAAGAGGAGAGGCACCCCATGAGCTCCTGGATACTCTCACTGAGGGGAAGGAGGGATATTTATTCCAAGCTCCTCCTGTTTCCACGAGGAAGGACACCACCTAGACTAACATTTCTCCACTTCCTACTCACTCTTTTCACTGAGGGAAGGAAAAACAAAAAACTTACCTGGAGAGTTACAAAAATGGATCCAGATCTGCGCATACTCCCTCCAACCTGCTTCTTCTGGGACTTGCTAGGTGCCTGAGAGAGTGTTTTCTGTACTGCTCCCATCTGTGTTGTCAGAAATCTGCTTCTGTAGGGGAAACTTGTGATGGTCCATCTTGCCAGTACTGAGGATGGGGGTAAGTTTAATTGTAGAATAAAGGATTAACAACCTGTTCCCCTGCAGACTTAAAGGAATATTCTAGAATCAACTTTAGCAGTTTACCAAAACAAGGGATACTTTGAGCTGTATCTTTCTGACTCCGCACTTAACTGCAAATGTGTTCTATGCTTGATCAGGAGAGAGGCAGTTTACTTAGTGACCCTCCTAAAACCCTAATACCTTCCAGCTGTGTGAATAAATTAATGCTCATCAATGAATGGCTGGATTTCAAAGATATTTTCTTCTGTTACTATCAAAGTTCTTTCTTTACTAAGCAATTGAAAACAAGAAAACAATGAGAGAAATGGAGGGAAATATGATATCAATGAAAGGTGAAAAAGATGATGAATGTGACCGTATCTACAGCTTCAGAAGCCACCTCAGTGTTTAGGGCCCCATGAGTGTAAAGCCCTCTCCATCCGTCCATCAGAAGGGCATAATTGGCATGGTAAGCTAAAAGGAAATTCTAGTGACAATCCAGTGACAGCTTGGAGAAGTTTGTACCACTTCATAGATATGAGGATGGACTATCATTTTTTGGTGGGAAGGGGTTCATGGGATGCAAGAAGAAATATTAAACATCCCACCTGCATTATTTCATTTAATCCTCGCAACCAGGTAAAAGAGGCACTATAATTTTCTCCTTTTACAAATGATTAGACACATAAAGCTGCTTGCCCAAGACCCCAAAGACTGGGAATAACTGATCCAGGGTTCAATTTCAAATCTGTTAGCCTCAAAGTCCTTGCTGTAACCACTCTGTAGATCCACCTTATTCATCATGCTACTGCCCATGTCAACTGCCTTGAAACCAATCCGTAAATGCTTGTTAAATAGAATTAACAGTGGGATTAAAAATACAAATGTGTACACGAGGAAGCACTAAAAACCACACTCTCTTCACATTGTATTCATGTTAATGGACTTTGCAATTTACAAGTCACCTAAAACTAGAATAAGCTAAACGGCAGAGAATGAGAATATTCATGAGATTTAAAAAGTGAAAAGACTGACTCATCCCCCACCTGAAAAAAATAATCAAGAATCCTTGTCATGAGGCATTTTTAGCAAAGTGGGCACTACAGACATGATGAGAGCCTACAGACATTTGTCAAGTATAAATACAAATGGTGAAAGGATGAATTTAATTATGTGAATCAATCTGAGAAAATGCAAAGTTAGATATAATTTAATGGAAAGCATTTTCACCATGAAAACTCTTATAATCTCAAGTGAAACAGAAGATCTGCTACTTTGGATGTTTAAAAATAGATTGCATTTACCCAAGAGCAAAGAAAGAATATGTCCATACAAAGACTGGTACATGAATATTTATAGCAGATTTATTTGTAATAGTCCAAAACTGGAAACAGTCTAGATGTCCATCAACAGCTAAATGAATAAACAAATTGTGGTACATATATACAATGGAATACTATTTATCAATAAAAAGGTATAAGCTATTACTATGTTTAATAACATGGATGAATCTCAAAATAATTATGCTGAGTGAAAGAAACAAGACCAAAAAAAGTACATATCCTCTGATTTCATTTAGATTAAAGCCTACAAAGTGATCAGTGGTGTAGGTAGAGAGGGGAGGAGATAGGAGAGAATAAGCACCAATGAACATAAGAAAACTTTTGAGGCTAATGTATATGTTCATGAGGTGATTGTGGTGACTATTACATGGGAATAGACATACCTCAAAACAGCAAGTTATATACTGTAAATTTATTTTGTATCAATTGTATCAGTAAATCTGTTTTAAAAACAATAATAAGCAAACATTTAAAAAGTAGGTTGTGGGACATACTAGAAGGTAAGGATGTAAGGCATTGTACCCACAACCAAAAAGTCAGAATGGCTACATCTTATCCATTCTTCCTCCACAACATAGCCACTTGCTTTTCTCTTGGTTGACTACTTTTCCTATATTCTTGATCCATGCAGTATACTGCTATTTGGAACAAAGAATAAAAACAAAAATCACCCATAATTCCACCACACAGAATTTATTTCCAGGTTTTTTTTGTTTTTGTTTTTGTTTTTTTTTAGACAGAGTCTCGCTCTATCACCCAGGCTGGAGTGCATTGGTGCAATCTGGGCTCACTGCAAGCTCAACCTCCCGGTTTCATGCCATTCTCCTGCCTCAGCCTCCTGAGTAGCTGGGATTACAGGTGCCTGCCACCACGCCCGGCTAATTTTTTTGTATTTTTTAGTAGAGACGGAGTTTTACCGTGTTAGCCAGGATGGTCTCGATTTCCTGATCTCGTGATCCGCCCACCTTGGCCTCCCAAAGTGCTGGGATTACAGGTGTGAGCCACCGCACCCAGCCTTATTTCCAGTTTTTAAATATCAGATCATACTATCTCATACTATCTGCTTTTGAATTTAGTTATAGTATTAGCCTTATACAATTTGTATTCTGTTTTATTGAAGTTTCTAGTCTTTCAACTTTTCTAATACACAGAAAATTGTAAAAAGTGAGAGACTTAGGTAATCATCCCTTGACTTTAGGATTTTGCTTCATATTTCTTTAAAAAAACAAACATTATAAAGTTCCACATTCCATTCCTTCCCTTTCTCTCCAGAAGTAAGCAAAGCCCTAAAATTCTTATATGTCATTATTATATAAGGTTTTATACTTTATTTTACATGTATATGCATACAACAAATATGTACCATTGCTTTGTGTTTTTAAAAGTTCCATAAATGATACCATGAGGAACATGATATAGCTTGCTTTTCCTCTTCACTATGTCTTTGAGCTTTATCCATGTTGACACATATCAATGCAATTCATTTCTTTTCTCCATGTCCTATTGCATTAATAAATTCAATTTAGCATTCTTGTTTCACTTAAAATTATGTCACAATTGTTCTCCAAGCCCTGTGGTTTTCTGGGTTTGGAAGTTTCTTTGCCCATCTCTTCCTGCCTGGCTCTGTCTCCTCCCTCAGGTCACAGTTCAGGGAAGCTTCCCAGACAAACCTACCTGAAGTATCTCTCATCTTCGCCACCACCCAACAAATAATAACTCTTTTTGACATCATCCTGCTAATTTCTTTTATAGCACTTGCTGTTTATTTTGTCTGTTTTTTTATTGCATGGTTCTCCTGGTGGACTGTAAATTCTCCCAGGTCAGAGACTTTGCCTTTCTGGTTCACCTTTGTATTTTAAAGAGGTGTGTCACATTAGTAAAGTGCATGTCACATTATAGGTACTCTACTAATATAGAGAGAAATAATGAATAAATGGATCAACAGATGGATGATGAGTGAAAGGTCACTTGTTGCTTTAATTCTGTGAGGCTCTGTTCTATTGTCACCAAAGCAAAAGAGTTTAAAAAAAAAAAAAAAAAAGAGATCTTAAATTTTATATCTTATTCCTTAGCCACACGTGGGCCAATCTACTCTGGATGGCCAATAGCTAAGTCTTCTATAAAAATAATAAACTTTCTAAATGTTCTAGTTTTCGAGTTTGAAAGCTACAGTTCAGCTCCCTAAATTTCTTTTTACGAATTATCAACTAAAACAGAAACTAAAATTCTGGCTATTCAGGCAGATAAACAGAACATAGTGTTTATTTTATTACCCAGGGAAGTATTAAATGAGACCACAAGTATTTCATTGTGGGGTTCATGAATTTTTTATAATTTATGCAGGACATAGATAATTTGTTTTTAACATCTAAATGAATAGTTTCTAAAGTTTGGGAAATCTGAGAAGATATTTATTCCTACAGGTGTGAATAATACTCTTTTAATTTTTTAGAGACTACTTCTCAATACCATAATGAAAAATTGAAATTTCTAGACAGTAATTTAACTTTCTGTAATATCTAGCGATAAGAAACACACATATACACAAACATATATGCTTCTAAAATAGTATAAACGTTGATATAGTAGTTTTATAAAATTGGCCTAGAATAATTTTAAAATATATGTAATTTTCTTGAATTAAAGTAGGTACTTTTATTCTGTAGATAGCACATATATTTAAAAGTATCCTTTGTATTTGCGGGTCCTTTAAAGTAGTACTCTTTATTTTGCAGATGTTTTAATAAAATGCCTAATACTAATAGCTACCATTTATTTGCATGTACCATTTGGAAGGCACAGTACTAAGAATTACTATGTGTAATCTCATTGAGGCATCACAGTAACCTTATAAGGTAAATATTATTTTTTCCATTTTACATGCAGGACAAAACACTCAAGAGAGGTTATTTAACTCATCCAAGTAACTGGTAAACTAAGGCATAACTCTAAGCCTATATGCTTAACCACTACATGGTATTGTGAGTGAGGTACAGTATAAATGAGAAAATAGAAACACTCTTCTTCCTATAACCCCAAAATCATAATTGTCAATATTTTAGTTTATCTTTCTCTTCAGTTTTTAGAACTTGGGATTGTATTATATACGTTCTCTATTCACCTTTCACTTAAGTTTATATTATAAATATTGCCCATCTCACTAAATATTTTACTTTAAAAATGACTTCAACAGTTGAATATTCCTTGGTATTTATATCCAATGATTTAACCATTCCCCTTCCCAAAACTGTTTATACTCTGCAATTCCTAACCACTCACACACCCACTGATTAACTCAAGTGTGCTTGTTTTAAATAATTCTGTCTTCTAAGTCATACATTTTAATTAAGAAAATAAAATGTTGGAAAGCCCCAAGACTAATTACCCAGAAAGTATTAATTAGCTGACAGAAAGAAAAATGATTTTATCAATGCTTTTAAAAGCTGACTGCTCTTCTCCAATATTAAAATGTTTCAAATAGATCTCAACATGATAGGATGAATACGTTAGTTAATGATCTTAAAGATTCTCTCCAGAAATAGACGTTGGTACATATTTCATAAGGGTGAGGCTAATAATATAGAAATGTATTTTGCTGATGACTTTAGGTGCCTGAAAAGCATTAGTAGCATAGAATCAAGAGCAACCAACCCACAAAATACATGACCTAAAACTATAGGTTGGTCATATGCATCACAGAAGATCATTGCCCCGATGGATCAGGCTGTCTCCCTATCCTAAGATTGCCTGTACTATAAATTTGATACATGCTAATAATGCATCAAGTCCAGATTTACAAAGCCATTCAGCAAAAAGATAAGGTATTGGTATCATGTTCATTTAAAGAAAAGGCACTTATAAAATTATTCTGAAACATTTTACTCATGTGTTGAATGACACTACATAAGTGAGATGTTTTACATTGACATAACTCAAGTCCCCAGATTAAATTAAAAATACCCAGCTATATGTTTTTCAAGTCAAAGATTTTGAAATGGTACCAGCATAAGAGGTACAAATTAAAATTCTTAGGGATAAATTCATTAGGAACAATTACTAATCAGCATATCTTATCATCAAATCTGTAAAAATGGTTTTCAATTTAATTAGGTACTTGCACATTTGCTTTAACATCAAAGAACTCATCTGCGTGCATAACACAGATTTCTTTATTTCTCTGCTAGACGCTTTTGTGTTGTGATTACGTGATGTGACGAAAATGTAAGAAATTAGTCTGGGAATTTTTATATCCTATCTTTTGAAGCTATTCATACTCAAAAACAAGTGTTTATGATTGTTATAAAGATTATTTGGATTTAATTATTGTCTGATCTTACAAAATAATGTCTTTACAGCCTGCTAAATGTGTAGAGCTTTTATTGTCTTAATTTTTCATTAAAATAGAAGTTTATTACTATTTTACATATAAATGATTTTTATACCCATTCTTGTGCTGGTACAAAAGAGCTTTAAAAAGTAAATACCACTATTTAGATAAATAAATATAAATCTAGCCAGGCATTGTGGCTCACACCTGTAATCTCAGCATTTTGGGAGGCTGAGGCTGGCGGATCACTTGACATCAGGAGTTCAAGACCAGTCTGTCCAACATGGAAAAACCCCATCTCTACTAAAAATACAAAAATTAGCCAGGCATGGCAGCATGAGCCTGTAATCCCAGGTACTCAGGAGGGTGAGGCACAAGAGTCACTTGAACCCAGGAGGTGGAGGTTGCAGTGAGCCAAGATTGTGCCACTGCACTCCAACCTGGGCAACAGAGAGAGACTCTGTCTAAAAAAATAAGTAAGTAAGTAAGTAAATAAATAAATAAATAAATAAATAAATAAAAATCTATTTGATATTATCTTTCTCTTACACTTATTTTTGAAAGTGGTAATAAGTATATAAATATCTTTTGTTTCTAGGATCTACTTTACATTGTAAGAAAAGTCAGAAACATGTGATTAACCTATTCAGTAAAATAACAACATGCTGCACTTACTCTATGTATAGAGTCAAATGAACTACAACTGCTTCTGAAAGAAGCAGAAATTCAGTCAAAAAGCTAACTTCCGGCCTGGCACAGTGGCTCACACCCGTAATCCCAGAACTTTGGGAGGCTGAGGCGGGCGGATCAAGAGGTCAGGAAATCGAGACCATCCTGGCTAACATGGTGAAACCCTGTCTCTACTAAAATTACAAAAAATTAGACGGGCCTGGTGGCAGGCGCCTGTAGTCCCAGCTACTAAGAGGCTGAGGCAGGAGAATGGCGTGAACCTGGGAGGTGGAGCTTGCAGTGAGCTGAGATCGCACCACTGCACTCCAACCTGGGTGGCAGAGTGAGACTCCTCAAAAAAAAAAAAAAAAAAAAAAAAAGGTTAACTTCCTATCATCGATGATTCACTATTGAGCAACCTTTTGATTGGTGTTATTTTCATATCACCAACAGAGGAAGTACTCTCATCTTGACTATACAAATTGGAGCTGACTTTTTAAAATGTAACTTGCAGGTACCCAACTCAAGCCTTCAGTCATTAAAATGAAGAATCAGTATATTACCAAGATTTTATAATTACTGAAACAATTTTTTTTTGTTTTATTCAACATGGTATCCAACTTCTCGTTTATCCCATTTGCCTTAGATTCAAAGTATTCTTGCTTAATCTAGAACATGCTTACTGTGCTTGCTTAATCTTCAGATATGAAAACTCATTTGGCTTTATAATACCTTTCATTTTAAGAGTGGATTTCTGCTTAGTGCCGAGTAAAATTTGCTAGACCACTTGGGGTGATCCAGTGACAGTTTTCATTTGGTTATAACAATCTAATTTTGTTACTTAACTATATTGTGTAAACCTGAAATAAACAGGGAGGGGGAAATTTTTACTTTGTTAAAATGCTACCTTAGTATGTATCCCAAGTCCTTAGGAAAGCTTTTCCTTTTGGAGTGATCAACAGCAATTCAAAAGATGTTCACCATTATGATAGGAGACTGCTGGTTTCTGTGTGGAGGTCATTTCAATGGCAAAATTTGAATCAGAGAAAGGAAACTTTAATCAAAGATAAGCATCTTTGTAATTGTTTACAGAAAACTCCCTTAAAGTAATTAAGGAAAAAGGGCTGGCAGTATAGCCTTTGGAAATGGCCATGACTAATAATTTCTATGCCAGAATCTTTATTTCTCCCTCCTTTTTACGAGAGAGAGAGAGAGAGAGAGGAGAGACATAGAGAGAGACAGAAAACTCAGTAAGTGTTGAATTTTGGATTGTTGAATTTAGAGTTTGGGGACAAGTTTTCCCATCATATTTGTCTTCTTTGTTTCTCCTGAGTTTAAACAGGTGTGCCCTAGGAATCTAGGTACCTCCTTATCTGAAAATGCCTGAAATCATGTAAGAAATAGGTCTTGAGTTCAGTTGTATGCATAACAAGTTAAGACAATGTTAATACTCAGTTTCAGTAAATGCATAGGTTGGAAATGCACACTTGTTACACAGTTGGGTGCTTTCTTTACCACTGACCTAAATCCAGATGCTCCTTGAATAGGGAAATACGATTCCTTTCCCAACTCGATTTATCCTTGTCAATTAAATAAAACAAACGAAGTGTCAAAAGGTCTCAACAAAGAAGCATTGGGTAAGGCACAAATTGTTGTTTTGTTTAAGAGCAAGGGTCATTTTAATTGCACAACTGAAACATGCTAGAAAGCTATAAAATCATAATACTTTTCTAGACAAGAGGAGGTATTTTTGCATCCCAGCAATGGATTAATCTAACAAATTTCTAGTTTGTTTCAAGTAACAGCACTTCTTTTTATAGCATCTGTCCAGTGCTATGAACACTGAATGTCCAAAAAGTATATGTTTAATCTCTATTTTCATTTGTTATCATTTGAAATTAGATTTACTCTATGGTAGAAACATATCTGTTCTTGAAGTATGCCCTTGGGAAATTTAGTTGCATGCCAGGGATTAGCTTTCAGGACTAGCAGGATCAGAGTGTCAGCTACTCCATAAAGACACTGTGACAAATGACACTTCAGTATCTTAAGGTCAGAAGTAGAGTCACTGAGGTCGAAACAAGTGCCCTTGATGCCTCTGTAAGGATGACGGAGGTGGCTGGAAAAGTAGAGGAGGCTCTCCTTCATGCTGTGTTGCCCCAAATTCTAGAAATTTAGAAATAATAAGCTTGACTGATGACACTTATATCAAGGAATTTCATTCCATGAGTGTTTGTCTGTTTTATTCAAAGCTGTATCCTCTGAGCCTAGGATAGTACCTACCTCAAAGTAGGTGTCTAATAAATATTGAAAGAATCTTTCCAAAAGCTGATGTTCCAGTATAAAAGCTGACCCTTCCTTATCTGCACAAGGAGATAAGATCCACTACCTAATGAGAGTATTCTGTTATCCATTTTAAAGCTATCATCTAAATTAATCTTATTAAAAGCCCTTAGAAAAAAAATTTATTATCCTAATTTAAGAAGAAAATAACAACAACAATTTTTTTTAGGGAGAATGCTAGGAAACTTGCCCAAGATTCCTGCACTAAGGGGCAGTCAAAATGGTAAGCGATAAAGAGGCTAGAAGAAAAGATTCATGTCCTGCTCTCAGCTTTGCTGTTTTCTTCATAGTGCATTTCTCATCTATAAATTGAGGCCAATAATTCAGGATCTAGAATGTAACATATCTAAAGTCAACTCAAGCAATCAAGATCTGCACAAATGCAGAGCTCTCCCCTCATCAATATTATCAGCAAAAATACGCTAGATGAATAAAATATTCATGTTTAAAGAAACACAAGGTTGATTGTAATTTTTCTTTTATGACGAGAATTTAAAAAATTTTATTGTTTAATAACTAATCAATTCACTTGATTCACAGTTCACAAAGTATACAATAAAATGCCACTGCCCCCCAATCACCCAGTTCTTTTCCCCACAGAAAATATATCCTTCTGAAACCAGAGAGATCCCTGATTCCCCACACAGGACGTGCAATAGAGGTGTTGTTCGCCTGCTTAGTCACCCACAGCTCAGATCCCTAGAGGGGAGCATGCTCCTAGGGGAAGCATGCATTTGGGCAGGTGCAGAGCACTCTTGGGCTCCAGCCTAGCATCTAGGGGAGGGTGACTACAACTCCCCAAGCCCAAGTGGGTGTGTGTTACAAAGCTCTTTTAGATTTGCCATTTGCAAATGGCTTGTGTGTTAATCAGCTCAAGGGACCCTCTGCCTTACCACAAGGGCAGAGGGCCAATGTGACAGGCTTCTGTATCCCAAGCTCTTGCCCAGTGTCCTGAAAGAATCAGATCACACATGGGATCGAAGTTCTATTGAGGGAGGAGGTGACCCTCAGCAAGATGGATGGAAAGCTGGAAGGGGAGATGGAGTGGGAAGGTAGTTTTCCCCCAGAGTTGGGCCACCCGGTAACCAGACTATTCTCCAATCACCCCTCAGTCCAACTCCCCTTGGCATGCAGATGTCTGTCCTCTTTTCTCTTTCTCTGCTGCACTGTTCTGCCGTCAGTGATCTGCTGATACGCTGATTTCCATGTTCAGCCACTTGTGTCTGTGCCTGCTAAGGTCTTGGGTTTATATGGGCACATGATAGGAAGCATGGCAGGCCAGAGTGGTCTTGGAAAATGCGACATTCAGGCTTGAAAACAGGAGTGCCTGTTCTCACATAGTTCCATGGGCAGAGGCCCAAGGGTGGAACCCTCGCCAGGAGCCCCCGCCTCTCTACCCAGCACTCCCCTGCCACCCTACCATATCACTTCTAGAGATTTTATATGTAAGTTAATATATTGCTGCATTCTCTTTGTTAATATTTTGCATCAGTATTCATAATACAGTTTAATTTGTAGTCTCCTACTTATGCAATTTTGTTCTTTATTAGGATTAATAAGATGCCTGTCATAAAAAAGATTTGGAAGATTCATTTTTTTATTTTATATACTCTAGAACTTTTAAAATAGTACTGGATTTATTTATTCATTGAAAGTTAGGTCAATTTATCCTGTGAAAATGTCTAGGCTTAGTATTTTACTGGTTGGGAGCTCTGTGATAAATTTCTAAATGTATGGTAATGGAATATTTTAGAGTTTTTATTTTCTCTCTTTTAAAGTCAGTTTGGTAAATTATGTTTATTTAGAAGAAATTTTGAATACATTTGTATAAATTTGAAATGATTATCTTTATATCATTTTAATTTTCCCTATAGATAATTTCCCCTTATCACTGCTTATAATGTATATTTGCATCGATTTGACATTTTAACTCAATAAGCAGATTTTGTGTATACTTATTAATATTATTTTTCTTCTTTTTAAGCAATTTCTGCCTCTATAATGAATTCACTCTAATTTTCTTAAGTTTATTATTATTTTTATAATATCTTGGGTTGGATGCTCATTTCATTTATATTCTTACTTGCTGCCTATTAACATATTTAAAGCCATGACTCTTCACCTAAGCATAAAACTCATATAAAGTATGAGCTTTAGCTTATTTAATAGGTCTAATATGTAATATTGTCAATATCATTATTTTTTGGTATTCCAAAATTTCTGTTTGGAAATTCTCTTGACCCAAGGGTTATTAAGATAAAATATTTGTATTTTCTTTCTTAGTTGCTTTTTCCTTTTCTAGATTTTCTACATTTGTTATAATTTTTAGTTTTATTACCTTGGGATCACAGAGATTGTATGTGCTATTTTCATTTTTTAGAATTTATTTATGCTTTCCTGATATATGGTTAATTTTTGTTAGTATTACAGGAGTATTTGGAAATACGAAATTTCTATTGCTAGTAATTGTGTATGTGTGTGTGACTGTCATAACTTAGATGTCCTAAATGATTTTCTTTTCTTACTTCCAGGCAGTTGTCATGAATTATGAAATGTTGATTAAAATCTCCCACTACAAATCTCTTTTAATTTTGCTATATTTCATAATGTAAGAAAATATATCTATCTTTTGGACTTTATGCTTTTTTTTTTACTTTGTGACTCTTAACGTTGTGTATTTTTTTCTTTTTTATTATGCTTTAAGTTCTAGGGTACATGTGCACAGCGTGCAGATTTGTTACATATGTATACATGTGCCATGTTGCTGTGCTGCATCCACACCCATTAACTGATCATTTACATTAGGTATATCTCCTAATGCTATCCCTCCCTCCTCCCCTCCCTCCACAACATGCCCCGGTGTGTGATGTTCCCCTTCCTGTGTCCAAGTGTTCTCTTTGTTCAATTCCCACCTATGAGTGAGAACGTGCGGTGTTTGGTTTTCTGTTCTTGCGATAGTTTGCTGAGAATGATGGTTTCCAGCTGCATCCATGTCCCTACAAAGGACATGAACACATCCTTTTTTATGGCTGCATAGTATTCCATGGTGTATATATGCCACATTTTCTTAATCCAGTCTGTCATTGATGGACATTTGGGTTGGTTCTAAGTCTTTGCTATTATGAATAGTGCCTCAATAAACATATGTGTTCATATGTCTTTATAGCAGCATGATTTATAATCCTTTGGTATATATCCAGTAATGGGATGGCTGGGTCAAATGGTATTTCTAGTTCTAGATCCTTGAGGAATTGCCACACTGTATTCCACAATGGTTGAACTAGTTTACAGTCCCACCAACAGTGTAAAAGTGTTCCTATTTCTCCACATCCTCTCCAGCACCTGTTGTTTCCTGACTTTTTAATGATTGCCATTCTAACTGGTGTGAGATGGTATCTCATTATGGTTTTGATTTTCATTTCTCTGATGGCTAGTGATAATGAGCATTTTTTCAAGTGTCTATTGGCTGCATAAATGTCTTCTTTTGAGAAGTGTCTGTTCATATCCTTTGCCCACATTTTGATGGGGTTGTTTGTTTTTTTTTCTTGTAAATTTGTTTGAGTTCTTTGTAGGTTCTGGATATTAGCCCTTTGTCAGATGAGTAGATTGCAAAAATTTTCTTCCATTCTGTAGGTTGCCTGTTCACTCTGATGGTAGTTTCTTTTGCTGTGCAGAAGCTCTTTAGTTTAATTAGATCCCATTTGTCAATTTTGGTTTTTGTTGTCATTGCTTTTGGTGTTTTAGACATGAAGTCCTTGCCCATGACTATGTCCTGAATAGTATTGCCTAGGTTTTCTTCTGGGGTTTTTATGGTTTTAGGTCTGACATTTAAGTTTCTAATCCATCTTGAATTAATTTTTGTATAAGGTGTAAGGAAGGGATCCAGTTTTAGCTTTCTACTTATGGCTAGCCAGTTTTCCCAGCACCATTTACTAAATAGGGAATTCTTTCCCCATTTCTTGTTTTTGTTAGGTTTGTCAAAGATCAGATGGTTGTAGATGTGTGGTATTATTTCTGAGGGCTCTGTTCTGTTCCATTGGTCTATATCTCTGTTTTGGTACCAATACCATGCTGTTTGGTTACTGTAGCTTTGTAGTATAGTTTGAAGTCAGGTAGCGTGATGCTTCCCCCTTGTACTTCCCGGGTAAGGTGATGCCTCTCCCTGCTTCGGCTCTCACTCGTTGGGCTGTACCCACTGTCCTGCACCCACTGTCTGACATGCCCCAGTGAGATGAACCCTGTACCTCAGTTGGAAATGCAGAAATCACCCATCTTCTGTGTCGCTTATGCTGGGAGCTGGAGGCTGGAGCTATTCCTATTCGGCCATCTTGGCATGGATCTCTAATGTGTTATTTGACGCCTAGGTAGTTATAACTACTATGAACTATACATTTTACAATTAAAATATTCACTTCTTTGTTTAATGCTTCAGGGCCTGAGTTCAATTTAGCAAGAGAGTAAGATTACAATTTCTGCTTTCTTGTATTTTCACTGGCCTGATGTATATTTATCCATTCTTTTATATTTAGCCTTCATGACTCATTTGTTTTAGGTGCAGTTCTTATACACAATGTTAATTTGGGTTTTAATGTGATCTGGTCTAAAACCCTTTTTCTTCTAATAAGTAAATTTAGCCTTCTATTGATATGACAATATTATTATGTATAGTCTGTTGTTATTTATTCATTTATTTACCTTGTTTCTATTAATTTCTAACAGTACACAGTTCCCTTTCTTCTTCTTTCCTATTCTCTCCTCCATCATTTAAGTCAATTATATTTTCTTTTAGTATTTAAATTTGTGGTTTGAAGTATATTTGATGCTTCATTAATTGATTTATCACCCTGATACCCCACCACAATTATTTTAAATGAGGAGGAATAATTTACTCAACCTCTTTTTGCCTTCTCCTAATTTTTGTTGCCATAGTTTTTTCTATTCTGTCAGTATATGTAACACTAACTGTCCTATCATCCTAATCCCCACTCTTATTTTAGTGTTTCAAATAGATCTACAGTTAAAGATTCGGTACTAATCAATGGTAATTTGTATCCATTTTTCATTTCGCATTTGTCTGCTTCAAGTTCTTTTTTATTTCTTCATTTTTTTCTTTTTTTGAGATGGAGTCTGGCTCTGTCACCCAGTCTGGAGTGCAGTGGCACGATCTTGGCTCACTGCAACCTCCGCCTCCCAGTTTCAAGCAATTCATCTGCCTCAGCCTCCCGAACAGCTGGGACTACAGTTGCACACCACCATGCCCAGCTAATTTTTGTATTTTTAGTAGAGACGGGGTGTCACCATATTGACCAGGCTGGTATCGAATTCCTGACCTCATGATCTGCCTGCCTCAGCCTCCCAAAGTGCTAGGAATACAGGCGAGAGCCATTGTGCCCAGCCTTCTTTAAGTTCTTTAGGAGAATCTTCAAAAAGTCTTCATGTAAACAACATTCTCTAAGAATTTGATGTTTAACGTGCCAGAATAGACAGCATTTACTCTGAGTAGGTATTAAATCCTTGGCTATAGTTTTTTCATTGACTCTTTTTGAAGAGGTTGCTTCGAGTACTGACTTTTGCTGTAAAGTCTAAGGACAGCCTGATATTTTCCTCCTTGAGAGGGGATTATGTGTTTTTGTGTGGTTTGTTTATTTGTTGTTAGATTTTTCTTTTTTGTTGTTGTTTTTTTGAGATGGAGTCTCGCTCTGTCTTCCCGACTGGAGTGCAGTGGTGTGATCTCGGCTCACTGTAACCTCTGTCTCCCGGGTTCAAGCAATTCTCCTGCCTCAGCCTCCTGAGTAGCTGGGATTACAGGCATGAGCCACCACGCCTGGCCTATGTTTTGTGTTTTTCTTCAAAGGTTTCTTTATTTCTCTTTGACATTTGTTATGCTTGCTCGTTTATGACTCTACAATATCTTTCCTGGCCTATTTTTTCCTGGAATATGGTGTGTTCTTATGTAGATTCAAAGTTGTTTGATTTTGATTTCTTTTAAAATTTCCTGATACATATTTACATATTTACAGGGTACATGTGAGTTTTTGTTACATGCACATAATGTATAATGATCAAGTCAGGGTATTTGGGGTATCCATGACCTTGAGTGTTATTTTAATGTCTTAGTGTCATTTCAATTCCTCTCTTCTAGTTACTTTGAAATATTCAAAATAGTGTTGCTAAGTAGAGTCACCCTAGTGTACTATCAAACAGAACTTACTTATTCTGTCTAACTGTATGTGTGTGGCTGTTTACCAATCCTCCTTCATCTCCCCCACTCCCAACTACCATTCCCAGTCTCTGGTATCTATTGTTCTACTCTCTATGTCCACACAATCAAGCTTTTTAGCTCTCACATATGAATGAGAATATTTAATATTTGTCTTTCTGTGCCTGGCTGATTTAACTTAGTATAATGGTCTCCCATTCAATCCATGTTGCTGCAAATGGCATGATTTCATTAGAGATATTTATTCAGAGCTATTATTTTTGTTTTCTTCACTAGGGATTGCAATCTGTCTTTGTCCTCTATAGCTATCCTCTGCTTCTGATGTGTCCTTATTTTTTTGCTTTATCATCTTTTTTATTATCATCTTACATTTTGCTGTATTCTTAACAATATATAGTCTCTCTTGCCTAATCTGCCTTTTTTTTTTCTATTGTCACTATCATTTCTCCGATGTTTTAATTTTTTCCTCAGGGTTGTGAGTTTCGCCAGCCCACATTTCATTTCTTGCTGTTGTCTCTCCAACTCTTCTCCGTGCTCTTGCATTTCTGCCCAGTGCTCTTGTTTCATGAAAGCAATTTCTTCATTATAATGAAATAGGAAAGGTTCCCTTGTCCCCCTTGCAGTGTGTGTGATGAGGGTGTGGCTCTCTTTTTCAGTGCCCCACTGCTCAAACCTCTAGGGGAGCATATAGATGGGCAGGCTGTGGGGCTCCGATCCCACAGCAGTGTCTAGGGGTGAATGTTTGCAGCTCCTGAAACCCCAATGGGCATGTGTTACAGTGTGCTCTCTTAGTTTGCCATCTATAGGCTGCTGGTGTCAACCAGCTCAATTAGATCTCCTTCCTTATCACAAGGACAGAGGAATTTCTGTATCCCAGGGTTTCTTGCCTTGGTGTATCAGAAGAATCGTATCACACATGGGCTTGGAGAATGAGTGCAAGGCTTTATTGCATAGAAGTTGCTCTCAGCAGATGGGGGAGCCAGAAGGGAGATGGTTTTCCTGACCATCTCTGGACTGACTCTTCTCCAACCGCTCCAGCCACACTCTGTGTCATTCCACTGGTCAATAGCCTGCTGGCTGCTGGCTGCCGGCCTACAGGTGCCTGTCAGCATGCTCTTCCACCTGTGTGCTTCTGGTGAGAGATTTCAATCTGCTATTCGTTGTATTCATCCTTCTTTCTTTTCTTCTCTCTCTCTTCCCCTTCTCTTCCCTCTTTGTAGCTCCTTTGTAATCTTTTTAAATTCTGCTTCTGATTTTTTGGTAAGGGTAACAAAATTGTGTTAACACAGTCTATTCATTAACCCATAAGTGGACCTCTTTTTTGTTGCTGTTGTTTTTCATAGTCATAATAGAATAACTACTCACAAAACCACCAGTCAATGTGAGGACTAGAATATTGAATATATCAACTGTAACATCTTCCTCATTCTGCCTACCTTCTTCATCCAAACTAATTACAATTTTGAAATTTGACTTTTTTATGCTAGTGACTTTCATAAATAGAGTTCTATATTATATATATGTTTTGTAATTATAAATATGTTCATACACACATCTATTTCTAAATTTTATGTTGTTTGGCTTTACTTGTTTTCAACCTTATAAAAGCCCATTAAACATATGACATAGGAAGAGATTTTCAGATTTATTATTGGTCAGAAAAATAAAAGTCAAGACTTAATAACATTGTTTTATATTCACTCTATTCGCAAAAATTAAGTCTGATAGTGTTATGTCTTTGAGATCTCTCATACACAGACATTCCTGTTGCTTTTTGTCCTCTGTTTTAGCAAATTTTTATAAATTTCCAGGCTATTCGTTTTTCTCATCCACTTTTGAAGGAGATGAGTTTCAATTCCTGAGGCCAATTATTTAAAGAAAAAATTTATGTAGAGTGCAAGCTATGTTCTTAAATATCTGATTTTTTTTTTGTAATCCAAGCTTTTGGATATGAGTTAGATCAGCTCTTAGATATGTCTCCTACGTTTGTCACAATGAAGCTAGGTCCAGGAAACTCCATACACTCCAGCTCATACATCTTGTTTATGTTTTCTCACAGTAATAAAGTAGGATATTATAGGGTATATGTTTAAAGGTTATATATTTCAGGTTATTTCTCTCATCTTCACAGATTATATTCTCACCTTAAAAATCTATATTTGGGGGGCACTAATGGAGCAATATGGACTGTATTTACCCTACATCTGAAATCACTCAAAATCTAGACAAAATATACCAAATAATAGTTTTCTGATGCTGATGTATGAAAGAGAAGAAACAGAAGTGTGAGCCCTACAGTTGGGCCAAATTAATTCCTGAAGAGGGTTTCCAGGTTTTTGATCAGAAAAAAGGAAACTCAAGAAGAGTCCAAAGTCTACCTGAGCTGAGGAGATGAAGGTGGGCATCCAAGGTTGCCCTATAGCTATAGTTTGTAGAGCAGAATACCTTACAGAGAAGAAGGAACAGGAAGGAGAAAAAAAAAAGAAAGCTCTGGGTACTCTGAATATTCTGCTGAGCACAGATAAGTATTTACTTGGAGAAAACTGTTAGAGACCATGAGGGAAGGGAAAGTACCAAATGGAGGAGGCAGAATAATCCCTGGAGCTCAAAGAAGGATGGGAATAGTTAATGTCCCCACTAGCTAAAGTAGAAAAATCTTGCAGCACATGGGATATCAGGCAGAGTACTATGAAGGTTATCATCTCAGCAGCACGGAAAATTAGCTCTAAACTAGTTGTTCTACTGCTGTGAAATAAAGCTTGAAAGCAGGATTCAAAAAAGTCAAACATTTCCAATTTACCTACATTCATGAACAAAGTTCAGTAACACATTAAAGAATGTGAGCAATCAGCAAAATAAAATTTACAATGCCTGGCCTCCAATAGGTAATTATCAGGCACACAGGGAGGCAAAATCTAAAATTCATGAAGAGGGAAAAAATGTAATCAATCAAGACCAACGTAGAACTGGCAGATGATTAGTATACAAAGATATCAATGTAGTTTTATAACTATTTTCCTCATGTTTCAGAAGATAGAACAAAATATGATTATTTTAAGTATACAGTAGATATAAGAAAGATCCAAAATGAAATTTTAGAGCTAGAGAATACAATGCTTGAGATTTAATATACAATATATAATAACAGGTTAATTGAAGACATGGTATTAAAAATTAACCAAATTAAAACACAGAAAACAGTAACATTATAACTAGTGATAAAGAGAATATCTTCTTAAAAGCCTCCAGAGTAAAATAACACATTTCAAACAGAAGAGCAAACATAAGAATAACAAGAGACATCTCTTCAGATATAGTATAAGCCCAAGGACAGTGGGACAACATCTCTACAGAA
This sequence comes from Theropithecus gelada, assembly GCF_003255815.1. NCBI lineage: Eukaryota > Metazoa > Chordata > Mammalia > Primates > Cercopithecidae > Theropithecus > Theropithecus gelada. Next base: position 109,903,888 of record NC_037676.1, read on the forward strand.
AATAAAAATATTGCTAACCTAAAATTTTATCACCAATCAAATATCTCTTTTAAGAATGTAGAAAAAAAAAGCTGCGCATGGTAGCGGGTGCCTGTAATCCCAGCTTCTTGAGAAGCTGAGGCAGGAGAATTGCTCGATCCCAGGAGGCAGAGGTTGCAGTGAGTCAAGATCACACCATTGCAATCCAGCCTGGGCAACAAGAGTGAAACTCCATCTGAAAGAAAAAAAAAGTGGAAAAATATATTCCAGATATTCTAAGGCTGAAGGGATTCATTACCAGCAGACATTTAATACAAAAAAAGGTTAATTTGAAGCAATTTATGATGAAAGAAAATGATATCAGGTCAAAGTCTGGATCTTTACAAATCAATTAAAGTCACCAGAAATAATAATAATAAAATAATTGTCTTGCAAATTTTATTAAAAGATTCTTGACTGTTTAAAGCAAAAATATTGCAATAAATTTTGGGATTTATTATCTACAGAGAGAAGTAAAATGTATGACAACAATAGAGCAAAAGCCAACATTACCCTGACACCAAAATGAGAAAAAGATACTAGAACAACAGGAAAATCTACAGACCAATATTGCTCATAAATATAGACACAAAACTCCTTAACAGTATTTCTGATATTTAAATCCAACAATATATGTAAGAGTAATATATCATGACCAAGTGAGGTTTATCCCATGATTCAAAGTATGTTAATATTAGTATATTAAAATGTTTATATTAATATCTTCAAAAGTCAATCAATAGAATTTACAGTATTAAAAGACTAAAAAATGAAAAGCCATATAATCTTTCTTAAAATGTGCAGAAAAAATATTTTATAATAGCCAACATCCATTCATGATTAAAACTCTCAGCAAGCTAGAGTAGTAAAGAAAGTCTAATGTATAAAAGTCTAAGTAGTCTATGAAGAAGAAAGTCTTCAGAACTAATAAATGAGTTTAGCAAGGTTGTAAGATATAAAGTTACTATAAAAAATTCAACTGAGTGTATATATGAGCAATAATGAATCTGAAACTGAATTTTTAAAAAACATCATTAAAATAACATCAAAAATATAAACTATTTAGACATAAATTTGGTGAAATATGTGCAAAAACTGTACACTACAAAGCACAAAATATTTCTGAGAGAAATTTAAAAAGACTCAAGTGAAAATAATATATCATTTTTATTTGAAGACTCAATATTATCAACATGTTAATTCATCCTAAATTGTGCTTCAGTAATATCCTAATCAAAAGCTAAGCAAGCTTGTTTGTAAAAAATGACAATTTAATTTTAAAAGTTATATAGAAATGCAGATATTGTCAGCATGTCAATTCTTCCTGTATTGTGCTTCAGTGAAATCCTAATCAAAAGCTAAGCAAGCTTGTTTATAAAAAATGACAATTTAATTTTAAAATTTATATAGAAATGCAGAGGACCTTGAAAGCTAAAATAACTTTAAAAAGGAAAAGTTGAATTTATACTAACTGAAATGAAGATTTATAAAGCTACAACAGTAAAAACAGTGTAGTACGTGACACCAATAACCACATTCCATTTACAAAGATTAACTCAAAGTGGATTAGAAATCTAAATGTAAGAGTTAATACTGATGGGGTAGGGTGGCTCATGCCTGTAATCCCAACACTTTGGGAGACCAAGGTGGGTGGATCACCTGAGGTCAGGAGTTTGAAACCAGCCTGGTCAACATAGTGAAACCCCGTCTCTATTAACAATAGAAAAATTAGATGGGAGTGATGGTGGGTGCCTATAATCCCAGCTACTTTGGAGGCTAAGGCAGGAGAATCACTTGAACCCGGGAGGCAGAGGTTGCAGTGAGCCGAGATCACACCATTGCACTCCAGCCAGGGCAACAAAAGTGAAACTCTGCCTCACAAAAAGAAAAGTTGGCCGGGCGCAGTGGCTCACGCCTGTAATCCCAGCCCTTTGGGAGGCTGAGGTGGGTGGATCACGAGGTCAGGAGATAAAGACCATCCTGTACCACAGTGAAACCCCGTCTCTACTAAAAAGTACAAAAAATTAGCTGGGCGTGGTGGCGGGCACCTGTAGTCCCAGCTACTTGGGAAGCTGAGGTAGGAGAAGGGCGTGAACCCAGGAGGCGGAGCTTGCAGTGAGCCGAGATTGGGCCACTGCACTCCAGCCTGGGTGACAGAGCGAGACTCCATCTCAATAAATAAATAAATAAATAAATAAATAAATAAATAAATAAAATAATAAAGTTAATACTAAAAACTCTCTAGGAGAAAATCTTAGTTTCCTTGAGTTTGGCCCAGATTTCTTTCATAGAACACAAAACACAAACTAGAAAAGAAAAAAAAAATTAACAAACTTAACTTTATCAAAAGTGAATTCCTTTTATTTTTTTAAAAGATACTTACAAAAGCAAAAAGCCAAACACAGACCTGGAGGAAGTATTTGCAAAATATTTATCTCACAAGTGACTTAAATGTGGTATATGTAATGAATGCTTACATCCCATTCATAATACAAACATTCCAATAAAAACTAGGCAAAAGATTTGAACAAAGAGTTTACCACATACGGATGTCAGAGACGTGAAAAAATGCTAGACCTCCTTGGTCATTAGGGAAACTCAATTTATAACACAATAATATTTTACTATACACCCAAGGGATAGCTAAAATTGAAAAGACTACCATATCAAGAGTTGGCAGAAATGTGGAGCAAATGGAGCTCTCATATATTGCTGGTTTGAATGTAAAATAATACAACCACCTTGTTAAATAGTTTGGCAATTTCTTAAAATATTAAACATACACTTAGTATTTTACTCAGCCCTTCTACTTCAAGGTATTCTCCCAAAAGAAATAAAAGTGTATGTCCGTATGAAGAGTTGTACATGAATGTTCATAGCTTTATTTTATATATATTATACATAATTATTTTAAATATAATATATAATATGCATAATTATATATAATATATAAATTATACATATATTCTCTCTCACACACACACACACACACACACACACTAGGCATAGACAAACTATTTTTGTAAAGGGCCAAACAATACATATTTTCAACTTTCTTGGTCAAATAGTTTCCACTAAGCTCTGCCGTTCTATGAAACAACTATATACAATATATAAGCAGATGGGATGGTCATATGTGGCTAACAACAGGATGCATTCTGTCAGTTGAATTTGGCCTGCTGAATTTGCCAAACTCTAATATAGATACAGTGAACTATTACTACTCAACAATAAAAAGAAATAAGCTTGATATATGTAATAATATGGATGAATCTTCACATAATTATGTTGAATTTAAAAAGCCAGATTAAAAAAAGAAGGCATATTGTATAATTCCAGTTATAAAATTCTAGAACTTGCAAACCAACCTATAGTCATGAAAGGTTTATAAGTGATATCTTGGGAATGGCTATATAATTATTTAGATCTATTTCTTTTAGTTTCTTGAACATATTTATGATATTCAATTTAAAGTCTTTGTCTAGTAAATCCAACATCTGGGCTTCCTCAAAGACAATTTCTATTGACTGCTTTTTTGTTTCCTGTATAGCAGCCATACGTCCCTGTTTATTTGTGTGAGTGATGACTTTTTTGTTAAAAAGTAGATATTTTAAATACAGAACGTGGCAACTCCAGAAATTTAATTCCCTCCCCCAAAATTGTTGTTGTTGCTGCTGCTGCTCTCACTGCTGTTTATATGTTATTGACTTTCTTGGGCTAGTTCTGCATGACCTGTATTCTTTTCCCTGTGCAGCCACCAAAGTCTCTGCTTCATTAGCTTAGTGGTCAACTAATGATTGTACAAATATTTCCTTAAATTCCTTGAACCAATAAGTTGCTCATCCTTTATTGGAGCAAAGAGAATCCTTCAATTCTCTGGCAGCTATACCTTAGCCTTTATTATCTAGTTGTGCAGAGTCTTGAGATCAACCAAAGATTAGATGTTAGGACATTCTCAGGTAATTCCTGGATATTCCTACAGTCCAACATGGGTGCAATGCCTTGTAGATCTCCAAGAATATGTTGGAGCTTTTCAAAGCCCCCTATAGAAATCAAATTCTTCAGGTTTTCTTTTAAAGTTTTGTCCAGATTCTTGTTTCCTCTAGGAGTATCACTGCCTCAAGTAGCTGAGATGTTAAACAATTACCACTGATTGTTTCTGACAAACTTCCCTGGGGATAGAACTTTCCTCATTGAGTGAAGTTTAAATAAAAGTCAAATAAAGACAATCTCTGTGAATGGGGCTTTAGGAAGTTTCTGGATGGGTCAAATAGTGACAATTCTCTGAGGATGGAGCTTTTTGGGGAGCTGCAGAATTGTTCTGTCCCCCTCCAATGGCAGCCAGTCTCTTGGTTTTTGTAACTTCTGTGGTTCCAAGGCTGCTAATTTTCAAGGCTTCTGTGGAACTAGGGAGAAACAGGTGGAAATAGGTCAAGTTAAAATTCCAGAAAACTCACTGGCCTTACTGAGATTCAATTATATTTTTGTATAAGTGCCTCTCAGATTGTTGTAAGCCTTTGATTAGTTTCTAGAGTTATTGAAAACTTGATTATGACAGTTAGGGCAGTGTTTTCATTTATCTTATGGAGGAATGGATTTTTGGAGATCATTAACTCTGCCATTGCAGACGTTTTTCTCTAGGTTATTGGATTTTACTACTCCCCATATTTGCCAAATATAGCTTATGTTTCGGTATCTCATTTTTTCTTGTTAATATTTTGGATTGCTTCCAGAAAATTAGTGAAAAAATCTGGCTTTAACTTGCATTTCATACCAAAGGCTCTACTTGTTTTATACTTTAAAGTAGATGAAGAGAAGAAAATAGTTTTGAAATTATATTGAAAATGTAAAGCATGCAATAGTCTAAGAACTGTGCTATGCTGAAAGGGGAACTCCTGGCAATGTGAAACTCAGCAGACACATGTTGCTGCTCTAAAGGGATTTTCCTATATATTTTGTTAGTCTTTTAAATTCTTTATCTTAATTTTTCCTAGCATGTTCAAGAGCCCCAAATAAACCATCCATAAATATACAAGATTAGTTTAACCTGAAATCTGGTGAATCTATGGAATTATTTTATATACCATTAATATACTTCCATTACTCATTCAGCAAAACTGAAATAGAGGAAGACTATATGATTATAAAAGGCGGCAGGGATCACATGTGATAGTCTATTTCAGATGTGCCAACCTAGGAATGTGTCTCATTTAGTCACTGTATATGCAAATCTCCAAAACTTAAATCCTTTGCAAAATATCTGAATAGCAGCATTTTGATTTTTTTTTCTTTTTAATATATGAAACTTTCTGTCTTTGTATGTGTGCATCAAGTCATGATCTTATCTAGGAAAAGAAAGGTCCTCTGTTTAATGTAGTTTTTAAAAATTTTTCTTTGGAAAGTAAAATTAATGGTGATACAAAACCAACGACTTCCAGTGATGTGATAGCTGTTGTGCCATTGGATAGCTAGGCACCAAATCCAGCAAAGTTAGAAGAGGCATTGAAGCATTTAAAGGTACACGGTTTTTGAATCATAAAAAAACCCTGAGTCTGAATTTTTACTTCTACTGCCTCCTCTATAAAATGAAAATAACAGTAACCCCTGCCCCAAAGGGCTGTAATGAGGACTAAGTGTTGTAATCTATTTAGAACCCTTAGCACAGTGTCTGACACTGGTAAATCTTAAGTTATGTCACTTCTTATTAACTATTCATTTATGATTAGCATGTCTCCCTTATGTTAACCTCAATGAAATAAATTAAGATGCGATGAAATGAACGCTAAGTCTGCCTTTAAATATAACATTCAAGAAATGTGTTTATTCATTTAAAAAAATCAACATAATGGACAGGTAAAAGGCTACCTCATTTCTTCTAAATGTTTTTAACCTGAAGTTTGCTTGCTTTCTAATTCTGACCGCCATTGTTCAGTATTATCATCTCTTGCCTGCATTACTATGGAAGCCACCAAACTATGTCACGTGCTTTTCCTCTTACTCAATTCTTCATCCAATTCCAATGTATTTTCCCACAGCTGCCAGAGTAATCTAAGAGAAACACCTACCTTATAGAGAATTCTCAGATCCCTTAAGATGACTCTTTTTTATACCTGTCATTCTACCAATAATCCTCTGTATGCCTAGAATATCCTCTTTCCCTCTTTTGGCTTTTTCTTTTTTTCTTGGTCAGGAGACAGGAGTGCTTTTTTTACTCCTACTTATCTAGTAAGATTTACCTTAATGATAAAATCCTCTAAGACTTCCTTGGGTCTTTAGCTTGTATTAGATGTTTGTCTAATAGTAAAAACAAACAATGTTTTTGCTACTTTCACACACTCTACAATACTTCACTTTCGACACCAGATGTGTGGGATTTTTCTTCACCTACACTAAATAATTCTCCAACAGAAACCATCTAGGTGCTCTATAATTCAATTACATTCTAACCTGGAGATAAGAGCAGATCCCATAGGTTAATGTCTCGGTCTCACAAGACATCCCCCTACTTCATATGCCAGTTGCAAGTTGCAGATTGTGATTTGCACTGCTGACCAACTGTCTATAAACTGGGAGTCCTCATGTCTACCTCCTTAGGTTTGATTAACTAGCTGTGTTGGCTCAAAAAACTCAGGGAAACACATTTACTGGCTTATTATATTAATAAAGGATATGATAAAGGATGCAGACGAATAGCCAGATGGAAGAGATGCATAGGGCAAGATATGGAGGAAGAGGTGCAGACCTCCCATGCCCTCTCCAGTAGTACCACCCTCCAGGAACCACGATGTGTTCATCAACCCAGAAACTCTTCAATACTCATCCTTTGGGATTTGTTTGGAGCCTTTGTTACATAGGCATGATTGATTACACTGTAGGCCATTGGCGACCAAACCAACTTTCAGCATGTCTCCCTTTTTCAGAGGTGGGGAGGGGATGTTGAAATTTCCAACTCTTGTCGGGCATGGTGGCTCACACCTGTAATCGCAGCACTTTGGGAGGCCGAGGCGGGCAGATAACGAGGTCAGGAGATCAAGACCATCCTGGCTAATATGGTGAAACCCTGTCTCTACTAAAAATACAAAAAAATTAGCCGGGCATGGTGGCGGGCGCCTGTAGTTCCAGCTACTTGGGAGGCTGAGGCAGGAGAATGGTGTGAACCCAGGAGGTGGAGCTTGCAGTGAGCAGAGATGGTGCCACTGCACTCCAGCCTGGGCTACAGAGTGAGACTCCATCTCAAAACAAACAAACAAACACACAAACAAACAAAAAAAAAAACAAAAAAAAAATCATATGGTTGAAACTTCCCTGACAATCTGCTCTCATCCTGAGAAGCTCACCAAGAGTCACTTCATTAAAATAAAAGATGTTTCTGTAATTCAAGAAATTCCAAGGGATTCAGGAACTGTGTCAAAAACTGAGGTCAAAGACAAAATATCAGATGATTCTTCTAGCACACCAATCTCAAGGATTTTAGGAGCTCTATCTGAGTAACCAGGGACAAATATTCTGTTCTAATATTTCCTTTGGGACCCTGATTCCTGACACAGAGCTCCTAGACCTTTGTAATTTCCTGAGTGCTAGGAATGTCTGGCACAGAGTTCCTAAATCCCTTGGAATTTCCTGGGTGATAGAAGCATTTTTGTTCCAATGAGGTGACTACTAGTGGGTTCTTGGATAGCTTCAATATGGAGGCTTGTTGTCAGGGAAACCAACAGAGTGATTGCAGGGTTGGAACTTTCAGCCCCACCCACCAACCTCTGGATACACGGGAGAGGCTTAAGGTTGAATTGATCTCCAATAGCCAATGATGTAATCAATAATGCCTACCTAATGAGGCCTCCATAAAAACCCAAAAGGACAATGTTTGGAGAGATTCTGGGTTATGAGCAGTTGAATGTTCCTGGAGAGTAGCTCAACTTGACCAAAGAGAGCATGGAAGCTCCACACCTCTTCCTCCATACCTTGCCCTATGCATCTCTTCCATCTAGCTGTTCATCTGAATCCTTCTTCATTTCCTTTATTAATATAATAAACCGGTTGTATTAGTCCATTTTCATGCTGCTGATAAAGACATACCCGAGACTGGGGAATTTACAAAAGAAAGAGGTTTAATGGACTTACAGTTCCACATGGCTGGGGAGGACTCATAGTCATGATGGAAGGCAAGGAGAAGCAAGTCACATCTTATGTGGATGGCAGCAAGCAAAGAAAGAGCTTTGTGTATCTCTTTTAAAAAGTCACCATTTTTAAACCATCGAATCTTGTGAGACCCATTCACTATCACAAGAACAGCATGGGAAAGACCTGTCCCCATGATTCAATCATCTCCCACCAGGTGCCTCTCTCAACATGTGGGAATCATGGGAGCTGCAAGATGAGATTTGGGTAGGGACACAGAGCCAAACCATATCATTCTGCCCCTGGCCCATCCCAAATCTCATAGCTTCACATTTCAAAACCAATCATGACTTCCCAACAGTCCCCCAAAGTTTCAACTCATTTCAGCATTAACTCAAAAGTACACAGTCCAAAGTTTCATCTGAGACAAGGCAAGTCCCTTCCACCTATGAGCCTGCGAAATCAAAAGTAAGTTAGTTACTTCCTAGATACAATGGGGTTACGGCATTGGATAAATACAGCTGTTCCAAATGGGAGAAATTGGCCAAAACAAAGGGGTTACAGGGCCCATACAAGTCTGAAATCCAGTGGGGTAGTCAAATTTTAAAGCTCCAGGATGATCTCCTTTGACTCCAGGTCGCATATCTGGTCAAGCTGATGCAAGAGCTGGGTTCCCACGGTCTTGGGCAGCTCCGCCCCTGTGGTTTTGCAGGATACAACCTCTCTCCCAGCTGCTGCTTTCATGGGCTAGCATTGAGTGTCTGTGGCTTTTCCAGGCACATGGTGCAAGTTCTCAGTGGATTTCCCATTCTGGGGTCTAGATGACAGGGGCCCTCTTCTCACAGCTCCACAAGGCAGTGCCCCAGTAGGGACTCTGTGGGGATTCCAACCCCACATTTCCCTTCTGCACTACCCTAGCAGAGGTACTCCATGAGGGCCCCACCACTACAGCAAACTTTTGGCTGAGCATCCAGGTGTTTCCATATATCTTCTGAAATCTAGGTAGAGGTTCCCAAACCTTAATTCTTGACTTCTGTGCACCCACAGGATCAACACCATGTGGAAGCTGTCAAGGTTTGCGGCTTCCACCCTCTGAAGCCACAGCCTGGCCCCTTTCAGCCATGGCTTGAGCAGCTGGGTCACAGGGCACCAAGTCCTTAGGCTGCACACAGCACAGGTACCCTGGGCCTGGCCCATGAAACCACTTTTTCCTCCTGGGCCTCTGGGCCTGTGATGGGAGGGACTGCCAAGAAGGTTTCTGACATGGTCTGGAGACATCTACCCCATGGTCGTGGGAATTAACATTAGGCTCCTTGCTACATGCACAAATTTCTGCATCCAGCTTGAATTTCTCATCAAAAAAATGGGTTTTTCTTTTCTACTGCTCATCAGGCTGCAAATTTTCTGAACTTTTATGCTGTTTCCCTTTTAAAATGAAATGTTTTTAACAGCACCCAAGTCACATTTGAATGTTTTACTGCTTAGAAATTTCTTCTGCCAGATACCCTAAATCATCTCTCTTGAATTCAAAGTTCCACAGATCTCTAGGGCAGGGGCAAAACGCCGCCAGTCTCTTTGCTAAAACATAACAAGAGTCACCTTTGCTCCAGTTCCCAACAAATTCCTCATCTCCATCTGAGACCACCTCAGCCTAGACCTTATTGTTTATATCACTATCACCATTTTTGTCAAAGCCATTCAACAAGTCTCTAGGAGGTTCCACTTTCTAACATTTTCCTGTCTTCTTCTGAGCCCTCCACACTGTTGCAATCTCTACCTGTTACACAGTTCCAAAGTTGCTTCCACATTTTTGGGTATCTTTTCAGCAGTACCCCACTCTACTGATACCAATTTACTATATTAGTCCATTTTCATGCTGCTGATAAAGACATACCTGAGACTGGGGAATTTACAAAAGAAAGAGGTTTATTGGACTTACAGTTCCACACGGCTGGGGAAGCAAGTCACATCTTACATGGATGGTGGCAGGCAAAGAGAGAAAGTTTGTGCAGAGAAACTCCCGTTTTTAAAACCATCAGATCTTGTGAGACCCATTCAGTATCACAAGAACAGCAAGGGAAAGACCTGTCCCCAGGATTCAATCATCTCCCACTAGGTCCCTCTCACAATACATGGGAATTATGGGAGCTACAAGATGAGATTTGGGTGAGAACACAGTCAAACCATATCACTGGTAAATGTAAGCTCACCCTGAGTTTGGTGAGCCATTATAGCAAATTAATGGAACCCAAAGAGAGGGTCATGGGAACTCCCATTTATAGCAGGAGTCAGAAGTATAAGTGACAACCTACTTCTGGCAAAGCCAATAGGTGATTGGCTTCTGAAGTTTGGGGCAGTCTTGTGGGACTGAGCTCTTAACCTGTGGGATTTTATGCTATCTGTAGTGACAGAATTGAATTAAATTAGATTATACCTACTTGGGATCTCCTAGAGAATTGATTGTTGGTGGAAAGAAATCTACATACATTTTGGTAACCAGATGTGAAGTGTTCTGTGTTGTATTGAATGTAAGACTAGGAAAAACTGTTTGCTTAGTTTTTAATCTCTTACACACTAGTCTAGGCCTAAATGTTTCATTTCAGTCTACATTCGTCTGACTTTTGGGTTTGATGAACCAGTCTTTGTTCAGTTCTATTACCTCAGGGGGAGTCATATGAATATTATACTTATGTAAAAACTTTTACCTTCATTGCTAACTAGGAAAAAGAAAAATTCAAAGACAGAACACCAGCTTAGAAAGAAGATAACAATGCTACTTGTTGATTGATTTCCATATGGAAAGCAAGGAGTTATTGGCTCTTTCGTTTGAAAGAGAAGCATGGGTAGACCTGTTACAAGTTAGCAGGTTTGTGTCTTTGGCTCTGCTGCCTGTAAAATAAAATCATAGGACCAGATTTGAGTTACAGATATTAATGGGGTCATTTAATTGAACATAATTTTCATTAATAGTTGTTCAAAACTCATGTTGACATAAAGCAATAAACTAAATCAATGGAACCCCCTGTTAAATAGCTCTCGTGACATAAAGAAAACGAGCTAGTCTGTGGTACATTTTCTATATTTACAACTGTTTAATGAGTAGAAGTCCTTGGATGTAAAAAATCTGTTTTCCAGAAGATACTGGGAAACATTCCAAAGAGAACTGGATTCTCAAAAAAGAAAGAAAAAAAAAAAAGAAAAGAAGTGTCATCGTGTATCGTATATTCACTACATTAAGATATTTAAACTTTACGAAATTAAACACTAGTTGAAAAAACACAATTTTCTAAATAATAGCAGGATAATTATGATGAAAAAGTTTATCCAAACATACCTACTCCAAAGAAATTACAGTAAGTGCTTCTTGTCGTAAGTTAAATTTTAAGTGGCTAAGATAGTCTTTTAAACTTGTACTATTTTAGTCATATCTATTCCCATCAGTCACATTAAATCTACATTAAACAAAACTAATTGCACACACACATCTTTGTGCTGAAAGCACAACCCTTTCTTATGTAGACTCTTAGATCTTGAATTCTGCCTGATTTGTCTAGGAACCAAAGTGTATCAGTTTTCTGCATATAAATTTTAAAAGAAGATACAACCCAGCACTATAATATACAAGTTAAACATTCTTTCATCCTCAACATTGGTGGAAGACATTTTATTTTGGTTAAGAACCCTGATTAATACTCTTAGAAACTAGTATGTAACTCATCACAGAGCCCAACGTTTAAGAATAAGAAGAATATATTTCTTCTTTGAAAACCTAAACCCATTCCTTGGTCTTTCATGTTTTATGGACAATTCCAGAGGAACAGTTAATGGTCATTGGTCAAATCTAATGGATGTTTTTTTGTTACACATGAGGTACTTCATTTAAAAACTTAAACCCTTCTGGGCGTTTTGTAATTTTAAAATTCTAGGAATTTAAAACCACTATTATAAAGGTTTAGAACCACTCTACTGTTTCATAAACAGTTATATATAGTCATAATGCCAATATACCACATCAGTTTAAAATAAACATATTTCCCTATGCTATTTTTATAGCAGTAATTTGGCAACAGCAGAAATAAAATGTGTGTGTGTGTGTGTGTATGTATGTATGTGTATTAGTAAGATAAATTACAATGTGTATTTGTAAGTCTATATTGAGTGCTTACAACTGTGTTTTTGGAGTTTTACATTACACATTTAGTTTGTTTTATACTAGAAAAGTCTCAAAAATATGAAAATTTTTGAGCAACAGGAATTCATTCAAATATGCGTTTGGAAACTAATCCTGCTCTGTTTTAGACATACTGATTAGTGTTCCTCATGATTCCCACACCCGGGTTGAGCTGTAACCACAGCATTGAAAGATAAGTCATCAAAACACTTGTTAATTATCCATAATTGAGAACACATGGACACATGGTGGATAACAACACACACTGGGGCCTGTCGGGGGGATGCTGGGGGAGAGAGAGCATCAGGAAGCATAGCTAATGCATGCCAGGCTTAAAACCTAGGTGATGGGTTGATATGTGCAGCACACCACCATTGCACACATTTACCTATGTAACAAACCTGCACATCCTGCACATGTACCCTGGAACTTAAATAAAAGTTGAAGAAAAAAATAATGAATAAATAAAATTTTTAAGGAGACTTTGTCAAATTAAAACTTTTGGTCTGTGAAAGACCTTAATAAGATAATAAATGGGCAAAAATACGAAAAGCCATTTTACTGAAGCAGATACACTGAACAAATAGCCAAATGAAAAGATTTTCAACATCACCATCCATCAAGTCAGACCTCAGCCTCTTCTGCTTCCTCCATGTGAACTCCTGTCTGCTTGCCTGAAATGTTAATGTTATTAATGAATTTTCATACCAATAAGGGAAAACAATAGGTGCTTCAATACATTTAACCTTCAAATATATTGTAGTATTTTTCTTTTTCATTATTTTTTTTTTCTGCTTGGGGAATTCATAGAGTTGTTTCAAAAGAAAACTGTAGGGATGATTCCACAACTCTAGATGTACTAAAAAGTTTATTAAATTGTATACTGAATATGAAAAAAAAAAAAGATCCATAACCTTCTTCTAGAGTCTACTCAGGCTTCTAAGTCAGAATTCAGGCCTCTATACTTGGTCTACAGTTCCAGAAAACTTGTGAGGTGTGTTTCTCTTTTCTTCAGAGTTCAAAAAATGAATATAAAGCAAAGTCTTTTATATCCGGGCTAAGAAAACACTTGTATCTCAGTTGTCTACACAAACTCAAAATCAGCAGTTTCCAGTTCTCAACACCTCTTTGCACTCCCCCAGGAGAATCTATTTGCACCAAATACATTTCTGAGAGAGACTGATTTTAATAAAGATTTTATAAAGGAGGAAATAAAAAGGATTTTACATCAATCTCTGCCACATACCCTGTGGCATGCAGTTTCATAAGTACCTATCCGACAAGGCTGGGTGCGATGGCTCATGCCTGTAATCCCAGCACTTTGGGAGGCCAAGGCGGGCAGATCACAAGGTTAGGAGTTCGAGACCAGCTTGACCAACATGGTGAAACCCGTCTTTACTAAAAACACAAAAATTAGCTGGATACGGTGGCGTGCACCTGTAATCCCAGTTACTCAGGGGACTGAGGCAGGAGTACTTGAATCCCGGATGTGGAGGTTGCCGTGAGCCGTGATTGGTCCACTGCACTCCAGCCTGGGAGACAGAGTGAGACTCCGTCTCAAAAACAACAACAACAAAAAAATGTACCTATCCGACTTACATTTTCTTGCTAGTTCCTCTGGCAGCTCTCCTAACTCTCAACTCAGGAAGAGGCAGTTTTCCTTTTCCCATCTCCTTCTACCATTTGAAACCTGGGCTTTGCTGCCATAATGCAAAAAATTCATCAAAACTTAATTGCAACAAAACTGGCTTTCTCTGTAACGAAAATGTCTTAGCAACTGAAAACAAACAAGGCCCTTTGCAAAATCTGCAGTCATTAATGATAGGGATCATTGTTTTATTATTAAAGAGCACCCAATTTTTCATCCTTCTATTCACCTAGATCTCAAACAGCTACTCATAAAAAATTTTAGAAGCACCCTCTTGGTACTGAGTTTACCAAATTCCTCAAAAATGAAAAGGGCATTCAGTCACTTGACTCATATTATAGTAACCAACATGAATTAACCAACCAATATAAAATGTCCCTAATATATTTAGCAAAGATGGATGAAGGGAAAGAGGACATCTAGTGTCACCCAGCTATGAACTCACGTGGGTTTGGCAATCAATGTCTACACTAGAAGTATTTATCATGTTTTTTTTGTGTTTTTTAAGGGGTCTACCAGAGAAAGATCTTGTTTTCAAGAGATGTATGAGCATCCCAGATTCTGTTTAGTGCGTTCTTTAAGTGTAGAATCACCCAAGCATATTCAGCCTCAAAGACACTTGGTGATTTGGAATGCTCCCCGAGCCATTTATCTCCAAGGGCCAAACCACACCTTCAAACTTGTATTTAAAGCTCTATAAATTTTTGGTCAGGTCATATGTCAGTGGGAGAGTATTTCCTCCTTTTTAATTCATTCAGCAGTACTGACTTTATAAATATTTATGGAGCACCTGTGATGTTCAGACGCTATACTAGATGCTGGACCACAGAAACGATACCCACCTGCTCTGGTTAGTTTGTGTTTGCACATTGAAATTCATCTCTGCCCCTCCCTAAGAGCCCTAAGAGGCTGACCTGTTAGGACTATGTCAGCAGGGCTATGTTTGTTTTCTGGTTTCCTGCTGGGTTTGTCCAATGAGAGATACTGGCAGAAACAAGAGGAGAGGTCAGGGTATTTATTCTCTCTGATCCTATGGCATAGGCTGAAAATTGGCTGAGGCTAAATTCCAACCCAGAACCATAGCTTCTGCGTCTTCAGGTCTCACTGGTTTTGTTAGAAGTTGATTTCCTTGCCTCTTTAGACATAGAGGTAGTAATTACCTGCCTCTGTTGGTAATCTCTGGGTGTTTTATGATCTCTGGTTAGTTCCCATAATCTTGTCCACACCTATATTACTCTGTTCTCATGCTGCTGATAAAGACATACCTGAGACTGGGCAATTTACAAAGGAAAAAGATTTAATGGCGAACTCACAGTTCCATGTGGCTGGAGAAGCCTCACAATCATGGTGGAAGTCAAGGAGAAGCCAGTCACATCCTATGTGGATGGCAGCAGGCAAAGAGAGAGCTTGTGCAGAGAAACTCCCATCCTTAAAACCATCAGATCTTTCGAGACTCATTCACTACCATGAGAACAGTGCAAGAAAGACCCACTCCCACAATGTAATTACGTTCCACTGAGTTCCTCCCAGGACATGTGGGAATTGTGGGAGTTACAATTCAAGATGAGATTTAGGTCGGGACACAGACAAACCATATCAACACCTTTGTGAATAATTCTTTCTTTACACTGCCTTCACATACCCCTTTTGTATGCCATCCATTTCCTACTGAGGCCATGTCTAGTACACCTCTCTTGAGAACTAGTCTTTTGTGTTTTTTTTTTTGTTTTTTTTTTTTTTTTGAGATGGAGACTCGCTCTGTCGCCCAGGTTGGAGTGCAGTGGTGCAATCTCGGCTCACTGCAACCTCTTGTCTTGGGTTCAAGCAATTCTCCTGCCTCAGACTCCTCAGGAGCTGGGATTACAGGCACACACCACTGTGCCCAGCTTAATTTTTGTATTTTTAGTTGAGACAGGGTTTCACCATGTTGGCCAGGCTGGTCTCGAACTCCTGACCTTGTGATCCACCTACCTCAGCCTCCCACAGTGCTGGGATTACAGGCATGAGCCACCGTGCCTGGCAGAGAACTAGCCTTATAGAGAACCAGATATAGATGCAAACAATGTTTTATACCTAATGGTACAGTTAAATAAAAAGTCCCAGTGGGTCATGCCTGTAATCCCAGCACTTTTGGAGGCTGAGGCGGGCAGATCACGAAGTCAAGAGATGGAGACCATCCTGGCCAACATGATGAAACCCCATCTCTACTAAGAATACAAAAATTAGCTTGGTGTGGTGGCATACACCTGTAGTCCCAGCTACTCAGGAGGCAGGAGAATTGCTTGAACCCGGGAGGCGGAGGTTGCAGCGAGCCAAGATCATGCCACTGCACTCTACACTCCAGCCTGGCGACAGAGCAAGACTCCATCTCAAAAAAATAAAAAAATAAATAACTGATAAAAACTGACAAACTTAGCTAGTACACAAACTCTTCTGTTACTTTTTGTTTCTTCCTGCCTGGAATGCAGATTCAATGTCTGGAAGTACAGCAGTCATCCCAAGACAATGAGAACTAAAGTCTTTTCACAAGATACAATGTATGGAATGAAATGGAATGGGAAGGTAGAATGACATCTGGGCTTTGATAACTTCCATGAACAGATAGTCTGGACAGCAACTGCTTATATCTCAACATTTGATGTGAAGAAAACAAACCCTATCTGCTTAACTTATTGCAGCCTGGTTTCTGATACATGGAGGTGATGAAACCCCACCTGATTTGATGAGTTTCTTAGGGCAGCAACAGGAATTTGTCACACAGACTAGGTAAGGAGTCATGTATAAAGACATGACCTAGCATTATAAACAAAGAAAAGAAGTTCTGAAAGGCAATGGCTGGACCCAACAGTAGCATTTATGTGGCAGGGAAGGAGGACGGTGGGAGAAGAAATGAGATTGAGGTTGAAGGATAGGTAACATCCAGATCATAAAGCATCTTACCTACTGTGTCAAAGGAGTTTCGGTTTTATTCTGCCAATAAGAAAGAGTATCAATTTCAATGCTTTCAGCAGCAAGTAACAGAATACCCAGTAAATTCAGCTTAAGTGATATAGACGTTTCTTTGCACACATTTAATAAGAGGCCTATATATAGGGAGTTACAAGGTAGATTCAGAGACTCACTAATGTAATCATCTATGGTGGTTTCCTCTGCGATTCTCTTAGCTTTCCATTCCTGGAAGCATTTTGACAGTCATACTTCAGACAGGCATCACAGCCAAAAGGTAAGGAAAGGGGACTACAAACTAAGCATCTTTCTTCTCTCCCTGTTTTATTTTTATCAGGGAGGAAGCTCTTTTCCAGAACTCCCATCATCCTTTCCCATAGGTTTGACTAGCAGAAGTAGATCACATACCTCTAAACTGATCACTGGCAAATGGGAGTATTTTTAACAAAAGTAACAGAATATGTTAGTGTTTGCTCAATATCTTTTCTTACCTTTCTGTTCATTTTCTCAGTGAGAAAACGTAAGTTTTGGCTGAGTACATGATGACCTAGAATAAACAGTATCTTTCCCAGACTCCCCATGCAACAAGTTTTGACCCTCTGACTAAGTTCTAGCCACTGGGTAAAAGACAAATTAAGTGGAAACTTCTGGAAGCTTTTCTCAAAAGATTGGAATACTTCCTTATCTTTTTTTTTTTTTTTTTAATTCCTTGTTCTTTCTTGCTGTCTGGAAGGCAGGTGTGATTGTGACAGCTTGAACAGATACTCAGGTCCGTGAAATGACTTAAAGGATGGAACAAGGTAGACCTCCAAGATAGAAGGAGCTTTGGTTCCTGAGGACTTTGTAAACATAGATTTGTCATGCCAGCTTCAGACTGTCAACTTTTGGAAATTACTATAAAAATGAAATAACATTCCATTGTACAGTATTTAAGTTGCTATTATTTTTGTTCTCTGTTATTTGCAGCCAAATCTAATACCAACTAATGACTTAAACTGTTTGTGGTTTATTTTCCTGGTCAGAAAGTGGGAACCACTTCCCCTGAGCACATTGCTGACTCAGAATGCCTCAACAAAAGAATGATTCTTTTAGCAAAAAGAAGAGAGAGTAGCTGTAGAGTATGCTGCTAATAGTGTTTGCTAAAAGGAATCATCCGGTACATTTCAGGCAAAATGGAGCATTACTATACTTATGTGTCTGAAAGGCCATTCTGCAATGTGTATGGAACAAACAAACTAAGAGGAACAGATGTAGAAGGTTAAGGGCAGGGTTTTGAGAACAGCCTTGGACAGTATCATTAGGAATGGAGGAACAGGAATAGCCATGAGCTACTGATTGGATAACAGTGGGGGTTGGGGAGAGAGGGAAAAGAAAAGATGATATCAAAATTGCCATCACAGTAAAGTAAAGTAGATATAAAAACACAGCATTCTGCACTCTAGTGATTTCTTGTTGGAAGAAAAAATTCAATCAATCAAAACTTTTACTAAATATTCACTACATGCCAAACGTAGGTGTTTGCTTTAAAAAAAAAAAAAAACATATATTGGAGTTGGGTAAAGAAATCTGTTTATAAATAAAAGCTAACCAGGACTTTTGATAATTAGACCAGGCCCTAAGTGGAGAACAGGTAACTACATCCAGAATGAGTCCTGCCTTCAAGGAGCTCACCGTTCGGTGAGATACATGAGATACACATGCCTGGCACAGACGAGGTGTTCAATGTTGCTCTCTAGGATGATGACATGTTCACACAGAGTTATAAAATGGAACAATAATGCATGGTTTGGGTTTCAAATATTCTGGAGAGCACGAAGGAGAAAGGTGATAGTTCTATCTAGATGAACAGAGAAGTCTTTAAAGAGAGGTGACTGTTGACCTTTATGTGACTTAGTTCATCTCTTGCCTTTATTATTTTTTCTTTGCTTCTTTGTTCCACTTCCTTAATCATTTCAAGCATTCTCAAGATAGATTATTTTTAAAAAAATTTAGATGTGAACCACCAGTGAGACATATATTGATGATAATCTAAATTCATGTTAAGATGTTATTGCTTAACATAGATTAATTTAATCGGCTATGATTTATTATACTCCCATTATGTGCCAGAATTTTGATAGTATATTAGTCCCCCCTTATCTGTGGTTTTGCTTTCCAAGGTTTCAGTTACTGGTGGTCAACCTCAGTCCAAAAGTATTAAATGGAAAATTCCAGAAAGAAACAATTCATAATTTTAAATTGAGCACCTTCTGAGTAGCATGATGAAATCCCACTTTGTCCACCCAGGGCGTGAATCCTCCCTGTGTCCAGCTTATCCACACTGTGTATGCTACCCACTTACTAGTCACTTATCTCCACCTAGGCTATCAGATCAACTGTTCTGGTATTGAAGTGAACCCTCATTTTACTTAATAATGACCCCAAAGTGCAAGAGTAGTGATGCTGGAATATTGTTATGATTGTCCTTTTTTTATTAGTTATCATTGTTAATTTCTTACTATACCTAATTTATGAATTGAACTTTTTCATGGGCATATATAAGAAAAAAGTAGCATATGTTGGGTTTGGTACTGTCTGTGGTTTCAGACATTCAGTAGGGTTGTTGGAACATATCCCCCGGGGACAAAGGGGAACTACTGTAGTTTTTGTACCCAATCTTTTATAAAGTAAGCATATCATCAGGATTAAGTTCGGCTACAAACAACAGAGTTTAATAAGGTAGAAATGTATTTTCTAGTACATAAAATTCTGAAGGCTAATATATTGATTCTGCTTCACTAAGTCCTGAAAAAAAAACAGACTCCTTCCAACACAATATTCTGCCATTCTTTTTTTTCTCTTGAGACGGAGTCTCGCTCTGTCACCCAGGCTGGAATGCAGTGGCATGATCTCAGCTCACTGCAACCTTCACCTCCTGGGTTCAAGTGATTCTCCGGCCGCAACCTCTCAAGTAGCTGGGACTACAGGCGTTTGCCAACACGTCCGGCTAATTTTTGTATTTTTAGTAGAGATGGAGTGTCACCATTTTGGCCAGGCTGGTCTCAAACTCCTGACCTCCAGTGATCCACCAGCCTTGGCCCCCCAAAGTGCTGAGATTATAGGCATGAATCACTGTGCCCAGCCATATATTCTGCCATACTTAATGTGTGGCCATGTCCTCTTTGTCTAAGAGAGCCACTGAAGTTTTGGCCTTCCTATTTGCATTTCAGATAGCAGGATGGGGAAAAGTTTAAAGAAAAGAAGGCAATGGACTTGCATCAGTCGTCTTTTATGGAAGGTTCCTCCAAGCTGCTGCATGGCAGTTCTAATTATGTCCAAAACTTAATCACGTGGCTGCATCTATCTACAAAGGGAGAATGGAAAATGCAGTCTTTATTTGGGACAACATAATGGCCAGCTAAAAATTGTAACTTTGATTCCTACGGAAGAAAGAGGGAATGAATACTGATGGATGTGGATGTCTCTACTGCAATTATAACTCTCATTTTTACAGATGAGGAAATGAACACTCACAGGGTGACTTTTTCCTGATAACACATCTGGTTTGTGTCAGACCCAGGATATGAATTTCTTTCTTCTTGATCCAAATTCTCCACTGATTTCACTATATAACATCACCTTCCATCAGTTAAAATGTGAAATGGCTCCTTTTTCTACAATTTTTCCTTCTCAGAGCTGACACAGTTATAAGTTAGAACAAAAAATTTTAACAAGTAAATACAGTGAATATGTCACATCAGCCATTATTCTAGTCATTGATTTTCTTTATTTTGTGTAATGTATTAAAATCTGAATAACAATTTCTAGGTTAGTCTTATTTTCTTCATTATTTTTAATCTTACTTCATTACTCTGATTGATACCAATGTAAACTTTTTTGGTTTCCTTTATCCCCAATACTGTATACTTAATAACTGATGGTTCTGGTATAAAATTACACAGTGTCCTGAAGCATGCCTTACCATTTTCCTCCTGTGTCGTATCCTGTAGACAAATGCATCCACCATGGCAGTTTTACATGAGTCACATTTGCCTTTTTTTCATCCCCCTCACCTCTGCTAAATGTTTTGAAAGACTCTTAAATGACTCCAATGATCCTCCTCAGAGACCCCTGAAATCCAGGAGCCTAAACGCTTCTGAATCCTTATGAAAAATGTTGGTTGCATTTTTCAGATTATGAAGACCTGGTTTTCCAATAATTCTAAAATCCATTTTAAAATAATTTCCCTTCTTTTCAATATTCTTTATACTAACAGTCTCATCTATCTGCTGTATCAAAGCCACAATATTTGTCAACTTTCTCAGACTATCCAAGACCTGAACTCCTAACGCCATCACATATTCTGCTATTCTCCTTGTCACGGTCATCTTCCTTGCAGCTCCTGACATCTGGAACCATCTCCTACAAATCCTGGACACTTCATCAATCTTCCAATCTCATGATATAAAAAAAGAAATCTTGCCAGCCAAATGGCTACGATTTCTTTCCCTTTATATTTGAAATGTTTTCTTATCTAACTCACAGGAATAATGTGTAATACAAAACTTCTATTGTTTGGTGAACTAGCAAGCACTTAATTTAATTTGTAAAGTAACAAGTACTTAAATCTGAAAGCAAGCATTTCTCAATGAATTTGGAGGTTGATTCTGATTTTGTTGGTTTTTTCTTTTTTCTTTTGGTGGGGGATGGGAAGGGGAGGTCAAGTATGGGCCCTTTCTTGAATTATTCCTGTTAACAAAGTGATGTAAACTGATACCTGCATACTTTGCTATTGTTAAAAGAGAGGAATGAATACATCATGGAGTTTGTCATTTACTATATTCAAAATGGACAATAATGGAGCACCTCCAAGCAAGTAGGAAACTGTAATATACAAGAGGTGTTCTGCTGAAAATGTAAAACACGAGACCACAGATCAAATGGTTTAGGAACACCATCAGGTCTCAGGAGAATGTTTCTCCTATGGACATACATTAGTGACTTAATGACAGTGCTTTTTGACAGTTTAAACCATATAAAGGATTTCACACTATTCTTCTCCACGGAAAAAAAATACTTTCGAGCCTGAAGACTGGATGAAAACATCTATTAGCAAGAAAATAACCGAATGACCCAATCATTTACTATTTTTTTATTAAACATATTGGTGCAAAATTTGATTTATGTTGACAGGGTCACTGAAAATACTTCAACAGAAAATGACTGGAAAGAAGTTGTTGTGTTTTTTCTCCAAACATTTTAATCTAAGATGGTCCCTTTACGTTGTGGGAAGATATCAAGATTATGTTTGGAGGATCGTTTAAATAATCTAGTCTTTAAAAGTTGACTCTCAAAGCCACAGGTATAATTCAGGTGATCCTGAAACTAACTCTCTCCTTAGTTTATTTTAAATACTTATTATGTCCAACAACTTAATTCTCTTCCTATTTCATCTCTTCATGGAATTCTTTAAATTACTAGGTACTTTTGTGATAAATGTAAGAATATTCCATCACAATTTCGTTACAAAAGTTTAAATGTTTTATGATATCTTTGTTTTGTCTATCAAATGACTTGCATAAAAGGCAATCACTTTTTCTTTTAAATAAATTTTTCCTCCTATGTATTTAAATTAGTTAACAAAAAAAACTGAATATAATTGCCAAAATGATATTCTTAATCACATTCTCATTTTAAGTAAACAGAATATGCAACAATCTGGACTTACAAAGCTATTATTTTCATAACTAATTAGAACTCTAGTATCATTTTAATATGATTTGAATTTATAGGCATTCAATATATCCCTATTTTTAGTAACACAAAGAAAAATGAAAATGTTTTAAATGAAAAATTACATATTTTTTAAGCCAAGTTGTTATTCATAGCATTTGAGAATTTACACTAGAAATATTCTTTACTCAGTCTTAAAATAATGTCAAAGAGTGATTAGTACTGTTCACCAAAAGTTTCTAATTCTCTGCCTTCTGACTCATAATAGGATTGCATTACCTACTTTACTTGTTTTGGGACAACGTGACTAGTTTTGACCAAGGAGCTGTGATTGGAAGTCATCTTCCAGCCTGAGTATTTAATTGCTGGTGAGAGAGACTCTCCTCGAGCTCTTCTCTTTCAGCAAGGTGACCCATAAAGTTTCAGATGGTGGCTTCTCTGTCAACCCAGGCCTCTAAGTGACTATGTTGTGTTGAGTTCCCTTCTGCCCGAAGATGGAGATGTAATGTGAACCAGAATAATCGTTAGTGCCTTAAAACACAGAGTTATGGGGGCAGATTTTTTTTTTACTTTTTACCATGGCAGAATCTATCCTGATTAAAATAGAATGCTTAGACTATTAAAATGTTACTGTTTATTTTTTTTTAGCCCCTATACCTATTTACTTAACCATAACACTTGGTCTATTTTAAGAAAAGTTTGTAAAGATATAATCAAAATATATATAGATGGCCAGGCACCGTGGCTCATGCCTGTAATCCCAGTACTTTGGGAGGCCGAGGCGGGCAGATCACTAGATCAGGAGATCGAGACCATCCTGGCTAACATGGTGAAACCCCGTCTCTACTAAAAATACAAAAAATTAGCCAGGCATGGTGGCAGGCACCTGTAGTCCCAGCTACTTGCGAGACTGAGATAGGAGAATGGTGTGAACCTGGGAGGCAGAGCTTGCAGTGAGCCGAGATCACGCCACTGCACTCCAGCCTGGGCTACACTGTGAGACTCCATCTCAAAAAAAATATAGATAGATAGATAGATAGATAGATAGATAGATAGATAGATAGATATCCAGAGAGAAGAGTGAACTAAAAGCTCAGAAAAAAATCAATATAATAACACAAGAAGGCACAGAAATAAGTCTATTTCAAAATACCTTTTCTTAGTTACTTCTTAGCAACAGCACATTAAAAAATAAAATTATTTATAGCAATATAGAAAAAACAAAATAATTACTCCTTAGACCTGATCACATAATCATATTGACATTTTTATGTTTCTTGCCCATTTTTTCCTATGCATAGTCATTATGTGCATGCATTTACAAATTTAATAATGTACTGTTTGAATTAAAGAATTTATGTAATAAAATATAAAAACCAAGCGGAAATGTATTTAAATATTCAACTGAGTTTATGGAAATGAAGGCTTTTCTTAGCATAAATATAAAGTGAAAACCACTGACAAAATTAATTACATTAAACTTTAAACTCATGAATGTCAGAAACATCCTAAAAAGGCTATGACAAAATGTACTTGTGTAGCCTAAAATTAAAGTATGTTTATAAAAAGCATAAATAACATGCCAGAAAAAAATTGGTATTTTTACTTTCTTTTTTTTTTTTTTTTTTTTTTTTTTTGAGATGGAGTCTCGCTCTGTCACCCAGGCCGGAATGCAGTGGCGCAGTCTCGGCTCACTGCAAGCTCTGCCTCCTGGGTTCATGCCATTCTCCTGCCTCATCCTCCCGAGTAGCTGGGACTACAGGCGCCCGCCACCATGAATGCTGGGATTACAAGCATGAGCCACCGCGCCCAGTCGGGTATTTTTACTTTCAAAACTCATTTAAAGCTTTATATTTTGTTATGCTCAGAATATATGCTCAGTAAAAGTGTATTATTGAGACTTCATAATCTATTTGTCAAAAGAAAATCATAGGAAATATTCACAAAAAGAATATAAAAAGATCAATTACATAATTAAGGGCTCAATGTTGTAATACAGATTGAAAATACTTTGGGAGTTCAAAGAAAGAAAATATAAGAGAGTAAACAATTCTGAGAGAAAATAGAAACTGAGTTCAGCTTTGAGTTTCTACAAGAAGAAGATTCCTTTATTTTTGCATAGGATCATATATGAGCTGAGCCTTGAAGTTGTGATGGAGCTCACTATTAGAGCAATAGCAGGAAGTACACAAGGCAGAACAGGCACAAAAGGGCCTAAGCTATCTGTGGGGCTATCCCCAGAGGGGTGGAATTAAGGTCTAAATCATGTCTGGGAGGACTGGCAAGGCTGGTACTCAGACAGAGGGCATCTACTCTTATGGATGGCAAGTGTCATCAAAAGGCAGTAGCATGTCAGGAGGCTGTCATGATCTTGGGGACAAATGCTCCAATCTAAAGCAGAGCTGCAGTATTTGACGGGCGTCCAAGGATAAGATTTAACTCTGTGACAGAGGGGTTAGAAAACACTTAGTAGGTTCCAGGGAGTGTCCTACACCTATGAAAAGGTTATTGTTTGGAGCAGTGTCTGATTTCCAGCAATGATTTTCAGTACAAACCAAGAAATAGGGCTGAAGCCGAGCAATATGGATAATGCCATCATCACTGGGAATTCTAAAGAGAAGACACAGGTGCCCAGGGAGCTTATCCCAAACCCATTTGATAGACAGCTCCAGTCATCAAAGCTGAGGTTAGAGTCTACCTGCTGGTATAAATAGGGCTTTTAAAACATAGTCAAATTTGGGCTCCAGATTAGGGTGGAGCTGAGCTTGTATCATCAAAGTTCTTTGTTACCTGAAGTTGAACAGAGTTTGGAAAGTCTCTGACATTTTCCAATTTTCCAAATGCTTCCATATGTGCCATCTTATTTGAAAGCCTATAGACCTTTGATTCAGGAAAAGCAAGTATATTTTCCACATTTTGGACAGAAGACATGATATTCCTAGGTCCCGTGGTCAGTAAAAAGGTGTTCTATCTCTTACTCAGTGTTCTTCCCTTCAATTGTAGAGAGTCCTGGTTTTTATTTAGCCAGATGATTAAAATTCAAATTAGCATTAGAGAAATAAGGTTGTAAAGCCATGAAGGCTTTTATATTGTGGATGATGTATTAGTCTGTTAGAGCCACCATAACAAAATACCATTGTCAAGGTAGCTAAAGAAGAGAAATTATTTTCTAGAGGCTAGAACTCCAAGATCAAATGTGGGTAAAGTTGGTTTCTCCTGAGGCCTCTCTCCTTGGCTTGTACATGACCTTCTCCCTACGTCTTCAAAGAGTCTCCTCTTTGTGCCTGTGTACAAATTTCCTCTTGTAATAAGGACACCAGTCATATTGGATTAGAGCCCACACTAACTCATTTTTACCATAATTACCTCTTTAAATATCCTATTTCAGGCTGGGTGCAGTGGCTCATGCCTGTAATCCCAACACTTTGGGAGGCCGAGGCAGGTGGATCACAAGGTCAGGAGTTCATGACCAGCTTGGCCAATATGGTGAAACCACGTCTCTACTACAAATACAAAAACTAGCCAGGTTTGGTGTCTGGCACCTGTAATTCCAGCTACTCGGGAGGCTGAGGCAGGAGAATCGCTTGAACCCGGGAGGCAGAGGTTGCAGTGAGCAGAGATCATGCCACTGCACTCCAGCCTGGGCGACAGATCAAGACTCTGTCTCTGAATATAAATAAATAAATAAATATCCTATTTCTAAAAATGTTCACATTTGAGGTACAAGGTGTTAAGAACACAACATATGATGGCCGGAGTCACAATTCAGCTTATCCTTTTAAAACACATCAGATTTTAAAATTATAGTTTTGAAGATAGGAGTGACACAACAGGAAATAGGGAGACACTAAAGCTTTTGAAACAAGTGTCATCATGAAAGCCATATTTTAAAAAGATTAGTTTGGCAACTGATTGTAAAATGGTGCTCTGGGAAAAGATTAGAAACAGGGATACCAACTGGAAGGCTGTTAAAACAGTCTAGAAAGGATGTCATGGAAGTATAGTGATGTTTCCATAGGTGTGCAAATTGGAAAGTGTGATGGAACTCCCCCTTTTTGTTCTTAAAGCTTTGAGTAAAAGTATGTCATACAATACATTTCCATATTTCTGTAAATAGCACCACAAAGAATTCTTGTTAATGCTATAATAGAGCAAGAAGACCACATAAAGGAGTACACAGAAGGTAGCAAAAATGTATTCTAGATGCTGCACTAATGTTATATAATATAATAATCATCTAACATGCTACTGGTATAGTAATTTTTGCCCATCCATCATGCATTTCTTTAACAAGCATGTATTAGGTAACAACTATGTCTTCTGAACAGAAAGTAAAAAGTTTAATCCTCCCTTAGAGGAACCTAAGTTATTATTTATGTTTCCTAAAAGTGTATGTATTGTTTTTTTCAAATAATTTAAACATTTTTTAGTATCTTTGCCCAAAATCTCCTGCTCTAGGCCTTAAGCTCCATGAGCAATCATTCATTTACCCACCCATAAACCACTGAGAAACCATCAAAGCTCCTTTTCCATTGAGAGGCAGGGCACTTTCTTTATAAGAATAGTGCTACTATAAACATGCCAGAAAATACACTCTCATACCTGAAGCCTCTGCTAAGTGCCTTCAATCATCCTAATTCCCATTGACTTCAAAGGGAGCTCAGAAAAGATATGGTGGAGAAACAAGAAGTTGGCAGGAGTTGTACCAACACATCCTCAAGCCACAGTGTGTTAAAAACACAAACCTTTCATGAAGCTAAGTGCCAACAAATGATACTTAGCATTTTCAAAGAGCTTCCCAATAGTCTAATTAAATGCTGTGAGGTCAATCAGTATTATTAGCCTCATTGTGTAGATAAGAAAATGGAAACACAGAAAGGTTAAGTGATGTGCCCAGGCATTCATAGTTCAACAGCATTCATGTTAGTGTCTGAGCTCACAGGGCCTGACAATGACAACCATGGAGTGCTTCATCCTGTCTTCCAGTCCCCCTCAGAAATATTCTCGCACACTGTAATTCCTCAGTCACCATTTATGAACATTCTTTACATCTATTAAAGGTTTGATTTAACTTCTGAAGGTGAAAATACCTATCTCACATCAAAAAATAACCAAACTTTCTCCTCAAATAGCTCCAAATCCAAAGAAGTGCATTAGAGATAGATAAGATTCTTCTTAACATGGAATTTTATTAATAGAGAATGCTATAAAATTATCATTAATATATATATGCTCATGTGTAGGGCTTTTTCTGTATATCTTACTGATAAATATAGAGGTAATGAATTCCTCATCATGATTAACTCAATGAAAATCCTCAAAGTTCCATAAACTCTCATAAATTTTCTTGAACCTTATCATTGCAAGCGACCATTCATAATGATGTTAAATCAAAGTCTGACACATTAAAACAATACAACCAAAAGTTATAGCCTTAGTGTAAATTGTTACTCCCATCACATTGAATGTTAGTATTGGCTTAAATGTCATCCTCTTGATAAAAAGGTTGCAATTTAGGTTAGTTCTTTACCTACTCCTAATAATTTTATTGCAAGTTCATACAAGAACTACCACTAGCAGATATAACTAATACCTGTACATACTAAACTTCATGTTCCTAACAGTTTGATTAAAGGCAATGTATTGCCTAATTTCTGTTTTTGATAAATATGAATAAGATCAATCTTTCATTACTGAGCTTATATTTCAGTAATAATAACAATTGTAAAAGTAAGTTTTTAATATGCACAATTCTGGTTATTTCTGGAAAATTTGATCTTGAAATGTGAAACATATTAAAATTAGAGGGCTCTACCCTAAGTCCCTTCAATGTGTTGCAGGAGTCCTTTAATGTTGGATTAGAAGAGATATGCAATATTAGTGAATATAATGGCTATACTTTCTTTAGCCCTGGGATCAGCCTTCCTTTTCTAAGGTAAATTATTCCAGATCTATCTATTTTTCTCTTTCTATTACAGTCTGCTCATGTAATCCTTAAAGTAGACATGGAAGCAATATAAAATAGTGGTTAAATTCTGAAGTTTGCTCCACTTAGGTTTAAATCCTAACTTGGCCACCACCCAAATGTGTAATCTAGAGCAAGCTGCTTAAGACCTCTAAGTCTCTATTTTCTCATATGTACAATTGGAGAAATAGACATGTCTACTTCATTATTCCTGTATGAATTAAATGAAATAAAACACATAAAGCACTTAGTATACTACCTGGAATAAAGGTCAGTATTGTTGTTAGAATGAATGCAATAGAACTTGCAAATTGATCAATTTACCTTTATTGACTTATTTTAAAATATGCAATCTCTAAGTATTTTTTAATGACTACCCTGTGTATAAAACAGGTATTCTACACAAAATTCCAATTAGTTTATTGGATGAGAAAAAATATGGTTTCTGTTTTGGGGCATTAAAAGTCTAATGGAAAAGGGAAACCAATTAACCATGAAGGGATTGAAGAAAATATGAGTTTGTAAAATATTTTATACTAAAAGGTAAATGTTCTTTTTATATATTGAAAAAGTTAGCAATATTAAAAACAAAATAATAAGACAGTGATATCTACAGGGGAGGTTATTGTGATGGACAATTGATATGTTAGTAGACAACCAGCATTTTTTGAGCACCTTTCAGAGAAGCCTGACTTCCCTTCCCTGTCCTCTTCTACACATTGAGGTCATATGGCCTCAGCTCCACCCATGAGTTGCACCCAGACAACACTTTTGCTTAGAACTCACTTTCTCGCAAGAGTGTAGCTGTAGTACTTATTCTGGGGAGGCAACAATGATGAAGATGCTAGTGTCCACACCCAAGCATCAGCAAGGGCAGCTATGGACCTGACTCCTGTCCTGGTAGGGGTGACCATGGTGTTCTTGAGCCAACTCATACTATGGTTTGGAATTGTTCTTGTCTTCATATCTTCCAAGCGTGACTCTCTGACGTTCCTAGGAAGTCTGTAAGCTACTTAATGTCACCTAATAAAGTATTTGACTATTTAAACCATATAGACTTTGCCCCATTGTCTGAATCTCAAACTTTAAGATTCCCTACATGATACATCTCTTAAGACAAAAATTTAAGAGATGGGAAAGGCTTGAGGCACTCTAGCTGATATTACTACTATTCTACTTACTAATATGCTACTTTCCTCTCTAGCACAGATGCAATAGAAATGCTGTATTTTCCTGTTCCCTTGAACTTAGCCACAGCTTGTGACTTGCTTTGCCTAATGAGTAAGAAGTGATGCATATTGTTTCCAGACAAAGCCTTTTAATTTCCAGTTCTCTAGTCTCTTCCTCTGTCTTCCCCTGCTGAGGCAGTCATGGATGTTTGTGCTGATGTGGGAGGAACAGTACTGAGCCACATGGGGAATGTAGTGTACCCACAGAGGGACCAAGATTCGCAGAGGATTTTCATGAAAAATAAGTAAACTGTCATTTAAACCACCGAAATTTGAATTGTTCATTAGTACTACATAACTTTCACTACCGTGACCAGAACAGGCACATTAGGCTCTACAGAAGAGTTATACCTGATCGTGTTAATTTAAAATAAATTGAAATGATTGCTTAAACCAACAATTAGAGCTTTCACACATTCTGAACTGGTTCTATAATTATAGGTAAGGAAATACTTAATCCTGTTAGATTTATTTCTAATTTTCATTATCACTATATTTTTAATTTATACATATGGCCACAATGGTTTGGAGCCACTGTGGACTTTTTGAGCTCCTCAATGGTATGATATAGAGTAGAATCAACCCTAAGTAGGTTTTGTGGCAATATAGAACTGTTTCATTAAAAACCTACACAATTCTTACCTGTTTTCTAATGATAGAATTAAAATGTTTGGCACATGCTGTTAGTGAGAGGTAGAAACTCCAAATTCATGCTCAAGAATTACTAGTCAGCAAATAAAATGGTCTCTAAGTTAGAATCTGAGAATACTTGTTCCTGTGATGGAAAAATACATTTCATCTATTATGTACACTAGGCTTGATTAGTAGTGACTCTTTGGAAGGTTATGTAGAGTGAGGAGTCTAAAGCTAAATCCAGATCCATTCAGAAAGACAGCCATGATAGACCTCCGTATCTGTAGGGGCATGGAAGAGAAGAGACTAGTAGAAACACAAGTGCCATGTATTGGCCCTGCCTTATGCTATAATGTCTGTTTTTGTATGTGATGTACATTTGCCGTGAGTTTGAAATACTCAGCACTTTCATTCAATCTTCAGACAAACAGGAGAGGACCCTAAATGGAAATATGCTATTTTAGGCAGTCCATTGCATAACACACTCCATGTTGCGAAAAGTAACTCCATAATAAGATTAAAATTTCTGATTACTCCTGCTAAGACATCTGATGACATTACTACTGGGCCATGTCTCAAGTACATTTCACTATGTATTATATTGCTTTTAAAAATTATATCCTAGTAGGTTAGAGATTCTCCTCAGCCTTGTTCCTCTATAAGATTGTGAATTATCTGAAAGTAAGATCTACAGCTAATTCACTTCTATGTCACAAGAACCAGTTTGGATGTTGATATATGCGACAACTTGAATAAATGAGCTTTGATTATAAACCCTATAAATGGAATTGATGGCATGACAAAGGCTTTGCTCTTTATGTAGAAGAACTGTAGGATGTCTTCCAATGTGGTAGTTTTATATATGTAATAGCTGGCCACATGTTGACCGTCTTCTTAGAGCAGATGGCAAAGTTCTCTACGGGCATCTCCAAATCAAATTGAGAATTTCTAATGAAACTTGGAGTGGTCTCAGCTGGTAGAAATGCTTGGGATTGGGAAAACAAAGTTAAGTAATTAAATGAGTTGTCATTATTGCTGCAACTACAACTATGAGGTCAAGGCCTAGGCCATCAAAAGTGGTTGCACCTCATCGCCTTTGGTCTTAGATTTAACCCTGGACATTTCATTCTTGTCACTCCTCTTTCATCCTGACCTGCCACTGACTGTCCCCACGTTCTCCCAAAGAGCAGAGCACAGGCTTGCTGGTGGAGATCTGTTTGTTAATGAGACAGGAGTAGAGAAGTGATGGAGGGCCTGTCAAGGCACTTGCTCCGGTCTGTGCTACTGCTGTTTTATATGCAGCAGTGTCTGAGGGTGAGGCAAGTTCAGAGTTGCCTTTGAAGCAACAAAGGACTATTTCATTGAAAGCTAGCTTCTCTCCTGCCTATTTTGCTGCTACCCAACTCAATAATTCACTGGAAAGGAATGCTGCATACTAACAGTTTTCTCACATAAAATATCCATTGGATCTAACTTCTTGTATACCAGTGTCTCTGGAAATGTGAGGGAAAATAAATTGCTCTAGCTAAAGCAGACTGTTTATGTTCTATCAAAGTTTAGTTTCTAAGCAGATTTTCACTGCAGTCTCCAATATATTTAGGAAAACAAAGTTGCCAGAAAATACCCTCTATTCTTTTAACCAGGCTCAAAGCCTGAGAAAACCTTAGCACAAAACAATAACTCAGCTATATTTATCATCTGAAACACCATCCAGAAGAGTATTTCAAAAATTACATACTAGGAAAGATAAGACACTACCCTATAATTTCAGGAACAACTGTATGTCAGGCTGCCAGAAAATTGTTACAACACATTCAAATTTAGCTGAACTTATATGACTTCAATCAGTGAAACTGTTTCCAGACCCAGGGGTCACAAAAGCTGTTATCAGGTTTCCCCAGCCTGCTGCCACATTTGTGTCGGAAACCAAACGCCACACACTCGAGGCTTCCTCAAGTCCTCAAAAGCTGATAGGAAGATAGTCCTCTCCCTCCTGTTCTTGTCCATGGAAACCACCTTTTCAGCCCTCCTTCTCCCAGTAACCAAATCTTCCTTCTTCAAACAGGTGAAAGGGCCGGCCAGCTCTCTGATGCAGCCACATCTTTCTTTCCTGGAATCTAATTTGCAAAATGTTTAGGCTGGAACTTCAAGGGTATGAACTGACGTGACCGTGAGGGCAGATGTAAAGAAATCCCACAGTAGCAGGCTCCTAGCCAAATTTACAGTGTCAAGTTATCTGCCTAAAAAATGTTACAAGGGCCATAGAGGTGCCCAGAGTGAGGGCCTGCCAATTAGAAGGAGTGTGAATGAGACTTATAGGGCTGGCCAGGGTGACAGGGCCACAGTCATCATTTGGCAGGAGGCAATTTAAAGATAGGTGTCTGACAACATAGCCAGGGTTCCAAGAGCTTTTGCGCAGTTCTTGGAACTGCACTCTCTGTTGTAATTGTTTTACTCAGATTAAAAGTACCTACTGTTCACTCCAGTTGCTGAATTTTAACAAGCACTTTTTTTTTTCTTAGGAAGCTAGCACTTGCAATTTAGTCAATGTTCCAGAGGTGTGGGATAGTGAAGCAAGAGAAAAAAAAGCACCATATTTCTATGGTTTTTTTAACCTAGTAGTGGGGGAAGAAAGGATAAGAATTGAGAACAAATCACAAAATGAGCATCAAAATCAATGCTATACTTCACCAAGGGTAAGATTTCTAGCATTATGAATGTTATATTTTATTAACTCAAGGACTTGCAAAGTAACCTAGAATCATTTGAAACCATCTTAGCAGAATTCAATTTTCTAAAGAGGATGGTGAGATCCATAGAACAGGGTGAGAAACATTACAATTAAAAGAGAAGTTAGACTGTTTTATGCAGTGTTCCTTGTGTTTAATTGTCAGATTAAACATTATATTGAAATACTGAACTAGTCAACCTCAAGTGATGAATTTTCAGAGTGTGTTTAGACTGCATATAATAACTTGGTTGCAAACTGTCATAAGATTGAGATGAAACTGTATGGAATATGATACTTTCAGGGTTCTCGGGACATGTATCTTTCAAGGGAACATTAGAAAGAGTTGGCATTAGGACAGCTAGAGGAAAATTTGCAGGTCATAAATTATCCATTAGGTAAAAGGGGTGAAGTAAAACAAATTTTAAGATCAAATTCAGCAGTATTAACTTCACTTTTTGGTTTCCTCGCCAGTAAAATAACACATTTAGATAAAATCAAGAATTAAAAGTTTAGTGTTCACCATGCCAGTTTCAATATGTTTTAAGTGCTCTGTGTATTTTCTCACTTACGCCTCAAAACCAACCCTATGAGGTGGGTACTGTAATTACTCCCATTTTACAGATGAGAAAATGGAGGTGACAGAAGTTAGATAATTGGCCCAAGGATCTACTGCATATCTAGCTTAGTACCTGAAGCAGGACTCAAATCAGGTAGTCTGGCTCCGAAGCTTGTGTTGAAGACATCTCCAGCTAAAAAATTACAAGATTAGCATTGTGATTGGTTATGCGCACATGCAAAAGTTCGAATTCTCTTTGGTTTAGATGTGTCTGAGGAGTAGAAGTGGAAAATTGAAAAAATAGAGATACTGTTGAGGCACCTTCTCTTCTCTACGTATTACTTTCAGGAATAGAGTTGAGAAGCTCAAATCAGGCTATATTTATGTCAAAAAATGTTTTCTAACATCAGAAATGAAATATATATGCAATAATTATTTGCTATTTATTTTGTTTAAACATTTTAATCATTTAACTTCCAAAGTTTTAGATGTTAGTATTTTTAATATTTCAATATTTATCTACTATTGCAAAGCAGCTACTGCAATAGCATCTTAATATAGAAAGTTAAGTTTTTAGTTGTCAGGTCCCAGAAAGGCAATTGATAAAACAGGTCAATTCTTATCTCAGGGGATTTCTCCACAGAGAAGAAGTGATTGCAGCATCTTACTTCTGGGTGGCCCAAGCAATCCAGAGTGGTGTTAACAAAATGATAGCAGCTTCTTTAATAAAACAGAAAGATAATTCTCGTTCTTAGATGACTAGTTATATTTTTAACATAGACAAAGATTATCTTGAAGCTCGACATTAGCATCTAGGTAACTTACTAGTTTTTAGTAAGACATTTGCTTCTCAGACATCCATCCAGCTTAGTACTTGAGAGAATTTCAAAAAGTAAAGTTTCTATTGCTATTTGCACATTTTCTCCTTTCTTCTTAAGATTCATGCTGATATTTGGCAATGTAAAAACACAGCCACAATTCTATTAATTCTCAGTGATATCTGGTGTTCTGATTAGAACCCGGGGCCCTTGCTCCTGGTTAAACAAGCTAAAAATTCAAATTCAATTCAAGAATTAAGCAGAAGCTCACTGAGAAGAAGATAGCTAGAAAGCTCATTCTTTTTGAGCCCTTAAAAGTCCACCCAATTTCCTATATCTCTACTTTAAATTTTGGAAATTAATCACTAGTCTTCTTTTCTTGATAAATATAGAAAGTCTGTAATTGTAGGACAGTCTCAGCATGTGTATGCCTGCCTTTCCTCCAAACCACAGGAAGACCACCCTAGGCTTCTCTTTTTTGTGCCTCAGATGGGCTGATGCCAGCAAACTGCTCTGAACTGCAAAAGGAGATCAAAAATAAAGCATAAATCATTAAAGAAGGAAAATCCGCTGCTTTCTTATCCTTCTGGTTCCTAGGCTATTCCAAATGTCAGGGCACATCAGAAATTTAAAGTTCAAGGATGATGTATTAGTTTTGATTCAGTACTTAGGAAAACTGGCAGCTCTGAAGCAGGGAAAGCTGCACAAAATCTGCTTTGGCAGAAGCTTTATTCGGGAGGGGGAGAGCTGGAACAGCTATGGGAATCTGGCTTTCTCCCTTGCCATAGAGAAAAAGAGAAGTAAATAACCAGTGCTGACTAGCTTTGGCTTCAGATGTCCAGCAATTATTAAACGCATTTTCAGTAAATTAAGAGAGTAATGACCCACAGGACCATGCAAACCATTTATGGTGCTGAAATACTTGAGAGGAAAGCTTGATTTTTGTATTAACGTTTATGTATCATGATTAGAGCGTGTGTAAGAATAGAGACAGGGATTCAGAATGTGTACTTCCTGGAAACCATGTTTCTGACTTATGGAAACTCCAGTACTTATAAAAATGATAATTAAACATTACAGTCAATAAAAAGCAATTGATGAACAGATATTTTCTCCTCTGAAGGTAGCAAACAGAACACAGCCTATTAAAAGTCTTGCTGTTCCAAGTGTTCCCCAGTGCCAGCTTTCCCAGATCTGGGAAACTCCACTTCCCATCCCCAGCCCCACCCTCACAGCCTGAGCAGACACTGTGTTGATTAATCACTTTATGTCTCAAGAAACCCCAGTTAAAGTGCTATAGTTAGAAGGTTTTGCACCTGAAACTTCATTTAGTCAGCCGTATTGACTTGAATATGGTTCTGATACAGGAAGGGGGCAGGGAAGTGCTGAGTAGAGAAGGGCATGGTCCTGGGCTAGGGCTGCACCCTGGGCCTGTGCCCATGGACCTAGGTGAGGACAGGAACTCCTGTTTTGGTGCCCAAATGTTGCATTTTCCAAGACCACCCTGGCCCACCACACCCCCATCCTGTGCCTATAAAAACCCCAAGACCCTAGTGGAAGAAGACACAAGGGGCTAGACCTCGAGAGGAACACACGGGTAGAACACAGCAGCAGATGCCGGCAGGCCATCAACCAGCGGAATGACGCAGAAGCCGAGGGGAATGTGGCCGGGGCGTTTGGAGGAGAGTCTGGCCGCTTAGTGGCCTGACTCCGGAGGAAACCACCTTCCCATTCCATCTCCCTCTGGCTTCCCATCCATCTGCTGAGAGCTACTTCCACTCAATAAAACCTTGCACTCATTCTCCAAGCACACGGGTGATCTGATTTTTCCCGTACACCAAGGCAAGAACCCTAGGATACAGAAATCCCTCTGTCCTTGCCATAAGGCAGAGGATCTAACTGAGCTGATTAACGCAAGCTGCCTACAAACGGCAAAACTAAAAGAGCACACTGTAACACACGCCCACTGGGGCTTCAAAAGCGCTGGAAGCATTCACCCCTAGACACTGCTGTGGGGTGGAGCCCACGCTCCCCACGACCTGCCCGTCTGCCTGCTCCCCCTAGGGGTTCTGAGCAGCAGCGCACAAAGAAGCGAGACACACCCCGGTAGCGTGGGCTGCAAGGGGGATAAGGGAACTTTTCCAGTTTTAGTTCTATTTGAATTCAGTCTGATAGTGTACCCCTTTTCAGCTACAGCAAAACAAAACATTCTGGGCAAAGCTGTTATCCCCTATGTGTTGCAAAATAATCGATTTTTTCAACATCTATGCCTAAAGATCCAGAGCAGGTAAATGCAGCAATTTTTTATTTGCTCAGTCTCTAGTTTTTTGGCTTATTCGTTGTCTTTATTTACTTTCTTCCAATGAAGACAAGAGATCTGTAAGGTGAAATCATCAAAAACCTAGATAACTCATTTTCAGCAAGTTGGGATTTTATGGTGATAGAAGACAGAGGCTGCCAGCCACTTCTCTGCCCGATGTACTCCGAATGATTCTTTCAGAACGCGAAGTGGGCCCCTTGTGGTAGGGCGAATGTGAGGTGAGTCATGCTTTGCTCCCTCAGGAACATTTTGGGATCTTTCCCTAAAACCTTGGTGACAGATGGAGAAATTTTTCTGAGGGACCAGAGGCACCGAGTTGATTTGGGAACAAGAACAAAATCAGTGTATGAGGGCACATCTACTGCAGCCTGTCCAGAAAGACAAACCAACAGGCACTTCAAGACAGCAGAGGACAAGAGCAGGAATTGAGGCCCCTCCTGTTATTTCAACTGCTGGAGTTTGTAGACCTTCCCTCTAGAATCATGCTGCTGATGTGATTCAGTATCCACTTCCCAGTTTCTATGTCTCACTCAATTTGAATCGTGGAGAGGGAAATAATTTTTTGTACAAACTGGGGAGATGTCCATATCTAGACCACTCAGCTATGGCCAGGGAGCTAAGCCAACTTCCAGGAGGCTGTGAGGATTAAGTCAGACAGTATTATATAGAAGGTGGAGAGGGCCAGGAGCCATGGCTCACGCCTGTTAATCCTTGCACTTCGGGAGGCAGAGGCAGGAGGATTACTTGAGCCTAGGAGTTTGAGACCAGCCTGGGCAACATGGCAAAGCCCAGTCTCTACAAAACATACAAAAATTAGCCAAGTGTGGTGGTACATGCCTGTAGTCCCAGCTACTTGGGAGGCTGACGTGGGAGAATCACTTGAGCCTGGGAGGTAGAGGTTGCAGTGAGGCAGGACTGCACCACTGCACTCCAGCCTGGGAGACAGAGAGAGACTGGATCTAAGTAAGTAAGTAAGTATATAAATAAATAAATAAATAAATAAATAAGCAAGCAAGCAAGCTGGAGAAACACCTCAGTGTGAGTTGACTATGCCAATCAGCACTTCTCAACTTTCCTGGGCGTAAAGATACTCTGGTATCTTGTTAAAAATGCAGATTGTGATTCCAATAGACCTGGGATGGAGCTTGAGATCCCTCACTGATAACAAGCTTCCAGGTGATGTCAATGCTATTTATTCACAGCCCACACATTCTTTGAGTAGCAAGGCATTACACTCTGATTGTAATTTGGTTCTATGTTCCCACCCAAATCTCATCTCGAATTATAATCCCCATGTGTGGAAGGAGGGACTTGTAATCTCCACGTACAAACGAAGGGAGGTGATTTTATCATGGGGGAAGTTTCCCTCATGCTGTTCTTGTGACGGTGAATGAGTTCTCACAAGATCTGATGGTTTTATAAGAGGCTCTTCCCCCTTCACTTTCTCTTCTCCCTCCTGTGCCATGTGAAGACGGTCCTTGCTTCCCCCTTTGTCTTCCTACATAATTGTAAGCTTCCTGAGGCCTCCCCAGGCATGTGGAACTGTGAGTCAATTAAACCTCTTTCCTTTATAAATTACCCAATCTCGGGTATTTCCTTATAGCCCTGTGGAAATGGACTAATACACACTCCTGTATGCTACAAGTTTGTGCCTTAATGACAGTAACGATAACAGCTTTTGTAGAACATTTAACATGAATTAGTTATTATTCGAAGTCCATTACAGATTCACCTCATTTTAAGCTGTATGGCAACCATGGAAGCCGATACTCTAATCTCTGTTTTACCAGTGAAAAAACTGAGACAGAAATATTAAGTAACTTCTCCAAGGTTTGAGCATTTTATGCAAAAATCTCTCGCTGCTCTGACCAAATGATTGAAACAGCCTCTGTTGTTTTTCTCTAAACTCCAAGAAGTTGTGTAGTATCTGGATATAGACCACCTCTTAAGAGTTATGTCTGGCCAAATAACATCAAGACCTTTCCAGATGGGATCAGCTTAGTCATAGTTCTTCAGAATTCTCAGAATCATACTGCTTAAGTATGTCAAGCTCAGTAGTACATAGTAAAATCCAAAGGGTAAAATAAGGAGCTCTGTTCTAGATATTCTTCCCTGCTGCAACCTAACCATGGTTCCTTCTTATTCAGCCACAGCACTATGCCTCATCATAAAATACATACACTATAATATATTTTTGACAATTGGTCTAACTCCAAATTATTTTGTCAGCACCTTACAAATGTTACAGTGAGCAAAGGAACATAAAATACTCATGAAATGTTTCTACAGTGCTATACATGAGCCATATGAGGTAGTAGTTCCATCTTGTTAGGACCTAATTCTAGTAAATGAATTCCTCCTCTGCTCCTAAAACTGCCTCTCTTCAATACAATTTCCCACAGATGCCTCCTGGAGAAAATGCCAGCAACAACTTTCACATACTCCATTCTCCCAGGTGGATGTGTAATTTTATACAGTCCCTATCTACTGCAGGTTCGGGTTTCATTATTTTTTTAGGGTTGCTATTATTTATTCTTCCTGACAGTTTGCTTTGTTAGACTACATTGCTGAAGATCTCTGGAATTCAAATACAAATTAGCAGCACACATTTTATGCTACAGTAGTATAGTAGGTCATTTTATGGTGTATTGTTTTGTGGTGGTTCCACATGATGTTTGTTCTTCCATCTCATAATCTGTGGCTAACACAAACTGATTGTAAGTACAGAAGGAATTGCCATATTCTTTTCTAGAATGGCTGTACCATTTTATATTCTTACAAACAATGAATAAGGATCTACTTTCTTCACATTCTCACCAGGATTTGATGCTATTACATTTAAAAAAAAAATTTAGCCATTCTGATAGGTGTGTTTTGATATCACATTGTAGTTTCAATTGCTGAACAGTTTTTCATGTATGTTTATATTTATATCAATGAACTCCTCAAAATGTCCCTTTAAGAAGAATTGAAGTCATAGCCAGGGCTTTCCAACTGGAAGTTAATTTGCATTGTCTTAAAGAAAGACATGATCAATAAATTATGTGCTTATTAAAGTATTGGTAAACTAGGATTTGAGGTTTTGGCCAGTCACTGTGGTTAACATGTACCTATGGAAAATTCTGAGTTCCAAAAATCATCTTGCGACCTATGTTTATTTACTATCTTTAAAAAAATCTTCTAATCATTCCTCAAAGAATTTCAGGCAGCAGGCAGTTTCATTTCTTTGCATATTAGGAATTGCCTATATAATATGTTTGCTTGCTTAGTTCTAAGTATTTTTTAAAGTTATTTATTTAATCATTCAATGACTATACTTTTTCTATGCTAAGACCCAGGATAAAAAGTCATGTAAGGCTCACAAAATTTCTGTTCAAAAAGAGTTTACAGTCAGAAAGGATTTTAAATAGACAAGGTAATCATTATATTTCTCAAACAGTATATATTTCTCAAATCAGTATATTTCTCAAACAGTATTTGTTTTTTCTGTGTTTCAAGTTTAATTTTAGGTTGTTATGTTAAATTTGTGACTAGCTGAAAAAATCAAATTTGGATGCTCATAGATTTCATGACACCCCTTTCTGACACCTTTCTAGTTTCCTTCTTTCCTCTCTACTTTTGCAGTGAGGCATGGAGAGGAGAAGAGAGGCCATAGGACTCCTCTCTTCCTTCCCCTTCCTACTTCTGGCCAGCTACCAGAGAGCAAGGAGCCAGAGGCTCATTGTTCCTAGGCTGTCCCCTTCAATCCTATCACAGAGGACTTAAAGTCTAGGCCTCTGAAAACTTAACAGAAATTAACAGAAGAAATGTCACTCCTGAAGTATAAATTTTTAAAAATCATAGAAATAACCAGTTCATTTTCTAAATTCAGCTGTCAGGAAAAGTACTTTTTCATCATAAAGAAATGTTGCTCACTAGATGGTACAATGTAAAGCAAGCTCCTCTAGAATGCATTTGGGTTTCTTTAAACCATTCAGTGAACTTTGTTGTGTGCACATACTCTTAAGTTCTGCATTCTCTTCAAGGTGCGGGAGATGTGAAGTCTTTCACACACTGTCCCTTGCTTCAAGGAGCTCACCCTTTAGTGGGAAACAGAAATACAAATTGAGAATTAAAATATATTGTCCAAAGGGTAGTTGTGGGGGAAGAGGATGTGGGAATGGTTACTGAGTACACAAAAATAGATGGAATGAATAAGATCTAGTATTCAATAGCACAGCAGAGAGACTATAGTCGATATAAATTTAATGTACATTTAAAACTAACTAAGAGTATAATTGGATTGTTTGTAATACAAAGGATAAATGCCTGAGGGGATGAATACCCCATTTACCCTGAAGTGATTATTACTGATGGTATGCCGGTATCAAAATATCTCATGTACCCGATAAATATATACACCTAATATATAACCACAGAAAATTAAAAAAATAATAATACAATTAAAATGTCCAAAGTGCTTCTCACTTATGGGGACATAGAAAGAAGAAAATAGCTCTGTAGCTGGTGACAGAGTGATGAATTAGTGAAGAGAGACTTCCATCGTGCCAAATTTTAAGCTCTAAATATTTAGAATATGGATAAAACTTAACATACAGTTGCTTTTCTGATGCTCCCTTTCACAGGTATTTGGGGGTATTTTGGATTGTTGTTTGGCTTATATTTCAGTAAATTCCCTTCAATTTAATTCCATTTGTCTTTATCATACCCCATGAGAGACATTTAAGGGGCATGCTTACATATAGGCATTCCCCATTATCTCTAATTTTGACTCACATCTCTTAGCCAGTTCTACATTTAGAGCAAACATTTCCTTAAATTCATTGGCAACTTGACTTTGTTTTGTTTAGGTACATTGATTTCTGTAGTCCAAATGCATATCTACCTAATCAAAGAGCTTGGGTTAGAAAATATTGGCAAGGGTTATGCTTCATTGCATAGCATATTCCATCGTTGGCCTGTCTTCGTTCTATTCTTAGACTGGGAGGGGGAAATGTCCCAAAGCTTTTCTTGGTTTGTTTGTATCTTTCTTTATGGTGCATTATTTTAATGAGATAAAATCAAAAGCATAAGTATTTTTAACATCTCAATTTTTTTTCAGCAAAGCATGTAATAGAATTTTGGTGATAGTCTTAAATTACTATCTTCCTTCCAAAATACGTTAATCCAACCATACAAAAATGCATTTGTAGGTTTTGTATTTGCAAATCAACATGCAGATTATGTGAAGGCATGCTTAGGTATTTAATGTTTATCCCTAGATTCTAATCCAAAATTACAAACACAAACAACTCATTCTAAAGGTATAATTTTAATTTTAAAAATAAAAATTAATTTAGATATGCAATCATTTTATTATCCACTCATTACTTCACTGATGTTCCTATCCATAAAAGGTTGCCTGAGAATAATATATATAAACTTAGACATTCCAGTTTTTATTTTAAAAAAACGACATTTTTGTTTATGAGTGATTCCTTATTTTGGTTGTACTATTTTTAATGCTGCATTTTTATTACAATAGGAAAAGGGCATGCCTTGGGGATTTTTTGAGCAATATGTTTGTTATTACTTACCAAAAAAGTTTTATGCCTTTCTCTTTGGCTGTATTCTCCTTTCTGAGCATAAGTAAATTTATAAAAAAATTACATGTTCAACTCTTTTGTATTTCCTTTAATGAAACAGTCTTTCCTATCTATGTGCTTCAATATTTATCTGAAGTCACATCCCATTATGTAAAAGAGGGATGTATTTGGCTTATTTTCACAGAATTGTTTGACACTTAAAGGATTAGAGAAAATTTGATTTATGATCTGTAATATGAACCCAAAGTACAGAAATGAACAATATTCCTAGATCTAAATTCAACTACTGATATAAGGATTCAGTTAATCTCCTTTGGTGATTGGAAATTTCTCCTCATCAAAAACAATCTAAAACTATTCTTAGTTGTGTGATTTATAGATTATGACATCAATATTTCAAAGGTA
This sequence comes from Theropithecus gelada, assembly GCF_003255815.1. Lineage (NCBI taxonomy): Eukaryota > Metazoa > Chordata > Mammalia > Primates > Cercopithecidae > Theropithecus > Theropithecus gelada. The sequence goes on from NC_037676.1 coordinate 109,946,743, forward strand.
AATACTATGTGTTATCATTTAACAAATATGTATCAAATGCCCATTGTGTTCTATTTCTGTTATGTTTAAATCATTAGTTTCATGTTTTGCTTATTCAAAAAAAAAAAAAAGGGTGGTATTTCTAACATAAAGACACTAATGAAGACCCAAAGACTGAAAATTGCATTTTTCTTTTGGCGAGGAAAAACAAAAAGGAATGGATGTAATACAATGAATATTTTCTTTAAAATAAATAAAGATATGTCTGATGCCAAAAAACTGATAGCAAAGATTATATATCTTCTTAATTGATATGTTTATACATGATATGTATAATAATATTTGGGAATAATTCCAAGAGCAAATTATAAAATACTAGTAGATAGGGGGCACTTAAATGATAGTGTTATTAGGTTTTTCCCTAAATATAAGCTCTCTTATCCTCTAAATCATGTTTGAGCATACAGTGGGGCTGGCAGTTTGCTTATTTGCCCTAGACAGTATGTTAATAAGATTCTGTCAAAGAGAGCTAAGAGAAAATCAATGTAAAATTAAGATGACAAGATGGTAAGTATGAATAGCCATAATCCTAATACTTAACCTCTATAACCTCAGATACTCTTCATAGCTTTCTGCAATTTTCAAGAAAGACAGCTAAAGAGTTTTTTATTTTGCTTCTTCTTGGTGATTATTTGTTTATGCCATTCAGGAAAAAAGTATAATCTATTACTTTCTCTGAAAAATTATTAATTCTCTTTTTAGTAAACAATAATTCAGTACACTAGTGTGTATTGTTTACCTTGCATTAAGTTTAAACATTGCAAGGTGAAACATTAGGCTAAAATGAAACCCAGGCAGTCAGACTCCAGAGACAATGGTCCAAATCCCATTACATTCACTAGAAAGATGACTAACTGATTACTAGGAAACTGTCTCTTCTTTGAGGGATTCTCGGGAAAGAGAGAGAGACAAATAGAAAAGCAAATAATTACAGCAGCCTCATAAATTGTGGAATAGAGGTGGCAGAAGTCTCAAGGGGAAACAGAAAAAGAAGCATCTATGGTACTTGGGATGGTAACATCAGAACAAAGTCAGATGGATAAGTTTACTAAGTCAATATCATTGGAAGAATAAGCATAGCCAGAGCTAAAAAAATAATAAAAAGAAAAAAAGAAAAGAAAAAGGAAATGGCATATTTAGGGAGAACATATTCTATCTGGAGTTGATGTGTTTGAGGGTCAAGATAGACAGAGGTTTATAGGAATAGACAGAGGTCCTCTGAACCACCTTAATAGGGCTGAACTTTGGCAATTGGAGCCATTGAAGAAGTTAAAGGACAGAATTAAATGTCCAGGCTTACATTTTAGGGAAAGATTTTTTGACAGCTGTGTATAGAGGATGGAGTGGATGGGTTGGACATCAAAGAGATGTTATTGCAGCAATCAAGAAAAACTAAGATAAGATGCCTAACAAAAGCAATGAAATGATAATGAATAGGGAAAGAGATTATGAAGGTAGAGTTAACTAAATTTATGATAGGGAAGGAAGTGATGACAAAAAAATCAATAGGATAAGATCCAGGCTTGGGTGAATAAATAGAGACTGGCATCAAGTAAAAATAGAAATGACAAGAGATGATACAAATTTGGGAGAGTCATCAATGATTCACATTGAGGACATGTTGAGTTGGAAGTGACTGAGGAATATCCTAGAGTACTTGAGAAGATGGATATTCAAGAGTGTGGCTTCAAGGAAATTTGGACAACCTAGTTTATACCAATAAGAAAATGTGGAAAGTCAATTTATAAAGACGAGGTCATTTGTACGCATGAAATGAAGCAGGTCTATATATAATAATGAGGTTCTTATGAGCTAAATTGTGTCCCCTCAAAATTCATAGGTTGAAGTCCTAACTCCCAGTACTTCAGAATGTGTTTATCTTTGTAGATAGGGCTTTTAAAGAGGTGATTAAGTTAAAATGAGGGCATGAGAGTGGGCGCTTATCCAATCTGACTGGTGTTCTTACAAGAAGAGGAAATTTGGACACACAGAGAGACACTAGAGAGGTGTGAGAGGAAAGACAATGTGAGGATACAGTGAGAGGGCAATCATCGGCAAGCCAAGGAGAGGCTTCAGGAGAAACCAAGCCTGTAGACACCTAATCTTGAATTAGTAGGCTCCAGAACTATGAGAAAATAAAATGTTATTTTGTTAGACAGGCCTAGCAAACAAATACAGACATTATTCTAGCCTAATACATCACCTCCATCATACTGTGTGCTTGCCAGAAGGATCAACTCTTGTTCCTGGAGAATGCTAAAGATGCATGTCAACATTCTTTCAGTTTCATCTTTCCTAGATCCTTTCTGTCTGCTCCATAATTTCTACAGAAAAAAAAAAAAAAAAAAACAAAAAAAAAAAAACACTAAAAATTAGCTTTCTTAGTTACATTCACATTCTACATTTCTTCCTGAAGACTATACCAAAGATGCATTTACTGAACTTGCATGTCCATAAGTGGCTGAGTGGCTGAGGTTTTTATTTTTATTTTCTCTGAAGATGTGGTACTCCTACACCTGACTAACCCCATTGCTATTGCATAACTCCTCGGCAGAGGGTAACCTTATCTTCATATACAATTGCCTACATACCATCCACAGTCACATCTATGTCTTTACAATGAGCTGGAACACTGATTTCCACTTAGAAAAGTCACATAGCTGTTCAAGACATCAGTCAGAAGAATTTTAGAGGCATAATTTACCAGTATTGAAATAAATCTGTCCAAAATTAATTACTTTTTAACTTCTGTAGATTTAAACTTTCTGTCAGCTGATATCATTTAAACGTGAATATTATATATGTAAGCTTAAATAAAAAACCTTCTGGCCCGGTGCCGTGGCTCACCCCTGTAATCCCAGAACTTTGGGAGGCCGAGGTAGGTGGATTGTGAGGTCAGGAGATCGAGATCATCCTGGCTAACATGGTGAAACACCATCTTTACTAAAAAAAAAAAAATACAAAAAATACAAAAAATTAGCCAGGCATGGTGGCACATGCCTATAGTCCCAGGTACTTGGAAAACTGAGGCAGGAGAGAATCGCTTGAACCTGGGAGGTGGAGGTTGCAGTGAGCTGAGATTACACCACTGCACTCCAGCCTAGATGACAGAGCGAGTCTCAAAAAAAAAAAAAAAAAAAAAAAAAAACAAACCCTTCTTCAGTAGACCATATTTACAATAAGTTAGCCACTTTTGAAAAACATTCTATCCTTGTTTTATGATTTATAATTATACATTATTAGAAAAATCATTAATTTGTTCATTCTATAAATGCATACTTATTAATTACCTACTGTGTCTAGTAATGTGCTAGGTATTGCAGATATAGGCAAACCTGGACCCTTAAACCCTTACAGACAAGCTGGGGATAAAGGGTTTATTAAAGATTATAAGGACATACTTGGCCTCTTTTGCCTTAGTTCCATTTACTCTTGGCAACTTTAGTTCTGTTTACTCTTGACAAAACAAACAAACAAGAAGTCCCTATTTCTGGCATCTTTAACTTCAAACACATAATGCAGGAAAAGCAGCTGTTTGAAGGTAAAATTGCTATAGTTTAACATGCTAATGGTATGCTTGCGATTAGATTTGGAAAATCTATGTTATATTGTGGCTTTCACCATTAGATTCAAAATATCAGTATTGGGAAATGAATATCATGGTGTTATTGGCTAAATTTTGCCTCCCAATATTCATTTATTGTTTGAAGTGCTAACCTCCAGTATCTCAGAATGTGACTTTACCTGGAGATAAAAACTTTAAAGCGTTAATTAAGTTAAAATGAGCCCATTAGGATGGTCCCTAACCAGTCTATCTGGTGTCCTTATAAGATGAGGAAATATGGACACACAGAAAGATACCAGGGACATACAAACACCAGGAGAGAGCCATGAGAAGAAACAAGAAGAAGACAGCCATCTTCAGGCCAAGCAGCAAAGCCTCCCAAGAAACCAACCCTGCCAGCACCTTAATCTTGGACTTCCAGGCTGCAGAACAGTGAGAAAATACGTTTTTGTTGTTCAAGTCACTCAGTCTATGGTATTGTGTTATGGTAGCCTGAGCTGACTAATGCAACTCCCATCTGAGGGGAAGGCAAGATCCATAAAATGAAAACCAATTTGGTAGCCCAGCCATTATGTAATTAATTTGGGCATTGCCATATGTAAGATATCCAGATAATTCAAACCAATACATGGAGTTTTTCTACTCCATTAAATACAAATGAGCCCAGCACACTTTCTTATAATTATGTCCTGCTGTTTAAACCGTAATAACTTGCAAAGAGTATAAAAATGTTTTTGCTAGATGGTTTTATCAGTACAAAAATCTGTAACATCTAATGTATCAGTTCCTATCACTGTGGCCCTTCATTTTAATACTTAATAAAGGTTTATTCAGCAATGTTCCCTTCAGTCTTCTCAATGAACCATGATCATTTCTGGCACATACGGAAAACAGAGCAAACTTTCTTGAATTAATAAAATTAAGTCTGTCAGATTTAAGCCAGTTGGGTATTAAATTTAAACTACACCAAATACTGGCTGAACATAGTTGCAGCTTGTGTGGATCAGATTTGGCATAAAATTCAGTTTGTGATGTAATGTAAATTGTCAAAATGATACTGCTTCAAATTCCATGTGGTTTATTTTTAAAATGATATATATCATACAGAAAAATAAAGCTTAATGTGAAAATAACTACTTAGAAGAACAATAGATTGAGGATGTAAGTTGAGCATTCACTAAGAACTGGCATATGGTTCTGCATAATAATCCAGGACTTCATTGTTTCCATTTGGATTGAACAGAAAATGAGACAAGGCCCAGTAAAATGCTACTTTCACTTTTCCTTTATGTGCAAATTAAATTTTTTTTTTACACTTTAGTAATAGACACCTTTTACTTTATTATGCATAAAATTTTAATTGCATTTTTAATGGAAATAAATCTGTTTGACACAATTGCCACAACTGTGACTATGTTAGAATAAACTCAATTAACTTACATTGTTAAAATGTATATGCCTGCTTGTGACAAATTCAATATGACTTTGAAATACCAATTCCATATTATAGCCACCATTTCAATGAATTAAGATTCCTGTCAAAGTACCCTTGGCCAAAAACAAAATTCCACAAGTTCCATAGGATAATTTTGAGATACATATAATAAAGGGACAACTGAATAAGATATTTGTGTCATAAACCTTCAAATGAAAAAGGTATAGAGAAAATTTAGATTAATATTTAACACTAATAGCTGCTTGTCTAATTACATCAGAAAGCTAGCTATTTACATTTTTGCCATTTTTAGTTAAATGCAAAATTCCTGAGTTTTTCCACAGTTATTTTCCTACATTTTCTTTAAACATGGCAGCAGACAATAAAAAGCACTAATTCTAGGCATAATTAAAATAATAAAATAATAAAATAAAATAATAAAAATGTTTTTGTAGTCAAACATGTTAAGCTCTTTCAAATTATCATATTCATTCAACAAATGTTTCAGCATGCCTGTTATCTCTGGGTGCTGTGGTTCACAGGCACGGTCTCTACACACATGGAGCTTATAGTCTAATGAGAAAGATGTACATTCAATAACTAAACACACAAAATAAATAAAAATGTGGTTGTTCATTATGTGCCAGTGCACTGTGCAAAGTACTTAAATATATTCTCTCATTCAATCTTTATAAGACCATGAGGTTGTTTCTAGCCCCATTTTACTCAAGAAGAAATTGAAAAACAGAGAAGTTCATTAGCAGCCTGTGGTCACATAGCCTAGAAGTAGCAAAACTGGGATTTAAACCCAGGCATTCTGGCTCCAGACCTTATACCCTTAAATACTATAAACACCTCTCAAATCATTGTAAATCCTGATGAATGATGTAAGAAAATATACCATTTACAAAAATATATGTACACAAAGCCAAATTTAAGTGGAAGCTGTCAACGGAAGCCTCTGAAAAGTACTGACGTCTACCCCGAGGTAGAAGGACAACTGAAGGTAGTGAGAAGACAGAGCTGGAGGTGGGGTGGTAGTGTTTCTAGCAGAATAAATAGCCTGTCCCAAGACCCTGATTTTTTAAAAAAGAAGAGGTTACCTGGTTGAGCATTTTTTTCCTAAACTTTGCATTACAAAAAGCCAAGTTGTATTTTATATTTTATATTTCATTCCAAAAAATTTTAATTTTTTATGCAGAATAAAAGCTGCATTTTTTGAAAAATAACAATAAAAAATGCTTGATGAACCAAAAGATTGCAAAATTGCTTTGCAGGGTACCAAGAGTGCTGATACAAAAAAAACAAAAAAACAACAACAAAAAGAAACCTCATGACAGAAAGTACCATTTTCAAATGTATTTCCACCAAAAAGTTATCTTAAACCAATTTTTTTCCCACCAAACTATATGTTTTCAATTTTGTCCTTGCAGTCAAGAAAAGCCTCCAGGAAGAGATCAGTGTAGGCATACATAAAGGTATAAACCCTCATGGCTTGTTCTCAGAACTGCAAAGAACTCAGATTTGGCTGAGGTGGATGGTGAGGTATGGGGAGGAGAAGCTTTCAGGGAGAAAGACAAGATTGGACAGGGAAGTAGCAATCAGATTGTGGGAGAAATTGTAAGCCATCACAACAGATTTACACTTTAGGCAATGAAAAACTGTCAAAATGGCTAGAGGAGATTTGCATTTTAGGAAGCTCTTTCTGAGAGCACCGGAAATTCTCTCAGCTACTAAAGAAAAAAAAAAAAAAAAAGACTGTTGAACATATTAGCATTAAAAAATCTCTTAATTAATGCAACTGTAAATTCATTAATAATTTTCCAAATGGCAAAATAAAGTATGAGGCCAGAAAAGTAAAAATCACATGTTTTTAGTTTTAATATCAAGGGTACTTTATTAAATATAACTTTGAAAAGTGATCATAAGCTCTATATGGTGGCATCAATGAACCTGATGAACTAGCCTATGGAAAAGCACCCAGCACATGCCTGAAATATATGTTATTTCATTTCCTAAATTCCATTATCAACTGTGTCCTCAAACTAGTATTATTTCTGTTCTCTATTTGGAGACACCCAACACTACAAGAGGTCAAAGCAATAAATTCAGGGGGGAAACTAATTTATATTTGCAATTTGAAATTTATGGGCATTCATGGCACTGATTATTTGTGTGATTAGTGATAACAGGTCAAGAGTCATAACTTTAAAGCCATCTCTTAATCATTGTTTCTCTTTAGATTTATTGCCAATTTATCAAGACCCTGTTCTAGACCACAAAATAATTACTCAGTATTGTTTTGGGGAAAATACTCTTCTAAATTCTTACATCTAAAAAATTAACGTCAGGGATGGGTGTGGTGGCTCATGCCTGTGATCCCAGCACGTTGGGAGGCTGAGGCAAGGGGATTGAGGAGTTTAAGGCTGCAGTAAGCTATGATAGCACCATTGCACTCCAGCTTGGGTGACAGAGCATGACCTTGTCTCTAAGAAAATGATAATAATTAGTTAAATTAAGGACCCAACTGGAAGAAGTTAAAGTGGGAGATAAAATAAACACATGCCATATAAAAATACTTGTTTTTATATACGCCTAGCACATAAAACAGGTACATGGAATATACAATAATATAAAATAAATATGTATTATAAAATATAAAAAAAAACTTAAATATAAAATAAATATAAAAGCAGGTAAAGGCAATATAAAAACAAGTATTTAATGCCCCTCACTTTAACAACATCCCTAGGAGTTATTCCTGTTTATGTCCATGGCAAAACTGACCCTCAAAGACACTGTGTGACATGCTTCCTTCCACAAGCAAGCAGAGTAAAAGAATTTAGGCTTTGGAATCAGACTCACATGGGTTTCAATCCTGCTTTCTCTATCATACCATGTTTCCAGGGAGACAACCTTATTTTTTACTATTCTTCTTCCTATTATTATTATTATTGAAACAGAGTCTCTCTCTATTGCCCAGGCTGGAGTGCAATGGCATGATCTCTGCTCACTGCAACCTCCGCCTCCTGGGTTCAAGCGATTCTCCTGTCTCAGCCTCCCAAGTAGCTGGGATTACAGGCGTGCACCACCACACCTGGCTAATGTTTTTGTATTTTTAGTAGAAATGGGATTTCACCATGTTGGTCAGGCTGGTCTTAAACTCCTGAGCTCAGGTAACCCACCTGCCTTGGCTTCCCAAAGTGCTGAGATTACAGGTGTGAGCCACCACGCCTGGTAGAGAAGACCTTATCTTAGTCATCTTTTTAGTCATCTTTTTCTCTCCAGCATTTAACAGATTAACTGATTCAGAAGAGAAGTCTAATCAATATTGAAGGAAAAAAAGAGGGAAGAAAACTTCATAATGTAGCAACCCTGAGATCATTTTTAAAAAAAATTTCAGTACATAATCATTTATGAATTCCATACATAATTAGGAATTTATCCTGGAGAGAGATTTAAGGAGGAACTGTTGTTGATTAAAATGATCCAGAAAAAGAATGAAGTCAAATGAACAATTGAAAATCAACCTTACACTTCCCAAATTATTTTTTAAAAATTTTTTAATAAAGGAGAATGCTTACAAAAAATGGTATGACAGCAACTGCACATTGTCCCCTAATATCTGTTTTCCCTTTCTTCTACACTAGAAGTTTTCAGTTTTAGCTAACCATATGACTACGTGGAATAAAAATAACAATTCTCTGTTTCCCTTTCATCTAAGTGTAACCTCAGGACTAACTTCTGGCCAATAGAATGTAGAGGAAAGCAATGTGTTCAACTTCCAGGATACGCCCTTTAAAGGAAAGGCTATGACCCATCTTCTACTCTCTCCATCCTGCCTCCTGGAACGTGGATGTGATGAAGCACCATCTTGATCCACAAAATAAGGGAAACAGCACTTATGCTATAAAAATGCAAGAAGCAGAGAAGTAGCCTGTGTCCAGTTCTGGACATAAGCAGCCATGCCAGCCCTGGACCACTTTCCTTCATGCTATTAGATAAGGGAAAGAGCATGTATTAATAATTTGCATGAGCTAATGTTATTTGGGGTCTCTTATTACATGCCACTGAACTCAAATACTCAACAACACCCATGGAACCCATGATGGCAGGGTTCTAGCCCTCATGGGACTAGCCCATCCTCTCCTCACATCTCAGGATTTCCTTCCTTCTAATAAAACTGAAGCCAGGAAACCATTCACAGGGAATCAGAAATCAGCTTATGTCTTTAACTGGGCAAGATGGCTAGTGGAAGAAATTCTAAGTTCATGGAAACATTTCCCAAGCCAGAAGACAATTTTAGCCACATGGCTTTCTTCTTCTCAGTGTGATGAAAAGAAAATCTATCTATCTATCTATCTATCTATCTATCTATCTATCTATCTATCNTGAAAAGAAAATCTATCTATCTATCTATCTATCTATCTATCTATCTATCTATCTATCTATCTATCTATAACAGCAAGTTTCTCTTATTTTGAAGAATGGAGTCAAAAAGTGTAAAAGCATACCTATGTCTGAATACTTCTCTCTGTGTGTATGTGTGTGTGTATGTGTATGTGTGTTTCTCTTTGTGTCTGTGTGTCTCTCTCTCTCTGTGTCCTCTCTCCTTTTTTATTTTAAATCTATAGAAGACTCAAGGCTTTGTAAACTAAGTTAGCTAATATAAAAACATATATTAAGCAAGGCAGAAAACTTTAAACAAGCCACCTGACAAATGACTAGAGGGTAGGATTTACATCCAGAGTCCCAGGTCATGGAGGATTATCCTTAGATATTTTTCAAATTTTACTGGCTTCTGCTCTAGGCCCTGTGTATATTAAACTTTATAGTAAAGATAAAACTCGGTTACATGCTGAAATTTCCGATTTTTGAGCATTTTTGCCTGCTATTTAAATGAGTATCAATTCTTAAAAATTCAATAAAATAACCCTCAGTAATGTAAAATGAGTATGAATTCTTAAAAATCCAATAAAATAACCCTGAGTGATGTCTCTTTATTACAATATTGGAATAGCCTATGTACTGCAATCTACTGGCTATGTATCTTGAGCAAGTCACTTAAACTTGCTAAGTCTTGATTTTTGTTTTTTTGTTTTTTTGTTTTTTCATCAATGCTGTAGGGATAGTAACTATACTTGACTCATAGGATTGCGACATGAAACATTGATCAAGCACTTAGCAGATTGCCTGGCTCATTACAGGAGCAAAGTAAATATTAGCTGTTATTCACATTATGATTGTGATTGCTGATTGCAAAAGACATTTGCAGTTTCTGTACTCCAAAACTTAATCTGCTTCCTATGGGGGATGGTATTCCTTGACCATTATCTGTACACCATCTGCTCTAGTTTTTTAATACAAATTAGTTCATTTTAAGCAATCCATATATTTGCAAAGTGACTGGACAGTCAGGAAGTTAGTCTACATCTGTGAAACAGAGTAAACTAATGGTACAAAGTAAATTTCTCAATTAGCTTTTTAAATTTTAGCTATTTGAAAATCACACAAACTTCACGTGTGCCTTTTTGTCCAATAATAGCTAATACTTATATGATTACTATGTGATTTGGTCACTAACAAAGTATCTTTTGTTATTAAGACAACTTAATTATTACACCACTTACTTTGCTCAATTCTAAAAGACCACACAGAAAATACTTTAATTCCTCATGGCTTTCAAAATAAAGATAGGGTAGACATATATAAACTGTGTGTGTATGTATACCAACTTGTAAAATAAAAATTACTAGTAAAACTGACATGAGAAGAAAAACAAGAATATTCATCCTTTTCCACTGATAGCTATGAACCCAAAAATAAGAAAAAGATTACAAAATTATAAAATTTCTTGGAGCTGCACTTTTTAAAGGACTGTATCTAACAGAAATGAGAAGATGGCATAAGGTGGAAATACAGGTTTGTGAAATAGACATTGTCATGCAACACATTTATTTTTTTATCAAGAAGATCCCAAATGTAATTCAAGGACTAAAAAATGCTTCCAACTAGCTGATAATGCTTTTTAAATCTTCATTTAGTTCCAATAAAGAAATGTATATTGTGTTGTATTTACTCTGCAGATGATCACCATCCATCTTACACCCTCCACCTCCCCTCCCATAACCTTTACACACACTTCCCACCCCATCCAAAGCAAACCAAGAAAAGAATAAATTCCCTTCATTGAAAAAATAAAATAAGACATAATCTTACATCCTGATTGTTTATTTTAAAGCACTGAATTACAGCCATTTTGCTTAATTTATTTTCAAATCATTTGTATCTGAGTGTGACTAACACATGGTACTTACAATATAAAAATACTTAAAATATCAAATTTTAATAATCTTTAGGTGGCTTTATGCAAAGCAGATGTTCTATTACGCTTTCCAGATGCTAGCTGTAAGCACAATTAATTAAAGACAGTGCTTACATATCATTTTAGGACATTTCAGTACATAGTTAAAACTATGCTAAAGAAAAGAGAGAATGAGCAAAAGCCAGCACTACTTAACTGCAAAGAGAATTGCCAAGAAAGAGTAAGTTCACATGTCATGCCAACAATAGACAGAACTAAAAAGCAACTGTAACCCAACTAACAAGCACATGCTTGGTGCATTGCGTTGGCACTAAGAATGATAAAATACCAACTTTTTTCACAGCTTTGCACACTGCATGCCTTGGGTGAGGTTTCAACACAGTTATTAGTTATTCCAGAAATCTTCGGCCAATTTAAGATGCAAATTAACACATTAGGAATGCAATAACTTGATAAAACTCAGATCAAATGGTTTTTATCTGGTTTGCTAGAGAAGGCAATTTTTACATTTCAAACAATACTAGCTTTTCTATGTTCATCTTACTCTTTCAGGATATCACATATTCTATTTTATTAAGTGCTACCTTGCCTTTGTGTGCTCTACAAATTTTCTCTCTTCAGTATTTAAACTCTATGAGCACTGACTACTCAATAAGTTCAAAGGCCTATACTGGGGGAGGCAGGAATAAACTAGCCAGAGTCCCCTACTCAGAGATAAAAGTCTTTATTCAGAGACTATCAAAGCCTAATCATCAAATTCAGTACCTAATTTACCAAGACTTCTGGTTATACGAATTGAATTTACCTTAGTTATCACAACCTCTATCACACTCAGTTTCCAGTAGCATTTTCTCAAGGTCAAGAACACAGGCAAGCTGTTGTTCATCCATAAATTTAAAAAAACACCTCTTTCAGATCAACCAAATAGATATATATAAATCATTCATTGTTTGCAAAGCATAGTGCTACCTCCTTACAAATAAAGCTAAGGTAATCAGAATTGGAAAATCAAATATGAAATAACTCATTAATCATCTACTCTCTAAATTTTGCCTTTTGAATTCTCTAGGAACATGCTATCCTTATTTTCTAAACTGTAAAAGAGGGAGAAGCCCCTTCATTTTTACTCTAAACACAATGTGAAGAGATTACCATTTGTTTTTCTTTATGTGGTCACTTTCAGATATATCTGTCTTTACAAAATTGAAAAACTTAACTTGGCTTATTTGGTTAACTTAACCCATATAAAACTGATTAATATTCTACATTAACTACAAAATTCCACATAGTTCAGCCTATAGAATCCAACTTTGTAACTTGAACATACTGTTTCATAACATCAGTAGTCTGAAAACTTTTTCATTTAAGTCAGTGGGATCTGATTATTTGTACCATTGATTTGGTGACTTTAAAATGATATTTTTGTTTTTTTAAAGCAAGATACAGAAAGATGGAAAATAAATGTACAAAGTAAAAAGGGGATACTTTTCCTCTACAGTGAAAGTAAACTCGTGTGATAAATTGGAAAAAACATCCTTTTCCTAAGCTCCAAGCTGATGTTCCTACAGATTTTTTTTAACAGCCTACTTTCAGAACAGTTTCCTTTTGTCCATCATGCAAGGGTTGGGAGGAGGGGATACAATAGGTAGAAAGTGTGTACTGATCTCTCACCTTTGGGGACTAAATTTTAACCAAGTCCATAGATCCATGCCCTCTTAATTCATTACTACCGAACAGTGGCTACATAAAATCACAAAAACTAGTCACTCGAAGTTAACCAAAACCTCACGACTACATGGGCACAAAACTGAATTCATCTTTTAAGTTCAGGAGACATCTTTATCTTTCTGGGGGCCCAAAGGTGCATCTGACTAAAAAGATCACATTACGACCACCCTGGCTGTACCTGCAGCTTGAAGATTAACAGATAAGTGAATGATTAGTCAGTCAGAAAAACAATAAAAATCCTCTTCAGAAAAAAATGAGGGAAAAAATGAGAATATTTTACCTCACAAGCCTAATATTATTAAATTAGGTTTTCTTAATGGACTAGGTTTTGCTTGGAAGTGGTAGTGGCCGCTCAGCAGGGCCTGTTGACAGAGTCCTGCTGAGTTCAGCACCTTGCCCTTGAACAAAAATACTATCAAGTCATTCTATTAGCCCATGCCCTGGAGGGTGCTGTCCACCCTGTAAAACACTGTGCAAAAATTGATCATCATTATATAGTGCTCTGATCACAAAGAACTTCACTTGAGATTCTCGATAGCAATACGGTTGACATTTTTGTGGCAAGATCAATAGTTTGTAAGTGTCAAGTTGTCCTTTAGGATCAGCAAAATAAATTCTGAGGGTTGGTTCTAATTCGACTCTAAACCATATACTCTTAGCTAACCCATTAGAACTCAACACTACCAGGATTTCTCTAGTTCATTTGTTTATTTTACTTGCTTATTGTCTTTCTCTCCATCTCCTAAAAGGTAAATTCCAGGAAGGACCTAATTATGATCTGTCTCATCCACGGCTGGCTCTATCTCTAGGGCCTAAATAATCACAGACACTGAGGACAGCATGTAGTAAATATTGCTGAACTAATTAATTGGGTAATGAAAACTTTAGTATTAACACTAGTAATAACATCCGTCCACAGGAAAACAGTATAATCAGGATAATTTCTTCTTTATACTTATTATTTGTCCTTTCTCAATTCTGTTTTCTCCAACCTTACAAACTTTTTCCAACCTGGACAAATTATTTGTCAAGGGTTTGCAGCTGGGCTATGAGTAACAAGAAAACATTCATACAGCACTTTAAATTTCTGCCTTAAAGCATCATATGTAAATAAAATAGGACATGTATGAGGGGCAACATATGCCAACTTGTATTATTCAAGAAATCAAACATTTATTGGGTCTCTACAAGACATCAGGCACTTTCACACAAACTATTATGATTAATCCTCACTAGATCCTCCAGGTAGAGAATGCACTTCTAGGTTTACCAGTTAGGAACAGTGTTCATACTGGTTGAGCCTATTGAGCAGTTATGATTTGAATGTACTCTAATTCAGCATTTTGTCACAGCCTTGGTTTTTTAATAGTTACTTTTCCATCCCAGCAGACACTTCAGTGCTTTGTTATTTTTCTATCCATACAGGGAATGTGCCTTGGCAATGGGGAAGAACTCGCCTTCATGTAAAGATCTACTCATCAAAGGCAGCAAAACCTGTTATTTAAGAGCCCAGGCTCTGGTTGTAGGCTGTTCACAACTGGCTTTGTCATTCATGGGCAGAGTGACCTTGGGCTTAATACCTCTTTGCCTCAGTTGCCTCACCTATAAACAAAGATAATAAACAGTAAATGTCAACCATTGCTAATAACAAAGTAGACCACTGTAGTTGTGAGTAACACACTATACAACTTCTTCATTTCTTTAGCAGCTTTTAAAACATGTCACCATGCCTCCCATTTCTCTTCTTTTTTTAAAAAAAAAGTTGGAGTCAGGGGGTACATGTACAGGTTTGTTACCTGGGCATATTGCATGAGGCTGAAGTTTGAGATATGGGTGGCCCCATCGCCCAGGTATTGAGCATAGTATCCAATAGGTGGTTTTTCAGCCCACGCTCCCCTCCTTCCCTTCCCTGCTCTAGTAGGCCCCAGTGTCTATTGTTCCCATCTTTATTTCCATGTGTACTCAATTTTTAGCTCCCAGTTATAAGTGAAAACATGCTATGTTTGGTTTTCTGTCCCTGTGTTAATTAACTTAGGATAATTGCCTCCAATTGCATCCATGTTGCTACAAAAGACAAGATTTTGTTCTTTTTATGGCTATGTAGTATTCCATGGTGAATATGTACCATATTTTCTTTAATCCACTGTTGATAGGCACCTAGGCTGATTCCATATCTTTGCTATTGTATATAGCCAAGCCTTTCATTTCAAGTAAGAGCTCCATTTTTGAGGAACTCCCTTTCTTGGAAATGAAAATGGTTTGGAATTTAGTAACAAAATCTGCCTAGAACTAGAGTAAGATTTAGAATATCTCATATATATGTATGGAAAAGAGAAATAAAAAAGAAAAGATTATAATATGAATTTTTCAAAAAGATTGTCATGGCTTTAATCTTTCTTTTCTGTTCTATAAGTTTTAATAAGTTGTGGAGACAAACCTATCGGCATCAAAGTTAAAATGCTGAAAAGAGCTCGTCTCTTTTTCTGATAGCTCTGTCACTCTAGCCTTTATCATATGAGATTTTTAAAAAATAATACATTTGTTGAGATGTTTCACATGCCCTACAATTTACCCATTTAAAAACGTGCAATTCAATAATTTTTAATATATTCACTCAGTTATGCAACCATCACCACAATTTCAGAATATTTTTATTGCTCCCCCCAAAAAACCTCATACCCATTTTCCCTCAACTTCCCCATCCCTAGGCAACCAATAATTTACTTTCTGTCTCTATGAGACATTTTTAAATGACAGATTCAAAGGTTAAATTAATACATGAATTAAAAATTATATAATAGATTATATAAAAGTTTTGTAACTAAAACTTAAATCATTTCTTGAACACTCAGAAATAAAAATGTTAAAAATGTATAAGAAATAAATCTTATAATCAACACATACATATATATCCTCTACTGTGGTGCTGAGACTATAAAGGAGAGTAAGGTGCTGTGTATTCAGAAAGAATTTGCGGTAACGGGACATGAATAAATAAGAAGCACAGATAAAGTGTCAGTAAAGAAGACCAAGACATGAATTGTATGGGCACTCAAAGGAGGAAGGGGTCCCTGATGATCGTGGTAGACAAGGAAAAGTAACGCAAATCAGATACAAAGGGATGGGAAAGACTGAGATAAGAGAAGAGGATAGAAATTTTAATTTTCAATTACAGGTAAAACCTGTGCTTTGTTTATAATGCAAAGATTCCAAAAGAAGTCACCCAAATCACTCTCAGTCATCAATTTACAATATATTTACATGAAAATGAAATGGATCCATCCTATAACTTTTCTTAAAACATTTTGGAAATATATTTTTAAATTAAATGATATCTGATCAGCTAGGTTTTTTTGTTCATCATAAAATGTCAAATTTTCCTATATGGATACAGTTGCTATTTCTGAAATCAAAATAATATAAAAATACAGAAAAAACAAAAAAGATAACATACTGTAAAGAGACACACAAGCTTTTTAGAGTGGGAATTATGTTATGACCATGAAATGTACACTGTTTTAAATATACTTCTATATAAATCCATCCCCTCTGCCAGATCCTGAACTTCATTGGAGTCTTGAAGGGGGTTCATTTAACAGAATCCATCTTCCCTGCCTGCATTCTTAACAACTGAAAGATAAGACAAGGAATAGGGTTGGGAGAAGCCAAAATATTACCTCTATTTCTGACAGAACTAGGCTGAAAAAAGTGTCTTACATCTGCAGTCAAATGTGATACCGAACTCCAGAATCAATCTCCAGATGGGTGGAAAGAGCCTCTGCTTAGAGGAGCAGCTGAGAAGCCACGCCCTCTGCATACACTTCACTCAGGAAGAAGAGGGTGGCGGAGCTAAGCATGCCCAGTTCTTTCTTCAAATGTATCAAGAAAATTAATCTACCTGCTCAGGGGAGATTAACTTGGTTGTCAAACTTGAGTGCTCAACAGAATCACCTGGAGGGCCTTGTTAAACCATAGGTTTGCATTTCTGACGAGTGCCCAGGTGATCTTGATGTTACTGGGCTGGATGGTGGGGTGGTGGCAAGAGCACGAATTTCGAAACAAGGCATAGCAAATGGTCAAGAGCATCACATTTACTAAGAGTGAGAAGGATCTATCCTCCACAACAACTTCCACAATGGCGCTTGCTTATCCTGGTGGCATTCATTTCCCTTCCTCCATTCATGATGGGCACAGGGCCTGGTGCACAGAGGCAATAAATTGTTTGCTGGATTGAACTGAACAAGAATGTTGCTTGACTTGTTCCAACTAAAATATGAAAACAATTTTTGAAAACAAATTTAAAAACGTCACTCTTGAACTTTCACCTATTTTTAAAACTAAACTTCATATGTGTTCATGTGAAGTTCTTGATTCTGATGTATCACTGATTCAGCACTTCCTGGGGGCAGGCTGGATCTGAAGTAGGAATGACTTGAGGCTACAATGCAGCAAACATGCCTATTTCTGTACAATTTTCCCCTGAAAGTACCAGAAACTCTTCCCAAAAGGGCATTTCCATCCCACTGTTTCTCAGGGGGATTTAGTAGTTTGAGTAACTGGGAAATAAAAACCAAGCGTTTGACTTTTCTGATATGACTCTAAACATTGGAAGGTTTTCTTAGCTTTCCTTATCTGGCAACTCCTTCTATTTATGCTCCCTTCCACTGCAGATAAATCCTTCATTCAACATTTCTAAATTATATTCAGACTTTTCACAGATACAGAGAAAATTTTTATTCTCTATATTGCAGTGAATCTTATAAAAAGCAATTTAGGGCACATTAAATGAAGGAAAATCCAGCTAATAAGACTTCACCAACTTCAGATCCTGAAAAATTTAAAGGAAACCAACACCTGTAAGGAAACAATTGTTATAATGGTAACATGAATCCAGAATCCAGAAATGATATAATTAACGCACTGGATTTTATGAAGTCAGAAAAGCTTACTGGCAGGAATTTGCAAGAAATATGGAAAGAGTCTGGAACCCTCGAATTCTATGAACTACTCTTTGACTGCCCTCCACTGGCTAGATTTCAGAGTGCTATTCAGACCATACAGCATTTGGTCTTAAGATTTTACGAGAAACATTCGCAGTGGGTTTTCAGAAAGCTTGTGTGATTCATTTTTTCCTATATTTCTGTACAACCAAAATCAATGCCTTTAATCTATCTTTAAGGTTTGCTGATACAAATCTTGATTTTCAATTTGTACTTGTCACTCTAAGAGATTTTCAATACTAATAATAAAATAATTGTACTCAGGAATGATCCCAAATGAGGAACCCAATATATTGCATCTTCCGTGAAAAAAGACTTCTGTTGTAATTTAGTAAAAGACATGATTCTCTGAATGCAGGGGCTGTCACAAGGGCTGTAAAGTTGACTTTATGATTCCTTATTTGCCTGTCATTTTATCATTCTATACCTCAGTGTGTCTCTATTTATTGATAGCACCCAAACACAGACGTGTGGCATCTTTTTAATTGGAAATGTTGTTTTGTAAGGTTTCAAGGAATATCAGTGAGATAATGCCTTAAAAACTTGGAGGGCACTTGTGGAAGTTTAGTTAATATGGTTTTAGTTTTTAAATGTCTTAAGTGGAAAATTATAATCTTTACATCCTTAGCTTCTTAGCCTGTGAACTGATAGTACAGATGGGGACAGTTTAGATATAAAGAATATCTTATAAGCCAGGCCCCTGTGTCTCCTCTGTCCCCTTGTTACTGGGACTGAAATAGAATGACTGATGCTCCAGGGACACTGGTAGGGCAACCTATTCCTTCATCGTCTACCCGAAGGAAGTGACCTCCTGTCACACAATAGAAGGCTGAAAATATCTCCACTTTTCATCAAGAGAGGAGGTTTCTAGGACAAAGTTTCAGTCCTACCCATTATGGGAGAAATTGTTCCTGCAGAATAAAACCCTAAGATTGTGCAAAGGATAGAACTTGCACTAGAAACTTGAGGGTCTAAAATGTTATTCAACTTTATATTCTCCGAATCTAAATAAATCTGAGATTGAACACACATCACATTGAGTTACCACGACATTAAGTTTTAGTCATTATTATTTTGGGGGTTCTCCTACCCTAGGTTCAGATAAAGATCCCAGTAATCTTGTGTGGAATAAAATACTTGTAATGGCCCCTCCAATTATCCATCCTCCCTGATTCCCTTGACACTTAGCAACATCCAAGCCTACAGGTTCTGCCTTAACCCTGTCATATCATGGGGAGGGGAACCACAGGTACCCCCTGTTCCAAGAACCTGCAGCCTTTCTCCCGCCTAGTCCTGGAAAATCTCCCCTTTTATTCCTCCCAAGCACCTCTTTCTCCTACCTCTCTGGATCACCCACGAAAATCTCCTCAATGAGTTCCAGCTTTCACTGCAGCCAAAGATGAGGTACTGTCTTTAGCATCAGCTGGAAGGCTTGCCAAAGACCTCCTTGGAGGCAGATAAGCACCAAGGCAGGAAAAATGCAAAAAAATTAAATAAAACTTGCTTTCCATCTTTTCTGATTATTCCACATAAATTAAAACTCATATTGTTACATCAACAAATCATTCTGCTGTATTTTCAAAATCAGAGAAAATGAACAGAAATGAGAAAGATAGGAGGTTGAGAAACTGGAAGAAGATTTAAATAAGAGGCCCTCTTTCTCTAGGTATTTTTAATTCATTATTTAGCTTATTTATTTATTTTTGCTGCCACCTGCTGGTGTGCACCGATTCCTAGTGCACTGAGCCAGTGAGAGAGAAAATTCATGCTTTAATTCGCTGCAGCCTGCACAGATCTGTAAGGTTCAAAGATAAGCTCCTTCAGAATATCAATCTTAAAAGGTGACCAGTAAAATAGTTATAATGCTTTTTTTGTTTGTTTGTTTGAGACGGAGTCTCGCTCAGTCGCCCAGGCTGGAGTGCAGTGGTGTGATCTCGGCTCACTGCAAGCTCCGCCTCCCGGGTTCACGCCATTCTCCTGCCTCAGCCTCCCGAGTAGCTGGCATTACAGGCGCCCGCCACTACGCCCGGCTAATTTTTCGTATTTTTAGTAGAGACGGGGTTTCACCGTGTTAGCCAGGATGGTCTCGATCCTCACCTCGTGATCCACCCGCCTCGGTCTCCCAAAGTGCTGGGATTACAGGCGTGAACCACCGCGCCCGGCCAAAATGCTTTAAATACAAATACAATTGTAATATAGTGGGGGAGAGGTCTTAGAGGAAAATGGTGACGATTACAATACCAGAGATCAGTAGGATGGAGCCAGAATGAAGCTAATATTTGGGAGGTTTTATAAATGCCTTGGGATGCAGTGCTTCTGTATTTGTAACAGGGTCTTCTTGGCTCCTATAGTTATTCATGCAGTGACAGAAGATAAAGTAATTAGAGTGTATCTGAACTACTAAATACATGTTCCACTGAAGGCTTCTCATCTCTTGCCCATTTTACTGTTTATCTAAAATGGCATTGTCTAGAGTTGATAGAATCTTATTTTTTGAAAAATGATGAGCAACAATATGTAGTCTAAAATCACTCCAAAATGCCATCAGGAAACAAATTAATAAATTCTACAATTCTAAATTAATTAGACTCCATGCTACCTACAATAGCCTTAATGTACAAGGATTGGCTTGATGTCATTCAGTGTATATTCTGGAATTAATATGCTGAGAGCTTTTCATCCAAAATTAAAACAAAAAAACCCCAAAAGATCCAGTGCAGAGGTATGTTGTATATGTTCTTGACCACATATAGAATCGAATCCTAGGCTATAAGGTTTCTCAGGGTCCTGGATTCAGCACGGACTAAAATATGTACTGACAGGATGGCATTATAGGCCAACATCATGTGAGCCTCATCAGTCACTCTTGAGAGATTTCAATTTCACAAAAAGAATCAGCCACTACTGAAGATATTGCTGCTTACAGTCCAGGCTTAAGCAACTGTCTAAACATCACAAATTAAGACATATCTCAGGTCGTGATGGAGTCATGGATATAGAGTTCATGATAAAGTCATTCAACATTGCTAATTGAGTGAACAAAATGTGGCATTTAGAGAATACACCCAATGGACTATTGATATTATTTGGCTTTGTATCCTCACCTAAATCTCATCTTGAATTGTAATCCCCAGGTGTTGAGGGAAGAGCCTGGTGGGAGGTGATTGGATCATGGAGGCAGTTTCCCCCAAGCTGTTCTCGTGATAGTGAGTGAGTTCTCACGAGATATGTTTGTTTTATAAGTGTGCGGCAAGTTCCTCGTTTGCTTGCTTCTCTCTCCTGCCGCCTCGGGAAGTCGTACCTGCTTTCCCTTCTGCCATGATTGTAAATTTTCTGAGGCCTCCCCAGCCACGCAGAACCGTGAGTCAATTAAATCTCTTTTCTTCATAAATTGCCCAGTCTCGGGTAGCAGTGTGAGAACGGACTAATACAACCGTGTATTAGCAAACTTTTATTCACAAATGTCTCCCAACTTGAACTAGTTTAGACAAAATGGAAATTTGATAGTTAATAGAATTCAACTGCAGTGTATAAAGCCAAGCCATAAGAAGCCTGGGGATCTGGGTGGGCCTTCGAAATAGCAAAATAAGGTCTTGGGTGTTTACAGTGTTCATGAGCTGTGCTTCTCAACTCATAACAGCTTTATCTATGGTCTATAAAGTTTTCCTTCACAAGGAGACATTATTCCCTCTACCAGCTTCTTAGCTTCCCATTTCCACCACTCCTGCCACTTACAATTCCTAGGGAAAAGCACTGATTACTTTGAGTCAAGGGTCCACACCTGGATCAACCAGGTGTGGTGAGAGGAAACGTGGAGTAACAGTTTAGAGCAGGAACACTGAATCCTAACTTCTCCAGGTATGTCAGTTTCTTTGTAAGTCGAGGAGGGATACAATAATGCCTAGCTCTGAAGTTTATTGTGGAAATTAAAGATACTACATGTAAAGTGCTTAAAACTATGTCAAATGTCTATTGATAGGTGAATGGATTTTAAAAATGTAGTATATACATGTAACAGGATATTTTTCAGCCTTAAAAAAGAAAAAAATCCTACCACTTGTAACAACATAGATGAAGCTGGAGGACATTACACAAACTGAAATAAGCCAGTTACAAATGGCAAATACTGCATGATTGCACTTATATGAGCTATCTAAAATAGTCAACTCATCAAATAGATACAATGATGGTTGCCAGGGGCTGGGGGAAAGAGGAAATGGGGAACTGTTGCTCAATGCATATAAAGTTTCAGTTACACAAGACAAATACGTTCTGGAGATCTGTCGTACAACATAGTGCCTATAGTTAACAGTATGGTACTGTGCACTTAAATATTTGTGGAAAAGGTAGATCCCATATTAAGTGTTCCTAGCACAAAAAAGAACACAGTAAAAGGAAGCGAGGAAGGAAGAAAGGAAAGAAGGGAAGGGAAAGGATAAAAGAAACACAAAGAGACACAAGGAAACTTGGGGGTGATATATTTATTACCTTTATTGTGGTGATAGTATCACAAGTGTATTCATATGTCCAAACTCATCAAATTGTATACATTAAACATGTGCAATGTTTTCTGTATATTATTGCTACCTCAGTAAAGTTGCTAACAAAAACTATGACTGACACAGAATAAGCACCTTTTAAGTGGTTGTTAGTATGCTAGAATGGCTGTTCTCAATCTTGGTCATATATTGGAATCATTTGGTCAACTTTAAAAAATACTTGCTGCCTTGGTCTCATCCCCAGATAATTGGTTTTGAGATGAGACCAAATGTAGACCCAGTAACAGATTTTTTAATATGCTTTTCAGAAAATTTGAATGTGCTTCCAGGATTGAGAACTACTACACTAAATCATAAGCTCTATGGATAGAGGGATTCTCTTTTGTCTACTCTTCAATTGTCAATGCCTAAATCTATGCTTGGCACACAAAAGGTGCTCAGAAATATTTGTTGAATGAACTAATGATACAGCTATAGAAATGACTACATCTAGTCAAATGGGGGCAGCTGTGTGTGTGTGTGTGTGCGTGTGTGTACATATGTACAGAGTGGCTGATAACATTTATCGGGCCATTGTAAGACTAACTAGAGCCCCCTATAATGTAGATATTTGTAAATATTTACCATAAATCAAG
Organism: Theropithecus gelada; assembly: GCF_003255815.1. Lineage (NCBI taxonomy): Eukaryota > Metazoa > Chordata > Mammalia > Primates > Cercopithecidae > Theropithecus > Theropithecus gelada. The sequence continues at coordinate 109,969,969 of NC_037676.1, forward strand.
TTAATAAATGACTAAATGAAATATTATTCTCCTCCCATAAAAAATAAATCTTAGAGTTTCAAATATAAATTTGAAATTTTTGGACCCCTTCAAATTCCTCTCTAGAACATGGCAGCCTGGGAAGAGCCATTTGCTGACTCCTGGCCCTGCCCATGGCTGCTTATTTTGCTTCCCAATCCCGTCTTCGTCTCTCACTTCAGGGGTACACAAATGTCTATACCCAGTTCTCACGTCGAACTTCTTTCCACACATCCCACACATAGCCATCAGGCCAGGTATGCACACACTAGCAGCACACACCAGCAGTACTGGCAGACAAGGCAAAGAGAGAGGGGGTTGGGTCCATTTGGACAGGAAAATCTAGATGCTGTCTAACCTGATGGGTGTGCTAGGAAGAGTTGGGTGGGGCAGTTGTATGAGCTCCAGATGGATACATCTTCTTGGCCCGCTAAACTGCTAAGCATTATGAAATTGGCATGACTTGAAGAGGGCCAAAATGGGGCCCTCTAAAGCATGGAGCTCAGGGTAGGGTCCCCAGATTTAAAGTGGGCAGTATGTTGTGTGCTTATGTGTGTGTGTACATATGTGCATGTGCACACACTTGCACCATTAGGAAAAATAGTGGACCCATTATAGAATATAATACTCTATGTAACACAACTCTGTGTAGCTCCTAATGTAAGTTTTGTTCAAAACATTCAAGCATCTATCTCTTATATGAAAATGTGCAAAGACATGCACATGTATGCTATATTGTCTTCTTCCTTCAACCTGTTGGTGATTACCCTTTGCATTTAGAAAAAATTGTTACAGGCAATGTGTATTCATCACAGCAGTTATTTTCTATAAAATCACCAGGAACACAGTGAGTGAATACTGAGCCATTTTTCCTAAACAAAATAAAAGGTTATATTCCTGCAAGCCTCTAGTCACAGTATTTTCTTCAATTGATCAATATATAACATTATGTATGTGTTTTCTTTTTAAGACATCTTATTAATACATATTGTTGATTGACACTGAAATCACAATCAATAGCAATATACCTCCTGCCTGACCAAAGCTTATCTAACGCATGTATTTTCTCCATAAGGCATATCACAACTTTCTTTCACATAAGAACGTTATGCAAGACTTTGGCCACTACCCTTATGGCTCATTTTAAACATGAAATCACCAAGAAAAAGGACAAAAATGTTAAACAAAACAAAACAAACATGGCTTTAAATATACCTGAGAAGGGATCCTTGTATACAGTATGGGAGCTGAAACAAAAAGGAAAAGCATTGCCTTGTTCGACATTAGCTGGGAACATGCACATCAGGAGACCCAAAGATATGTCACCATATGATAGTGAAAACAACATGAGTATTGATTTGGGGGCTACAGATAAATTTTAGCTAGTAGGCAAATTTGCAACTACAGGATTCATGAATAATGAAGATCAACTGTATTTAATATAACAAAGTCTTAAAATCCTTACCCTGGAGTTCAAATTTCTCGGCTGCATTTTGTTTTTCCAGCCTTAATCTCAATCCTCACCAATTTTCCCCTCTTCACTCTCCACTCCCCTGCCTGGATGAAATGCCTTTTCTCTTGCACAGCCCTACAGTCATTCCTCTCCTGATTCTGTTTACTTAAGCCAACATTTACCAGAAACATGCAAGTCCTGGAAACTGCATGGGACAAAGAAAAAGGCTCTTTTCAATATCTGTATATATTGGGATATGACATTCCAAACCTTTTTATATTAATTTATATTAATTCATATTAATTACTTGAAATGAAAGCACTCTACTCTGATTAATTCAATGACAACCCAATAAAACTAAAGAGGCATTCATGGGTAGAGACAGTAGAGTAAATGTTTTTATATGACAAAGTGGCTAGAGAGCATCAAATGCCATGACCAGGCCAAATTTGATGTGAATAAATTGACCATGGCTTTTCGAAAGTTCATGGTCAAATATTTCTCTTCTTCCCATGAGATAAGCTCAGAGTTGAGAATAACAATTTTAAATTGTTCATTTTCTCTATGAAATAAACTATGAGCTAAAGTTACATAGAAGTTGCATGATAAAATTTACTTTCAAGAATTGATTTCCAACTTTCTGAAAAAGTCTGATTTAAATGACATTATTGCCATCTGATGACTTGTTATACTTCACATAACTTCGCCCATACACATTTTATATATATATATACACACACACACATATACACATCCACATATATATGATATATATAAGTATGTTATATATTTAAGATATGTACATAAACGTGTGTGTATATATTATATATGTACATATATAATATTTTAATGCTAGTTATAATTCTCCATGCTGTGAATCATTTTACAAGTTGAAGAAAACGAAAACTGGAAAAACTAAGGACCTGTAGTCCATATGTGTGTGTCTTTACAGTTTTTAAAAGAAATGCAAACAATGAATGTGGCTTTTTTTTTTTTTCTTCAGCAAGCTATTTGGAATACAGAAACGCGTGCTTTCCTCATTGAGTTGTTATTATCCTTAGCTTCTATTTTGGTATCTGCTGCCAGGAAGTGGGTTTCTAATTACCTTTGTGACCAATAAAGAAAGTTTAGAACCAGATGTTAAGCTACAAATTAATTTCAGCACAAGAGCATATATAGAAAGATATTTCCAAGCATTTTACTCAGTTCATATTCAAATGAAATAATTCAAATTTGTCTTCAATAAATGTGCATTTCACATTTTGAGTGGTGAGGAAAATACAGAATTATGGGAGAGGCTTCAAGATGGCTGGCTGACTAGAAGAATTTCATGCCCACCTTCTCCACTTAGAAAAACCAAAATAATGTATAGACAGTTGCACTTTGAATACATTATCCCAGAGAGAATACTGGAATTCAATAGAGAAGTGACCAGAAACACCAAAATCAGGGAAGGAAAGGAGAGGGAGGCAGCCTTTCTGGCCAGGTTCAGATGAAAGCCAGGAAGACTTCCCAGTGTGGCTAAATGGTAAGTAAGAGACTTCTAGCAGCCCACATCCCTACCAAGGAATCATGTAATCTTGGCTGCATGAGAGCTTTTCAGCCCTCCCAATCCCTGGAACTAACATAGGGAGCTGCCAGGAGACCACGGGATGGGACTACTCCAAGGAGAAAGCTCTCACCAGGTCTCATACACTTTCTGACACCTATGTATCTACAGCAACATGCCATTTTCAAGTCTAGCCTTTGACAGAGTACACGCTGTCCTGTGGTCCAATGGAACCGAGATTGAGGCATTACAGAAAGACTGTGACTGCTGGGACTGGCGAGCAGTCCCACAGCCAGAGCTAAGAAGGAAAGGAGGCATGGGCTGCAGCTGCCAGTGCCAGGAAACAAGCACCACCAGGAAAAAGTCTGGGATCCGGGCAGGGTGTAAGCTGCCAACAGAACTTGGTTGCCAGCTGTATGGGCACTCTTGTGGCCAGGGCAGGGATACAAGCTACGTGCTGGTTACCACTACCGAGGCTAAGGGTAGGGTAAGCCCTGTCAGGACTGGGGCAAGAGAGGGACATGTATTTCCCAACCACCAGTTCAGGCTGTGGCCACCAAGAACAGCCCACCCTCTCCAGTGGCAGGACCTTAGCATGGCTGCTACCACACTTCACCTGAGTACTCTGCCTAGGGCCTGAGGATCACCTCACCCCTGTCCTGCCATGGCTGATGCCTGCTATAATCATTGTGGTGGGGAGGGAGTGAGCACGAATCTACCCAGCCCAGTTTCACCTCCTCCTCTAAGATAGAGCACATAGCCTGGGATCCTGGGGATTTCCAACCAATCCACTACTTTGGGCACCAGAGCACTTCTCCTGGGGGCCTGAGATTTGGCTTAAACTGCCAACCACTATCACTTCAGCTGGCACCTACCTGAAAGCATCATCTGAAGGCCTGGAATCTGGCCCACTTAGCCCATTGCAGCCACTCCCAACATTAATGCATACCACTCAAGACCCAGAAAATTGTTCCACCACTACTGCCTTTGCCCATGCCACACCAGCTTCCTGGAAGCCCAATAACCTTCCCATATGCCCAGTCCACTGATGCCACTACCAGCATCCAAGCATGCCACCTGGAGGCCCAAGAAAAGGTCCACCAGTAACCAACACAGGTGCCAGCATACAACACTGTGGGACAAAAAAGACAGGCAAATTCAGCCCACTGCTGCCACTACTAGGGCTTGAAGACTGGCAATGGGGCATCCCAGTCCCCAGAACAACTTCACCACAGCCTCCACTAACAACAATCCCTCATCCACTGAGAAAATCACAGATACCACTAATGCTATTTGCACCACAAAAAATCATACAGCTACTACACTATTGCATGTACTCAGAATCAAAGCCAAAGTACCATACCCAATCAACATCATAGGTACATCATCAGAAAAAGTTTCTCCCCTACAAAAGTAATTTCAAAAATAGAAAAGCAATCATTACATCAGATGCACAGATATCAATTTAGGACATGGGAAACATAAAAAAAACAAGGAAATATGACACCTCCAAAGGAATACAGTAATTCTCCAGCAATAGATGTTAAAAAGGATTTGTTGAAATCCTACAAATTCAAAATGTTGATTTTAAAGAAGCTCAGTGAGATACAAGATAATTCTCAAAACAATACAAATAAATAAAAAAAAAATAGGATATGAATGAGAAATTTACCAAAGAGCTTTTCTTTTTAGAAGAACCAAATAGAAATTCTGGAATTGAAGAATTTATTGAATACCTTATATTTGAAGACATCAACAGTAGACTAGATCAGGCAGAATAAAGAATCTCAGAACTTAAAAACATTTCTTGAAATAATCCAGTCAAACAAAAATAAAAGAATAAAGGATGAACAAAGCTTTCATGACATTTGGAACTACATAAAGCAATCAAATATTTGAATTATCAGTATCTCCAAGGGTAAAGAGACAAATGACTAGAAAATCCTATTTAACAAAATAAAAGATGAAAAATTTCCAGATCTAACATGAGATTTAGGCATACAGTTATAGGAGCCTCAGTGATTCCCCAGGTAGATACAATGCAAAAAGGTCTTTTCTGCAGCATGTTAGAGTCATATTGTGTAAAGTCAAAGATTAAGAGTGAATCTGAAAAAAGAAGAGGAAAGCATCTAGTCACCAATTAAGGAAACACCACAAGACTACAGCAAATTTTTCAGCAGAAACCTACAGGCCAGAAAAGAATGAGATAATATATTCAAAGTTCTGAAAGAAAAATCTGCCAGCCAAGAATACTACAGATAGCAAAATTATCCTTCATAAATGAAGGCGAAATAATCTTTCTCAGACAAGCAAATGCCAGGAGAATTTGTTGCCACTAGACCAGTCCTACAGAAAAATGCTCAAGGGTGTACTAAACCTAGAAGTGAAAGAATAGCATTTACCTTTATGAAGACACATGAAAGTAGGCTGGTTATGGTGGCTCTTCCTTTAACACCAGCACTTTGGGAAGCCAAGGCAGGAAGATTGCTTGAGGCAAGGAATTCAAGACTAGCCTGGACAACATAGTGAGACCTTGTCTCTACAAAATACACACATGCACATACACACACAGACACGAAAGTATAAAACTCACTGGTAAAGCAATTGCACTAAAGAGAAAGAGAAAGGACTCAAATTGTGCTATTACAGAAACCCACCAAACCACAGGGACAACCAATAAGAAAAAGGAAAGGAATTAAGAACACATAAAACAAGCAGAAAACAACAATATAACTGTAACAAAACCTCATATATTAATAATAAACAATATTAGAGGTTTAATTTTCCACTTAAAAGATATAGAATGACTAAATGGATAAAAAAAAGACATGACTCAATTATATGCTGATTATAAGAAACCCACCCTGCCAGTAAAGACACACAGATTGAAAGTAAAAGGATGAAAAAAGATGTTCCATGCATATGGAAACAGCAAGCAGGAATAGCTATACTTATATCATATAAAACAAACTTTAAGTTAAGAACAGTAACCAAAAACAGGATGAAGAGGGTCACTATATAATGATAAAGGGACCAATATAGCAAAAGATTATAACAATTCTACAAGTACATGCACCCAACACTGAAGCACTCAGACTTATAAAGCAAATATTAACAGCTCTAAAGAGATAAATAGACTTCAATACAATAATATTAGGACATTTTAACACCTGATTCTCAGCATTAAACAGATCATATAGAAAGAAAATCAACAAAGAAAATTTGGATTTAAACTGACCTTTAGGCCAAATGGACCTAACAGACATTTACAAAACGTTCTATCCAACAACTGGAGAATATATATTCTTTTCAACAGCACATTCAACATTCTCCAGGGTAAATCATATGTTAGGTCACAAATTTTTAAAGTCTCAAAAAATTTTTAAAAATCAAGATTATATCAAACATCTTCTCAGGCCCCAATGGAAATACAACTAGAAATCAGTACCAAGAGGAAACATTTATTTCCATGTATATGGAAATAAAACACGTTCCTGAATAACTATTGGATCAACAAAAAAAATTAAAATTTAAAAATCTCTTGAGACAAATAAAAATGAAAATACAACATACCAAAACCTGTGGGATATAACAAAAGCAGTGCTAAGGAAGTTTATAGCAATAAATGCCTACAACAAGAAAGTAGAAAGATTACAAATTAAAAATCTAGTAATGAACCTCAAGGAGCTAGAAAAAAAGAACAAACCAAACCCCAAATTAGCATAAAAAAATAAAGTTCAGAACAGAAATAAATGAAATAAAGACAAAAAATTTCAATGAAATGAAAAGTTGTTTCTTTCAAAAGATAAACAGAATAGGTAAACCTCTAGCTAGATTAACCAAGAAGAAAGAAGACCCAAATAAACAAATGAAAAACAAAACATTACAACGGATACCACAGAAATACAAAACATTATTAGAGAATGCTTTGAACAACTATATGCTGACAAACTGGAAAACCTAGAGGAAATGGATACATTTTTGGAAACACACAGCCTACCAAGATTGAATCAGGAAGAAATAGAAAGCCTGAACAGACCAATAACAAGTAGCAAGATTGAATCAGTAATAATAATTAAAAAATCTCTTGACAAAGGAAAAACCAGGTCTGAATGGATTCACAGATGAACTGTACCAAAAATATAGAGAACTAATAGTACTCCTTCTGAAACTATTCCAAAAAATCCAAAAGGAAAGAATTCTCCCTAACTCATTCTGCAAGGTCAGCATCACCCTGATACCAAAATCAGATAAGGGCACAACAAAAAAAGAAAACTACATGCCAATATCCCTGATGAACACCAATGCAAAAATCCTCAGCAAAATACTAGCAAACTGAATCCAAAAGCATATCAAACAGATAATGCATTATAATCAAGTGAGATGCAAAGATGGTTCAACATATACAAATCAATAAACATAATGTATCACATCAACAGAATATAGGACAAAAATTATATAATCATCTCAATAGATGCAGAAAAAGCATTTAATAAAATTCAGCATTCCTTCATGATAAAAACTCTGAAAAAACTACACATAGAAGGAATATAGGTCAAAATAATAAAGGCCATATACAACAAACCCAGAGCTGACATCATACTGAATGGAGAAAATCTGAAGCCTTATCTCTAAGAACTGGAACTAGAGAATGCCCATTTTCACCACTCCTATTCAGTATAGTACTAGAAGTCCTAGGCAGAGCAATCAGAGAAGAGAAAGGAATAAAAGGCATCAAAATTGGAAAAAAGGAAGTCAAGCTGTCCCTCTTTGATGATGATGTAAGTTTATATTTAGAGAAACCTAAAGACTGTACCAAAAATGCTTAGATTTGATAAATGAATTCAGTGAGGTTGCAGGATAAGAAAATCAGTGTACAAAAAATCAGTGTTTCCATATACCAATAATGATCTAGCTGAGAAAGGACTCAAGAAGGCAATCTCATTTACAATAGCTACCAAAAACAATCAGTCAATCTAACCAATGAGGTGAAAGATCTATACAAGGAAAACTACAAAACATTGATAAAAGAAACTGAAGATGACGCAAGCAAATGAAAAAACATCCCATGCTCGTGGATTGGAAGAATTAATATCATTAAAATGACTATATCACCCAAAGCAATGCACAGATTCAATGCAATCCCTATCAAAATTCCAAGGTTACACAGAATTAGAAAACACAATCCTAAAACTCATATGGAACCAAAGAAGAGTCTGAATAGCCAAAGCAATCTGAGCAAAAAGAACAAAGCTGGAGCCATCATATTACCTGATTTCTAAAAGTATTACAAGGCTATAGGAAACAAAACTTCATGGTATTGGTATAGCAATAGATACATAGACTACTGGAAGAGAATATAGAACCTAGAAATAAAGCTAGGTATTTACAACCAACTGATTCTGACGAAGCTGACAAAACTCACACTGGGGAAAGGACAATGTAAGGCCTGTCAATAAATGGTCTAGGAAAAATTGTATAGCCATATGCAGAAGAATGAAACTGGACCCCCACGTTGCACCATATACAAAAGTCAACTCAAAATGAATTAAAGACTTCAAACTGAGACCCAAAACTATACAAATACTAGAAAAATACCTAGGGAAAACCTTCCTGGACATTGATCTATGCAACGAATTTATGGCTAAGATCTCAAACGTATAGGCAACAAAAACAAAAATAGATGGGACTGTATTAAACTAAAAAGCTTCTGCACAGGAAATGAAACAGTCAACAGAGTGAAGAGACAACCTATTGAATGGGAGAAAATATTTGCAAACTATTCATCTGACAGGGGACTCATATCCAGAATATACAAGGAACTCAAACAATTCAACAAGTAAAAAGAAATCCCATTAAAAATTAGGCAAATGATCTGAACAGACACGTCACACCAGTCATCATGGCTATTACTAAAGTAAAAAAATAACAGATGCTAGCAAGGTTGTAGAGAAATGGGAATGCTTATACACTGCTGGTATAAATGCAAATTAGTTCACTCATTATGAAAAGCAGTGTGTTGATTTCTCAAATAACTCAAAAAAGAATTACCATTTGACCCAGCAATCTCATTATTGGGTACATACCCAAAGGAATATAAATTGTTCTACCATAAGGACATGTGCATGTGTATGTTCATCGCAGCACTATTTACAATAGCAAAGACATGGAATCAACCTAAGTGCCCATCAGTGATAGACTGGATAAGGAAAATGTGGCACATATACACCATACAATACTATGCAGTCATAAAAAGGAGTGAGATAATGTCCTTTGCAGCAACATGGTTAGAGCTAGAGGCCATTATCCTAAGCAAAGTAATGCTGGAATGGAAAACCAAGTACCACATGTTCTCATTTATACGTGGGAGCTAAACATAAAGTACACATCAACACAAAGAAGGGAATAACAGATACCAGGGCTTACTTGAGGGTAGAGGATGGGAGGAGGGAGAGGATCAAAAAACTACCTGTCAGGTACTACGTGTATTACTTGGGCGATGAAATAATCTGTATGCCAAACCCCTGTGACACAGAATTTACCTAAATAACAAACCAGTGTATGTACCCCTGAACCTAAAATAAAAGTTAAGAAAGAATATTCCAGCATTATTTTTTTTAAATGGGTAAAGGACATAAATACACATTTCTCAAAAGAAGACATACAAATACCTAACAAGTGTATGAAAAAATACTCCACATCGCCAATCATTGGTAAAATGCAAATCAAAACCACAGTGAAGTATCATCTTACCCCAGTCAAATTGGCTATTATTAAACAGACAATCGGTAATAGATGGCAAGGATACAGAGAAAAGGTAACTGTTATACATTGCAGTGGGAATGTAAACTAGTATGCCGTCTGTGGAAAGCAGTATGGAGATTTCTCAAAAAAACTAAAACTAAAATTACCAATCAATCTAGCATTCCGCTACTGGATACTCCTGGATATCTACTCAAAAGAAAAGAAATCATTATATCAAAGAGATATTTGCATTTACATATTTGTTGCAGTACTATTCACAATAGTAAAAACATAAAATATAAAAATATTAAATATAAATATATTAAAGATAAAAATATTAAATATAAAATCACTCTGAGAATATGAATGACTAAAGAAAAATGTGATATATATTTGTAAATATATATACCATTTAACCATAAAAAAGAATGAAATCATGCCTTTTGCAGCAACATAGATAAAACTGAAAGTCTTTATCTTAAGTGAAGTAAGCCAGGCACGAAAATGCAGATATCACATGTTCTCACTTATATGTGGGAGCTAAAATATTTGTTCACATAGAGGTAGGGCATGGAAAGATATATAATGAGACTGAGAAGGGTCTGAGGGTCTGAGTGGGAGCGGGGAGAGGAATAGAACTGGGTTAAAGGATACAAACATATAGTAAGATAGAAGGAAGAGATTCAATGTCTGATAGCAGAATAGGGTAACTATACTTACAAAAATGTGTTGTGCTAGGGTGGTGGACACCCTAAAGACCCTGATTTGATCACCTAACAATATACACATGTAAACTTCATAAATTTGTACAACAAATAATTTGCACAAATAATTAAAAACACATCAGTCAGTCATACTCTGAAATGACATAGCAGACTCCTTATAGTCTAAAGGTCCTTGACTTTCCCCAGATACATATTTCATGGTCTATCTTTATATTCTTCTTAATTTAGTTTCTATCATTGGAGAACAATATAGGGAATCATATCATCGGAGAGTGTCTATCAACATGCTCTCACAATATCTAAGTCCCCTTTCCTGTTCAAACATAGCATAAGATTAAGGGCTCATAAAAAGTAGGATCGATCTCTCTCTCTCTCTCAACAGGACCAAACATAAGAGATGCCAAGACAGAGGCTGAGGGATGTGGAAGAGGCTGAGATGCATCTCTGCTCTCATTCATGATTTAGCTTGGGATGCCTCACAAGTGTTTGAGAAATAAATGTATTCCTGAATTTTCATTAGGCCAATAGTCAAGTACTTTGGTTCAGTAGTTGGGCTCATTGTCCAGTGGAGTGGTCTAAAAGCAGTAAACTTGAATGCCTAACTTCAATGGCAAGAGAGTTCACTGAGAGGACAGAGAAGGAGATACATCCTAATAAGTATCTCAGTAGCTACTTTCTGATGACATTTATTCTCTGCATTCAGGTGTGCTTTTACTATCTTAAGTGTTTAAAGGAGAGAAGACAGCAGATCTAGAATTCTGTGCCATCCTGGGTAAAATGTAGGAATGGGGTGAATGCTGACAAAAGTACAACCAAGAAATTGAATATTAAAATGTTAAAAAAAAGAAAACAGAAGGCCTGACTCCTGAGTGGTAAAACCAAAAATTAATCTCTTAAAGGAAATAACAAGTAAATAATGAATTGGCAATTATGGTCAATGACAGAGAGAGAGAGAGAGAGAGAAAGAGAGAATACAAAAGAACACTGGGAATGAGAAAAGCATAATTATAAACATGAATGAGACATTTTACTCCCATTTACAATTGCTGCAAAGAGAATAAAATACCTAGGAATACAACTTACAAGGGATGTGAAGGACCTCTTCAAGGAGAACTGCAAACCACGGCTCAAGGAAAGAAGAGAGGACTCTCCAACAAATGGAAAAAAAAAAAAAAAAAAAAAAAAAAAAAAAAAAAA